>NC_056750.1:249127551-249162551 GCF_019279795.1 Protopterus annectens
ATGTGCATGTAAATACTATGTTTAAAAACCTTCAGTTTACAATACAATGTTGCATCACACTTTAAAAACATTTGAACAATTTTGGGAAAAAGGACATTCGACAGGCCCTAAACACCATGACTTATAAACCTTATTACAACATAGGTTCATATGTTCATAGGTTGGTACTAGGCTATCGGCTCTAGAGCCTATACAAGCCTAGCCATAACAGTTCCCTGCCTATTTCTTCCCACAATATTTACTTCCCTGGACCCCTGTCTAGCAGGGTGACTGACGTGATTCCCGAGGTAAATTTCCTATCTCCTATCCAATCGTCAAGGTTCCTTTTGAAGAGGGCCAAGGAGGCGCTCTGCTTGACATGTATGGGCAGTCTATTCCAGAGTATGGAGAGTCTCTGGGTCAGGAACCTATCCCTCCAGCATGTTTTGTTCATTGTGATGACAAGGTTTAGATCCCTTGAGCATGTGGCTCTGAGGGATTGGAATTTCTTTAAGTGGAGCATGTCCAACAGCTCAGGGTTTGACATGGCCTTGTATATTAAGCAGAGATCGCCTCTGAGTAGATGATATGCCACAGAGTATAGCTCCAAATGAAAGGAATGCATTGAAAGAACTAACAAATTTAAAGCAATTAAGGTCCATGAAGGCAGACAAGGGGGAGGGCTGGATATTATGAATGTGGATACTTACCATACAGCCATTGAAAGTATGTTGAATAATATGGATGATACCAACAGGCACCATGCTCAATATCTGAGTGGTTTGGCTGGCTACAATCAACTATATTAGAAGCTGAAGTCAAGTACAAACTTGCAGTTTTAAAGATAGTACTGTATTTTATTTTTCTGGCTATTTAACTGTTTAACTTCATTTTGCCTGACTGAAATATTTTTTTGCCTGACTGAATTATTTTATATATTTTCTGGCATTGCTTTCTGTCCTCATCTGTCCTGAAACTGGCTTTTCTGTCTATTTAATTGTTTCACTGAATACTGTGGTCTGTCTGTCTCTCTTCAGTTAGAGAGGGTTATTGCTGTTCTGAACTCTTTGTTATTCAATATTTAACTCTTAGCCTAGAGGGTTTCTCTCTGCTTTAAGTGTTAGCCACATAGCTGGGAATTTATTTTCTGCTCAATATCTGAGTGGTTTGGCTGGCTACAATCAACTGTATTAGAAGGTGAAGTTAAGTACAAACTTGCAGTTTTAAAGATAGTACTGTATTTTATTTTTCTGTCTATTTAGTTGTTTAACTTAATTTTGCCTGACTCAAATATTTTTTTTGCCTGACTGAATTATTTTATATATTTTCTGGCATTGCTTTCTGTTCTCATATTTCCTGAAACTGTTTTTTCCCCCTCCCTTCCACCCTATTCTTGTGGTGTTGTTATAGCTGGTGGATTTGCAGTTGCCCGGCCCTACTGTAAATTTGATCTGGGACACCCCTCCCAGTGTAGTGTTCACTCTACTTAATACAGAGAGAACATTTGAGAAGGCCAACCCACTTCCTCTCTCCTTTCACTTTACCAAAAAAAAAAAAAATGCACTTTATTCATCTGCTTTTACTGTGCTTGTGTTTCTTCCTACTTTATTACCTTATTTTGCTTTTGCCTCTTCTTAAAAGTACTCAATTCTATTTATTCTGCTGCATGTATTACTGCTTGGTAGTAGCCTGATTAAATTGTAACTGTTATTCTAAGCCTGTTGGTTTAAGCACTTGGGCTTCAGACCAGTTGTTTTACATTAAGAATGTTTGTGGTCTGCACTGTTGTGGCAGGACAGGTAGCTTACATCGGGAATTGCTGATTGAAGGCTCAGTGTCTGTTATTCTAAAAGTGTATTAGTTCTGGTTTAAGCACTTGGGTTTCAGGCCAGGTATTTTACATTAAGAAGGTTTGTGGTCTACACTCTTGTTCATAGGTTCATAGGAGGGTACTAGGTTATTGGCTCTAGGGCCTATATAAGCCTAGCCAAAAATGTACCCTGGCTTTCGCCACCCAAGAAAATTATTTTCCTGTGCCCTGTCGAGCAGAGCCACAGAAGTGATCCCTGGGGTGAATTTCCTATCTCCCATTCAATCATCAAGATTTTTCTTGAAGAGTGCTAATGAGGAGCTCTGTTTGACATAGATAGGTAGTCTGTTCCAGAGTATGGGAAGTCTCTGGGACAGGAATCTATCCCTCCAGCATGTTCTGTTTATTGTGGTGATAAGGTTTAGGTCGCTAGAGCGTGTAGCTCGGAGGGATTGGGATTTCTTTAAGTGGAGCATGTCCAACAGCTCTGGGTTTGACATAGCTTTGTATGCTAGGCAGAGATCGCCTCTGAGTAGGCGACATGCAACAGAGTAAAGCTGTCGTTTTTTGAGACGGTCTGCATAGGGCATCTGTTTGAGGCCAGTAATCCTCTTTGTGAGGTATTTCTGTGGCCTTCCCAGTTGTTGTAGATGTCTTGTGAGGTACATACCAAAAGGAACGTTGTACTCTATAATGGGTCTAATGAGTGATGAGTAGAGGGGAACAATGACCTCTTTTTTTCTGGATGAGAAACCTTTTGTGATGAGGTGAGCCACGTAGAAGGATTTCCTGACCACTGTGGCAATGTGATTATCAAAGGAGAGACTACTGCCCACCTGTATCCCAAGGTCTCTTATCACATTTTTGGAATTAAGTAGACTACCAGCTGTGTGGTAGTTCATGGGTACAGAGTTTTTACCAAAGGGGATGACAATACACTTTTTGGCATTGAACTTGAGGCCATGGCTTTGACACCAGGCATCTGTCTCAGTGAGGCCCTGTTGTAGTATGTCTACATCATTAGGGGTTTCGATTATGGCTCCTAGTTTGCAGTCATCTGCAAACTTTGTTAGCCAAAGACCTTCTGTGTTAGCCTGTACTTCAGAGAAGTAGATACCAAACAGGAGAGGACCCAGGACTGAACCCTATGATACTCCACTTGTCACTGGTCTGAAGTCGGATTTGGAGTCTGCTACTTTCACAGTGTGGGTTCTGTCCGTGAGCCATTTGGCAACCCATCTTGTGACATGGGGATTTATACCTAGTTTAGTGAGCTTATCTATAATTCCAGAGTGGGGGATGGTGTCAAAAGCCTTGGCAAGATCTAGATAAGCTGTGTGAACCACCTTACCCTCATCTATGGCTTTGGTGACTGCTTCAAAGAAGTCAATCAGGTTTAGGAGACATGATCTGCCTTTTACAAATCTGAACTGGGTAGGGTCCAGAGTTTGGAGATTACCAATGTCTTTGTTTATGAGTTCCATGATGAAACGTTCCATGGCCTTGCAGACCAGGCTCGTCAGGCTAATGGGGCAGTAGTTCCCAGGGTCCATCATGGCTCCCCCTTTGTGGAGTGGGATAACCGTCACGGTGTGCCATTCAGTGGACACAAAGCCTGAGGTGAGGATATGACTGAACATGGTACTTAGGTAGGGTGCCAGTTCATTCTGTAGTTCGTGTAGAATGCAGCCTGGGATACTGTCAGGTCCCATGGATGTTGTGTTCTTGGCTTTGGAGAGTGTGTTTTTTACCTGTGCAGCCATAATTACAGAAACTTTGCATTCTTCTGGTATAGAGATGGGTCCTCTAGGGGGTGGGGGGTAAAGTTAGCACTGAACCTATCTGCCAGGATGTTGGCAATATCAGTTGGTTCTGTATATTTAGCGCCATTGTGCAGTAACTCAGAGCAGATCTGAGTGTTGCCATTGAGATTCTTGACATAGCTAGAGAATGCTTTGTGGCTGTCTTTAGAGTCAGTGGCAATTTTGTTTTCATAACTATCTTTGGAGGATTTTATGAGGGATCTCAGCTTCTTACTGAGGTTAACCAGGGCATTCCACCAGTCTTGGGATTTTACACTTTCTTGCAACAGTTTCTTTCTTCTGTTGTAGAGTTTGTTTATGGCAGAGGACCACCTGATCGGCTTCCTTTTTTTGGAGGATAGCATCTTGGTTCTATTAGGGATAACATGATCCATGCACTCGTGTAAGTGCTTATAAAGTGCATTTGTGTAGGATTCAGCAGTCGTAACTTTACTGTCCGTCTGCATGGGTGTCGTGAAGTTTGCCACTTCTGTCTTAAGAAGAGTGAAGTTGGCTTTGGAGAAGTTTTTTATGGTGGTTTCCCTAATTGGGGGTGGGGACGGGATGTGGATTTCTAGGGTGATTAGCTTGTGGTTGGATCTGACCAATGAGGAATTGACCTCTGATGTAGAACACCGGTTGCCCATGTTGGTAATGACCAGGTCTAGGATATTATTGCCCCTGGTGGGGGTGTGAATAAGTTTATCCAAGGCATTGGAATTTATGAATTCCGGAAAACGTTTAGCAAAAGAGTTGGTACATGAGTAGTTTTCCCAGTTAATTGTGGGGTAGTTGAAATCACCTATTATTAGGGTGTTAGGTTGTACCCTAATACTTTCCAGTGTATCAAGAAATGAGGAGTGGGAATCCTGGGGCATGGTGGGGGGGGGGTCTGTAGCAAGCTACAGTTTGGATTGTGGTCTTGCCCAGAGTTATTTGCACTTGGATAATCTCGGATGCATTATGCTGTTCAACTAGCCTGGAGGTGTGGATATCCTTAATGAATATGGACACGCCTCCACCTTTAGTGCTTCTTTCTGGGTTAGGTGGCCAAAAGGTGTGGTATGAATTATAGCCTGGTAATGTAGGGGTGCTCTCTGGAGCTTTGAACCAGGTCTCTGTCACTGCACACATGTCGATGTTCTCCATTTTAAGAAGTGCCTCGAGTGAGTGCATTTTGAGGTTTAGACTTCTAGCATTGAGTAGCATTACCCTCAGATTTTGCTTGCTTGTACCTGTTACGGTGGTAAATTTGTCATTTGAACCTTGCCTAAAAAAGGCACTATAGGGGTGGCAAGAGCCTTAGCCAGTATCTGGAATCCCAAGGGCGACAGGTGCAAGCCATCTCTGGCAATGCATCATGGTCTGTCGATCATGTCATCCCAGGCAGACAAATACTGGATCATTCTGGGTGATGGCAGGATGCTACTCAGGGCCAGTCATACCTGCCTGGGCTACAAGATCAGAGAGCTCCTCCATGTCTCTTTTCATGTAGTCCAGGGAGGTACGTCTCAGGTCATTCACACCAAAATGGACAATGACAGTGTCATATTTGTACTTGTTGTGGAGTGACCTGAGTGCGTGCGTTATGTGGCAGATTCTGGCATCTGACAGGCAGCTGACAGTAACTTTCTCCTTGTTTAGCCTGGTGAGTGGAACATCAGTGTGCCTAACTATAGAGTCCCCTATGACTAGAGTGTTGGGTACGTTGTTATGTTTTATGGGCTGTGGTTGAGTGGCACACTGAGTTTGTGGGCTGTGTGTCATTTGGGTTGTGTTGGGGGGTGGAGTTTGCTTGCATTTCTGCTTTGGAGGTCCCTGATGCTTGGGCAGGTTTTTATTGGGAGCCTCCGCGAATGTAGGTGTGTGTTTTGTGTTTCAATGTGTGTGTTTTGGTGGTGTAGGTTTAGAGGGACTATGTGATGAGTGTGGTGTGGTGCAAGTGTTTACCTTCTCCTCTTGACTGTCTAGTCCAGTCTTGGGTGAAGAGAGCTTTGCTTCCAGTTTAGCAATATAAGTGAATCTCTCACAAGTTGTAGTGTTGGGTGGTAGGAGGAGAGGGTTGTCTGTGTACATGAGGCAATTGCTGCATTGCCCAGATTCATCAGGTAGACAGGAGAAATCACTGGGAGCTGACCCTTAGACTTGCCTGGATAGGTGCTTATTTATTAAGTACTAAAAACTGCTTCCCTCTAGACAAGTGCAGAAAGTTGAGTGCTGTAGTAATTTGCAACTTATTTAGTGCTTACAATGAGTTTTGAACAAGTGCTGAGTTCAAAGAAATAGATTTGAGTGCTGAAACTAGAAAACTGGCTAGTTCTAAGAAACAAAATTAAGGTAGAAGGCTTCCCTACAAAACAGAAAGGCTTGGGGGCCCAGAAGCCTACAAGCAGTCTAGACCACTTACAGGAAAGGCAGGAAACAAGCTTAAAAGTTTTTTTTCTTTACCAGATGCACTCTTTGTACACAGTAGGAGTGCCTGAAATCAGAATATGATCTAACTGCACTCAGTTGAGTGAGCAAATGAGATGGGCCCAGAAGGAGTATCCAAACACAAACTTACAAGAGGGGCGGGCAGTTTCAAAGCCACTAAGATTAACACCAAAACAAAAACAGGAAGAGTGGGTGGAGAACTAACTGACAAAACAGAGGAAAGGGAGGAGAGGCTTTATTCTGCCCTTCTAAGCTGAGAATTTCTGGTTAAAGGCTTATTGTGCCTGCTTATTTGAACTGTTTCTTTCTGAAATTGATGCATCTTGTTTGCTGTAGCATAGACTATGTTCTGGCCTGCTGAATCTAGCTTTGTTTGTATAACTTGAGCATTAATTCAGGACATCTTTTTTGGAGAAGGTTCCCCTGTACACTTGTGGCAGGAGTGTGCAGTTAGAACTTGTCTGATTGAAGACTGCTGGAACAGGGCTCAGTTTTGAGCTTTTTTACTGGTTAATTGAATCATTTGTTTAAATCAGTTTGCTTGTTCGATTTTGTTATCTAAAAAGTGCATTTTATTCATCTGCTTTTACTGTATGTGTGTTTCTTCCTACTTTATTACTTTATTTTGCTTTTGCTGCTTGTTCTTAAAAGTACTTAATTGCATTTATTCTGCTACATTTATTACTGCTTGTTAGTAGCCTGATTAACTGTTATTCTAAGCCTTAGGTTTAAACACTTGGGCTTCATACCAGTTGTTTTACATTAAGAAGGGTTGTGGTCTGTACTGTTGTGGAATTACAGTTTGCTTACATCCTTCTAAGTTGGGAATTGCTGACTGAAGACTTAGTGTCTGTTATTCTAAAAGTGTATTAGTTCTGGTTTAAGCACTTGGGCTTAGGGCCAGTTATTTTACATTAAGAAGGTGCAGTCTGCACTCTTGTGGGAGGAGAGGGTAGATTCTGCCCTTCTGGGCTGGGAATTTCTGGTTAAATGCTTGTTGTGCCTGCTTATTTGAACTGTTTCTTTCTGAAATTGGTATGCCTTGTTTGCTGTAGCACAAGACTAGATTCAGACCTGCTGAATCTAACTTTGTTTGTATAACTTGAGCACTAACCCAGGCCATCTTTTTCAGGAGAAGGTTCCCCTGCACCCTAGTGGCAGGAGTGTGCAGTTAGAACTTGTCTGATTGAAGACTGCTGGAACGGGGCTCAGTTTTTAGCTTTTTATTGGTTAACTGGTTAATTTGTTTAAATCAGTTTGCTGATTTACTACTGTTATATTAAAAAATACACTTTATGCATTGCTGCTTAGCTAGTGTTAAAATATTCCTGGTGCCATAAAGTCTGCTCTTCAAATTTTCCCTTAGAACTAGCCAGATTTTTAGTTTTAGCACTCATATCTGTTTCTTTGAGTTCAGCACTTGTTCAGAACTCATTGTAAGCACTAAATAAGCTACAAATTACTACAGCACTCAACTTTCCTCACTTGTCTAGTGGAAAACAGTTTTTAGTACTTAATAAATAAGCACTTATCCAGGCATGTCTATGGGTCAGCTCCCGGAGTTTTCTCCTGTCTACCTTATGAATCTGGGCATCTTGAGACAATGCAGCAATTGCCTCATGTACACAGACAAATGTCTCCTCCTACCAATGAACAATACAACTTGTGAGAGATGCACTTATATAGCCAAACTGGAATCAAAGCTCTCTTCACCCAAGACTGGACTAGATAGTCAAGAGGAGAGGGTAAACACTTGCACCACACCACACTCATCACAAAGTCCCTCAAAACCTACACCACCAAAACACATACACAGAAACAAAAAACACACACCTACATTCACAAAGGATCTCAATAAGTATCTGCCCAAACAGAGACCTCCAAAGCAGAAACACAAGCAACTTCCACCCCCCAACACAACCCAAATGACACATAGCCCACCCACAAACTCAATGTGCCACCCAACCACAGCTAATAAGGCATAACAACGTACCCAACACTCTAGTCATATGTGACTCTGTAGTCAGGCACACTGATGTTCACTCACCAGGCTAAACAAGGAGAAAGTTACTCTCAGCTGCCTGTCGGGTTCCAGGGTCTGCCACATAATGCATGCACTCAGGTCACTCCACAACAAGTACAAATATGACTCTGTCATTGTCCATGTTGGTGTGAATGACCTAAGATGTATCTCCCTGGACTACATGAAAAGAGACATGGAGGAGCTCTGCGATCTTGCAGACAAGGCAGGTATGACCCTAGCCCTGAGTAACATCCTGCCATCACCCAGAATGATACTACAGTACAAGGACAAAATTATTGACTTCAACAATTGGCTAAGCTTCTGGTGTCATTCTAAGGGGAAGTATCTGTCTGCCTGGGATGACATGATTGACAGACCACAATGCTTTGCCAGAGATGGCCGGCACCTGTCACACTTGGGATTCCGGATACTGGCTAAGGCTCTTGCCACCCCTATAGTGCCTTTTTTAGGCAAGGTTCAAATGACAAATTCACCACCATAACAGGTACAAGCAAGCAAAATCTGAGAGTAGTGCTACTGAATGTTAGAAGTCAAAACCTCAAAATGCACTCACTTGAGGAACTCCTTAAAATGAAGAACATCAACATCTGTACAGTGACAGAGACCTGGTTCAAGGCTCCTGAGAGCACCCCTGCATTACCAGGCTATAATTCATACCATAACTTTAGGCCACCTAACATGGACCAAAACACTAAAGGCAGAGGCATGTCCATATTCATTAAGGATATCCACACCTCCAGGCTAGTTGCTCAGCATAATGCATCCGGGCTTGTCCAAGTGCAGCTAACTCTGGGCAAGACCACAATCCAAATTGTAGCTTGCTACAGATCCCCCACCATGCCCCAGGATTCCCACTCCTCATTTCTTGATACACTAGAAAATATTAGGATACAACCTAACACCCTAACAATGGGTGATTTCAACTACCCCACCATTAACTGGGAAAACTACTCATGTACCAACTCTTTTGCTCATTGTTTTCTGGAATTCATAAATTCCAACAGCTTGGATCAACTTATTCACACCCCCACCAGGGGCAGCAATATCCTAGACCTGGTAATTACCAACATGGGTGACCGGTGTTCCATACCAGAGGTCAATTCCTCATTGGTCAGATCTGACCATAAGCTAATCACCCTAGACATCCACATCCCACCCCCACCCCCCATTAGGGAAACCACCGTAAAAAATTCTTCAAAGCCAACTTCACGCTTCTTAAGACAGAAGTGGCAAACGTCACGACATCCATGCAGACAGACAATAGAGGTACGACTGCTGAATCCTACACAAATGCACTTTATAAGCACTTACATGAGTGCATGGATCGTGCTAATCCTAACAGAACCAAGATGCTAGCCTCCAAAAAAAGGAAGCCAATTTGGTGGTTCTCTGCCATAAACAAATTCTACAACAGAAGAAAAAAACTGCTGCAAAAAAGAGTAAAATCCCATGATTGGAGGAACTCCCTGGTCAGCCTCAGTAAGAAGCTGAGATCACTCATAAAATCCTCCAAAGCTAGTTATGAAAACAAAATTGCCACTGTTTCTAAAGACAACCACAAAGCATTCTATAGCTACGTCAAGAATCTCAATGGCAACACTCAGATTTGTTCTGAGTTACCTGGGGACCTGGAGGGAAAGGGAGAAACCATCCACAGACTGACTGTGATCTCTGTGTGCTCTTAAGGTAAATTGTACTTTACTGTATGTGTATTTGTTATCCTTTCCCTATATGGACACCCCTCATTGGTGTTAGTAGTGAGGAGTGAGGCTCCTTGATTGCTGGGCCAGTGCACGGGCTTCACAATATGGACAATATTTCCTTGGCAAGCAGAAGGACTTCCTGAAAACCATTTCTGTATGGTGATTGAAGGAGAGGGAATTATCAATCTATGTATCTAACTACATTATCATTTTGAAGTGGGTTGCTGTCAGTGCTATGCGCTTGGGGGTTGTCTGCAGATTTGCATTTTTTTAGCCTTTAAGCATGCTTTCAATAAAATAGGCATTTATAAGTTTCTGGTGAAGGGTTTCTGTGTCAGAGGACATTTAACAATGGCTCCCACTTTGCAGACATAGTAAACATGGTTAGCCATATGTCTTGTTTTTTTTAGGATATAGGTCAGAGAAGTAGATACTGAACAAAAGCAGTCCCAGCACTGAGCCTTGCAGGACAACACAGGTCACCTTTATGTTCTGTCACTGTCCCTGACATGCTAACCACGTGGGTTCTGTCTTTTAGCCATTTTGCCATCTTACCACATAAGGATCTGTAACAGGGATGTAGATAGGATTTTCAGATTTGTACTCACAGAACCCAGTCCTGCGTGGTGGTGCTGTGGTAACGTTGTCGCCTCACAGTTAGATGTTGCCCATTCGATTCTCAGTTAGAGCGTCTTCTGTGTGTCGACATGCGTGAATTGGCATTCCTTCGTTGAAGGTTGTGTGTTAGGCCCGGCAAGCCAGCACATGAAAGTCTACTGCCAGTCATTAGTGGACCGGAGTTCCGCTGTGGCGTCCCCTAACCGGGAAAAGCTGAAAGACAACAACAACTCACAGAACCCAGACTGCTGCCCCCAACAAGCCACACCCATATCAACACATTGCTGTCCATGCACTTCCTTAAACTGCTGACCAAGCCACGTCTCTTTCACAATGCTGCTCACTGAATGGATCATTGGCAATCATATGCCAAGATGGTAATTACTTGCATGATGAAGCAGCATGAGCATTTCATTTAATACCAATACATTATCAAATAGTCCCAAGTGCCAGTAAGCATAACCAAATTTACATCAGTGTTGCAAAGGCAGAATTATAACAGTAAATAGTAGGACCACTCATTTTCCTTAGAAACAACCCCCCAGACCCATACCCCTTATCTACCTAAAGTAGGTGGTTTGGCTTTGCCAGCATCAGTAATAATGTTTTCATTACTGTATTGAATTGATGCATGCAAATAGAGTTTGCATTATGACTTGTTTCACCTAAATGCACATTAGTCCTGCAAGTGAGAATTATAACACCAAAGCTACAATGCCAAAAATTTCATCCACAGCCATCATATCAATTGTAGACCTAAAGTATCTGCTTTGACCCTGCCAGAATTAAAATGAAAATAGCAATGATTGCATTAATTTACCCTATTGCACAGAAACAGTAGTTATGGGCTTGTATGACAGCTGACTTTACCCAAATACACATTAATCTTGCAAAGCCACAATTACAGCAGTAAACAACAAGGCCAGTCAATATATTTCATTGACAAACACCCCCATTATCTAACTAAAGTAGTTGTTTTTTACCCTGTCAGGACTAAAGTAGAAATAATAGTAACAGCTGGGTTGCATACTTGCATTACTTTCATTTTGTTGACAGAAACATTAGTTTCATCTTGTATGTGCCACCCAAGTCCACATTTCATTTTATTTTACATTTGTTTACCCAGATTTCTGCAACCGGCTTTAGTAAAAAAAAAAAAAAAAAACTTTTCGGCATATGTCCAGGTAGAAAAGCTCCAACATATTAGAAACATTTTTAAACAAACATTCAGTATATACATGAACAAATATGAAATAACACACATTAAGAATTACTCATAAACTTGATAATTATTTTACATTCATCTTAACTCATTACATCCAAGTGATGCCTCCAGGTGCATCTGCAGTTAACTCCTACTGACACCTCTAGGTGTTAAATATTGCTTGTTCATATTTGCATCAATAACTCCAAAACCATGCTATGTACAAGGTTTTAAGATTTCATCTTAAAGTTTACACAATGGCAAACTCAACTACATTAATATTTGACCTCTGTCTAGTGCAATTAAATAGATATTAACCAGTGGCGGCTCGTGATATCAGACTGCAGGACTGCAGCCCCCCAGCTGTGAACCACAGTGGTATAGTCCTACAGTCCTACAAATCCTCCATACAAAGTGAATCCGGACTGCTGCCTTACCAGTCCGGATTCAGGAAGAAGGAAGTAGACTGCTGATTCCACAGAAGTCTATGCGGTGCTAACCACATAGACTAGAAGGAGCTCGGACTGCAGAGTTAGCAGTCTTGGAACGAGCCGAGAAACCGGAAACTAGAAGCTTGCATTCCGGCGTGAACACAGGATTACCGTTTGCAGAAGAAAGCTGAAGCTGTTACAGATTGCAGGTATGGGAGACTCGCATGTGTGTGTTACGGATTGCAGGTACGGGAGACTTGTGTGTGTGTGTGTGTGTGTGTGTGTGTGTGTGTGTGTGTGCGTGTGTGTGTGTGTGTTACGGATTGCAGGTATGGGAGACTCGTGTGTGTGTGTGTGTGTGTGTGTGTGTGTGTGTGTGTGTGTGTGTGTGTGTGTGTGTGTGTGTTACAGATTGCAGGTACGGGAGACTCGTGTGTGTGTGTGTGTGTGTGTGTGTGTGTGTGTGTGTGTGTGTGTGTTACGGATTGCAGGTACGGGAGACTCGTGTGTGTGTGTGTGTGTGTGTGTGTGTGTGTGTGTGTGTGTGTGTGTGTGTGTGTGTGTGTGTGTATTTCTTTGCATTTAATTTTGTATGTGGTCTACATTCAGTATTTAATGTTTTTTATTTGGATTTACACTCGACATTTTTTATTTTTTGTTTCTTTTTGCTTTGACTTGAATGTCCTCAGGCAGTTTTTTCTAATACATAATGGAAAAA
Source organism: Protopterus annectens (assembly GCF_019279795.1). Classification (NCBI taxonomy): domain Eukaryota; kingdom Metazoa; phylum Chordata; order Ceratodontiformes; family Protopteridae; genus Protopterus; species Protopterus annectens. Next base: position 249,140,294 of record NC_056750.1, read on the forward strand.
TCACATTTCTGATACATATTTGCAGCTGGGTGCATCAAAGTTTGTTTACCCTGCACTGTTTGGTAACGCTCCTAAAGGGATTATTGAATGCTTGTTCTCAGTTGGATGTGCATAATTTCTTAGATATTTAAATGATTAAAGTCCCTCTGGAAGTGGTACTTACCTTCAGTATTTGCAATTGGCTCTGCCCATTACAAACTTGCCAAAAGTTTCAAAGAGCTTCACTGAGGGTCATTACATTAGCAGCAGAAGAAGCGTCCTTCTTCTTCCTGTAACTTATGTCATCTCTTCCATATCCAAGTCAGAAGTCAAACTCTAGGGTTTTGAAGACGTCTTAATTTAAGGTTGAAATGAAATATAACAGGTATATAAAACAGCAATATTTCAGAAAATCTAGCATCTGGATATACTGAACTCACAATAAAGGAACTAAAGCTGAAAAGACAACCTGCATTTTTTTGTTTGTTTTTGCCTTATAAACTTCTAGGTCTGTGTAAGTGGAAAACAGTGGATCCATGCAGTTGATAGGTTAGCACTTCATTGCATGCCACTCCAATAGGCTTCCTGCCTTATGCTGCTCTGAGAGCATGCTTTTCAGAAATTGACTCCCAATAATGTTTAGACATTATAGCAGAAGTAGGACTGTCCCAGACTTTCCCCATGAGGAATGTGGACAGGTATTGCCTGCTTAATTCTTTGTTTACCCTCACTGGGTTCTGTAGTTCATATTGTTGACTTGTACTTATATTATCAGTGGCTTGCAAATGTATTATTTTTTGGTGTCAATAGACTGGCCTTTTTCTTTTTTTGGTGGCTTTTGAGGTATATAAATATGTTTTCACGAATACTTAAAGAATATTTTGTCTCCAGATACTCAAATTTTTTTCTCTTTCATTGAACATTGTTATAAAATTCCCAGTATGGATCTCAGTAAATGTCTGAAATTTCCTAAACTTGACTACAGTGATATGTCTGCCACTTGAGACTTTGGGAGATTGGATAAGAAAACATTTTTAAGAATTTTATGGGAATCAATTTCTACTACTTTTAACATCAAACATTATTCAGTAAAAGTGACCCTGCATATTAACACTTTCAAATTTATCAGTTGTTCTGATACCTTAAAATTATTCATTTTATTGGTACTATATTAGAAATAGTGCAATATTTGCTTCAAAAACAAACAAACAAACAAGAAAGAATGGTAATGTCTTTCAAAAATGTGTTCTTTATGCCAGAAAAAAAATCTGTAATATGAAATTAACTAGTAATGCCTACTTATGCAACGTAACTTCAGAGTTAATGACTGAAAGGGAATTATAGGTGTTTCTGAAATATGAATTAAAAACACTCACTTTTGTTTTCATCATCTTAATTATATATTCTGTCATTGCAGATTAATTGACATACTCTAATTATTGGCTTCACCTATAAACAAAACTACACATGTGACAAATGAACCACTCCAAAGCACTTTTCTTATCACACACAAAAAAAAAATGGCAAAGAAAATATATCTAAAGAAAGAATAATGTCAAGCTTTGGATGAGATTTAATTTATGTTATATTCCTAGAACATGGTGGCCACATTTGCCATTGTTATTTCTGGCAGAATTTAAGTTACTGCACTGTAAACATAAATCAGGGTCTATATGTTTCTGCCTTCTATGAAGAACATTTGCTAATTTACTCAGAACTGAGAATTTATTCACTTTCTGCACTTTCTGTGCTAGTTAGTAGAGAACATTTATAAAATGCAGTGCAGATGTTCTTCGTGTTTTACTGTTGCAGTCATTACATTTGGGTTATCCTGCTGGCAGGTTGCCCTCAAGTCGGCCTGAATTCCAAAGTCTTGGGTCCTGTGTCGGCTGCTGTCGCCCCTTCCCCGACGTCATGTCGTCAGGGGTATAAAAGATGCAGCCGACGCCATTTTCTTCAGTCTTTCTTGCCGCGCAGTGCCCGAAGCAGAAGCAGTTTGCAAGTGCCGGTCGGCCGACTCCTGAGATTTTCGTGTTTGAGTTTCAGATCAGAAGTCTTCATTAAAAGCTAAGTACCCCATTGGGGAAACTTTTTTCTTGCTCCAGACCGATGTCAGAAAAAGTTAATTGTATTTCTTGTGGGAAACAAATACCTCATAAAGACTTCCATTCTTACTGTATTCCTTGCCTAGGCCCAGACCACGACGTTGCTAGTTGTCGGTTTTGTGCTAGATTTAACCAACGCACTATTAAGCATCAGTACGATTTTGCTTTAAGCTATTTTGGGCGAAGATTTAACTATACAATGTCATCGGATAGCCATCCGACTACCGGAGTTCACAAAAAACAGAAAGAAAAAAACAGGCAACCAAGATCCAAAACCGATGACGAAGCTTCTCCTAAGCCAGTCATCGGTTCACCAGTTCTCAGTGAGGCACTTTCGCAGCCCCTGATGCCCGCTACTTTAGAGTCACAGGCCGCTACCAACACCCACGTGGAGTCAGCCAGGCCACAGGAAACTCAAAGTATTGGAGCCTCGGAGACTATTCCCTCAGATGGGTCTGGAGCCGCTGAGCAGGCATCGGCTTCTGAGGGTGTATTCAGACCTAAACAATTATATATTAAAACGACTTCAAAGGCAAAGACTAAACACCTTTAAAGGCAAAGAAACAAGTTCAACAGCCACATGGACAGGCCTCCATGCCCAAAAAACAGATGCTCAAAATGGCCGAAGACTTAATTAGCTTGATCAGGGGTTCCCATCCCCCTACTAATAAGAGGCCTAGGCAAGAGACAGACTATGAATCTTCAGATTAGGTTTCCATTTCTTCTGATTCCTCTTCTGAACAGGAATATTCTCTTCCCCCTTATGAGGATTCTGATGCTGAAGAATCAATTCATTCAGCTTCTCCTCCTGATGACTACTCTTTTGGGGAAACCTTGCATACCATGAGGGAGCACTTCCACTGGGAGAGCCAAGATTTCTCAGAATCTTAAGAAAAGGCTCAGAGACTTCCTTTTACTACCTCAACACAGGCCTCTAGCTATTCCACCTGTGTTAGACATTGTAGATTATGTGTTTTCAGAGTCTAGTCTGACCCCTGACTCCTTACCTCCAGCTCCTGTTAAGCCGGACAGATACTACAGGGTTCCTGACTCTCTTAAATTATTTTTCAAAAACCCTGCTGCAGACCCAGAAACTACTTCTCAGGGTCCCAAAGGGGTCAAGGCTTCTATTGCAAAAAACTCTACCCCTCTGACAGAGATTCTAGGGCACTGGACAGATGGGGAAAAAAGATTTACACATCTGCTACCTTGGCTATAAGGGCCTTAAATTGTCAATTTCATATGCTCAAATATCAGCAATATATCATGACACTGCTTAAACAGAAAATGTTGGTAAATTATGAATGTGCAGAAAACAAAGAAATGCAGGATTTATTGCATGCAGCTGAACAGGTTGGAAAGCATACTTTGCGATGTGGTTTTGATTCTCTGGAGGCCTCCTGCGGGGCCGCTGTTACGGGTTCTGTCATTAGGAGGCATGCTTGGTTAAAGGAACAAAATCTGCCTAATCATGTCAAAGCAAAATTATTAGATGCTCCATTACAGCATGATACCTTGTTTGGTGTTAAGGCAGAAGAGATGTTAAAGAAAATGGAGGACAAAGCTAAATCTATGCAAACAGTCAAGGATTTCTTACAGGTGCAGCCTCCTAAGTTTAGCAGACACTGGCCTACAAAGAATTGGTCCTTTCCAGTGTCAGACAGACCTCAAAGGGGCAGATTCAGACACCCTAGAGGCAGATCCCAGCCGCAAGGTTCGCACAGATCTAAGCAATGGGGTGCTTCTACCTCCAAAAGTGGAGAAGACAAATCACAACCATACAGGAAACAGTCCCAATTACTTCCCCCTGCCTGCACCAAGCACTTCTCTTCTGGCAGCACCCTTAGGGGGAAAACTAGCACTTTTTTCTCAAAATTGGCAGATTATAACCCAGGACATATGGGTTCTCGACATAGTGTCACAAGACTACAAGTTTCACTTCCATACCCTGCCAAGGGCAAACGGTTGGCCAGACCTGCCAAAGAATCAATGGGCAGAGGCTCAAAAACAAGTCGCATCCCTCATGCACATGGAGGCTATTCAACAAGTGCCACAGCAAGAGCAGGGACAAGGATTTTACTCAAGACTGTTCTTAGTACCCAGAAAGGACAAAGCATGTCGACCAATTCTGGACCTCTCTATTCTAAACACTTACCTGGATATACCAAAATTCAAGATGTTGACCTTACAGCAGCTTCTGCCCATGCTGGGCAGCAAGGCTTGGCTCGTGACTTTAGACCTAAAAGAGGCATACCTGCATGTCCCAATCAGACAATCATGCAGAAGATACCTCAGATTCAAGGCTGGCTCAAAGCATTACCAATTCTCTGCACTGCCCTTTGGCTTATCTACTGCGCCGAGGGTCTTCACAAAGTGCCTGGCACCAGTAATTGCTTTCTGCAAACAAAGAGGAATACAAATATATCCTTACTTGGACAACTGCCTCATTCAATCAGAAAACAAGGACATTCTACTACAGCATCTGGCATTTGAAAGGAGAGTTAACATGCCTAGGATACATAGTCAATGAAAAGAAATCAAAACTAGCACCCTCTCAAGAGATAATATTCCTGGGTGCAAGCTTAAATACAACTGCCCAGATGGCTTATCTCACGCCAGTCAAACAAAGGCAACTGACTACTTATTTTAAGGAAATGGCAACAAAGGCCCAGTTATCTGCAATAAACATTCTGCAGGCTTTGGGCTTCATGGCATCCTGCATCCTACTAATTCCATATGCAAGACTGCATATGAGGAAACTTCAATGGTACCTAAAAAGTGTCTGGACACAACATTGCCACAGCCTGGAAACAATGATTTCTCTCATTCCCTGCCTGCAACAGGAGTTTCAATGGTGGGCAATGGCTTGTCACCAAAACAAGGGACAGCCATTCTCACTACCCCCAGCCAGGCAGAACCTTATAACAGATGCATCAGATTATGCTTGGGGGGGGCCAAATGGCAGGAAGAGGTATTCAGGGCACCTGGTCCACAAACCTAATGCATCTACATATCAATCAAAAAGAGATGCTAGCAGTTCAAAATGCCCTGACAGCTTTCAAGGACCTAATATATCTGGGACAACTTCTGATAAAGACAGACAACACCACGGTCATGTGGTACATAAACAAGCAGGGGGGAGCACTCATTCTTACCCCCTTTGCAGACTAGCCATGGCTTTATGGGACACAGCATTGACTTAACAAGTTCATCTGCACGCACAATTACTGCCAGGAAAGGAAAATACTCTGGCAGATGAACTAAGCAGAAACCTCATGTATCCCCATGAGTGGCACCTGGTTCCATAAGTCTTCAGCATGATAGCAAAGAAATGGGGACACCCGGACATAGATATATTTGCCTCCCCTCACAACAATCAACTAAAAAGATTCTGCACAAGGACTTATCACAGACAAGCATGGAAAGTGGACGCCTTATCTTTCAACTGGACAAACCTACCAGTATATGCCTTTCCTCCACTGCCTCTCCTACCCAACTCCTAAAAGTCAGACAGGAGAAACCAAAAATTATTCTGATTGCCCCAGACTGGCCACGCCAGTACTGCTATCTGATCTTAAGGAACTTGTCTCAAGGCCCAGCCTGGACCTTACCTCAAATACCTCATCTACTGTCCCAACAAAACAATCAAATTCTGCACAGCCAACTCAGGACCCTAAACCTGGCAGCATGGCAGATAATGTAGCCATACAAAGCACACCTCTCAGTAAAGCTTTGATGGATGACATTTTAGAAGCCAGAAGGCCTAGTACTAGAAAATCCTATGCTGAAAAATGGAAGAGATTTTGCGCTTGGAACCAAGCTCAAGGAACTGATACAGCTGTCCCAAATATTCCTCAGATTTTGCAATACTTAACTGAGATGCTGGACAAAGGCCTATCTTTTTCATCAATTAAAATCCATGCCTCTGCCATTTTGGCTCATTACAATACAGAGCCACCACTCTTTTCTCATCCTGTATTAAGGCAGTACCTCAGAGGAGCCAAAAATGTAAGGCCTCCAAGGAGAACACCAATACCTGCATGGGACCTCAATTATGTCTTGGAAAAACTCACCTTACCACCTTTTGAGCCAGCTGCTACTGCGGATATAAAGTTTTTATCTTGGAAAACAGCTCTGCTCCTAACAATAACTTCTGCAAGATGAGTGTCAGAGTTACAGGCTGTCATGGTTGGGGAACCCTTTATAATTTTTTATCCAGACAGGGTCTCTCTGAGGACAAACCCTACATTTATGCCTAAGGTGGTATCCAATGTAGCCCTTAACCAAACTATTCATTTGCCAACTTTTTATCCAAATCCACAGAACAAGGAGTAGAAAATTCTGCATTCTTTGGACGTACACAGACAACTTAGATTCTACTTGGATAAAACTAAAGTTTTCAGAAAGACAGAACAATTACTAGTAGCATATGCTGCAGGATCACAAGGAAAGGATATCTCCAAGCAGACTATTTCAAAGTGGATAGATCACTGCATTCGTTTCTGCTACTCACAGCATGGCAAACCAGTGCCTGAGGGCATTAGGCCACATTCTACCAGAGCTGCAGCCTTTGTTAAGGGTGTACCAACCAAAGACATTTTAGAGGCTGCTACTTGGAGTTCAGTGCATACCTTTACAAAACATTACAATCTGCCACTTTACTCTAAATCCAGAGCAGGCTTTGCCACTACAGTTCTGCAGGGCCTCACTGCCACTCCTAATGCTGTTTAGCTCCAGCCTCCCAACCATAGCTTTGGGGATCTACCCAAATGTAATGACTGCAACAGTGAAACACGTAGAACATAGTACAGTTATGTACGCTTACCATAAATGTAGATGCTCGAGTGTATTCACTGTTGCAGTCCAGGTTACCCACCTGCCATCCCTCTTATTTTTGCTGGAACTTTTTATTTCTCTGATCTATACAACCTATGTGGTGTATTTGCTTATAGATGAAGGTAAAGTTTATTTTGGTGCATGTATATTTTACTTACATATTTTTAGCCTACCCTTTTGGGGGCACCTGACATCTGGGGCAAGAAAAATTGAAGAAAATGGCGTCGGCTGCATCTTTTATACCCCTGATGACCTGACGTCAGGGAAGGGGCAACAGCAGCCAATGCAGGACCCAAGACTTTGGAATTCAGGCAGACTGAGGGCAACCTGCCAGCAGGATAACCCAAATGTAATGACTGCAACAGTGAATACACTCGAACATCTACATTTATGGTAAGTGTACACAACTGTACTTTCTGATGCCTGGGCAATGAACTGCCATTCACTGTCTTTTACTGATACACATAAAATATAGTGAACACATTTTCTGTCTCTGCAGGTACATGTAAAATGGACATAATTTCTTTGAAGAGTAATATATCTATTTTGAACAAAATGTCCTGTTTAGTTTATGCACTGCCATATATTAACAGGCAGATAAGAGTAATGCACTTAAGTAAATGTGTGTGGCCCCGGTTGGTTTATACTGGTGGCTAGAGAGATTGCTGGTGGTGTTTAGAGAATCCTGCAGGCTTGAACCCTATACCTTGGGTGCAGGTAACAAGAGCCTGAATTCCGTATCCACCACCACTTGTGAATGCTTTGCAGATTTTTTCCTCATATTTTGTTCTATTTCTGTTCCTCATAAACTCTGTGGTTTCTGAGCTTTTCATTTCTTAAATAGTTGATGTTGCAGTGGTAGCATTGTTGCCTCACAGCTAGAGGTTCTCTGGTTTGATTCATGGCTGGGGTGCCTTCTGTGTTGAGTCTACATGTCCTCCCTGTGTTTGTGTGGGTTTGATATGGTGTTCTCCCATGTTACAAAGACATGTGTCTACAGTATTTCTCTTGGGCCTCTGCTGAAAACTGGCTTTTGTTCCAAGTCACATTTTTCTGGTTAGCAAATGTTAAATAAATAAAATTGGCAGGTATTTGAATATCAGACTTCATATTCTTCAGAAAGTACATAGTAACACAAAACCTTTTATTCTAGCAATTTTCTAAGTTTATAAGTTGAATATTTGAAAGTTGTCCCCATTTTTGGGACTGTATTCCCCCATTATTGGTTTTGTCTAGGTTTTTGGTGCTAAGGTTGAGAGATATGGTGAGAACTGAATTCCCTGAATATGTTTGAGGGCTGTATTCCCCCGTTACTGGCTTTGTCTAGGTGTTCTGTGCTAAGAGGTTAACATCTATGGTATGAACTGAATTCACTAAATGGTAGCCATTTAAGTTTCAGTCTTCCTCTCTTTCACAAAATAGCTGATTTGGCATAGTGGTATGTTGCTCTGACTGGTTTGCACAAGGTCCTAGGTTCAAGACTTGGTAGTGAAATGCATGGTGGTAACACAGCATTTTATTCTAGCAACTTTCCAAGATTATACAAGCAATTTTTAAAATGTATCCCTGGCTTTTGTCCCTCCCCAATACATTTTGGCTTTTTCCAGATTTCTTGTGCTGCAAAGTTGAGAGATACAGCTGAGTGTCAAGTAGATTTTACAAGGAGCTGAGAGGTGCAGGGGAAGAGAAGTTTAATGCTGCTTATGCTACGACTGCTTGCATTGTTAATAGCACAACATGTAGTGTACTTGCTTTTGATGTAGAAGGCTGTGGTTTCTACTCCCACAGTATGTAGATGCATTGCTGATATTGTTCTGTGTTGTAAACGGGGTGGATGCTGCCATGTTGAGAATGTCCTCTTTGGCAAAGATACCTAGTAACTATGAACCCATCCATTATTTGCCATCCATTACCTATTGCAATATTACTAGCTTATTATTTTTAATGTAATATAGGTAATGTATTCCTCAAGGGCAACAGGCACTTTATTTGTAGATAAAACAATGAAATATAAAGTTGTTTGCTAGCAGCAACTTCTTCATTAGTTACAGATATTTTCAATGTGGAATTATTTAGATGACTTTTACTTCTGCAGAGATTGTGCATATTTACTGATACTGGTGGATTGTAGAAGTTTGAGTAGACTTTTATGATGGAAATTTTCTAAATTGGGCAGTATTGTCATTATTGGTGCATGCATTTTGTTTCATTGTTTACTGAAAAAATGTTCAAAACAATAAATTTAAAACATTCTCTAACAACTGTAGTGTATTATACAAGGAATATAATTTAATGCAATCAGGAAGGGGCATCACAGAACATATGTATGTTTTGTGTGCAAGGGCCCTATCATTTGCAAATAGCCCAAAGTTAATCTTTATCTGCCACTAACCAAATGTATTTTCTTTGAATGTGGGTTTCAATGCTGTGTTAATGAAGGTGAGTTTCAAGGGCAGAGAAGTTTTAATGCTAAGTCTGTTTTCATTGTGAGACTGCATTGCTTTGTTTAGCAGATGTCTTAGTGTTTGTGCTGTAAAATGCAAAATAAAACTTTCAAATGGAGTCCAAATCATCACAAAAGTAAAGCAGTATGCACATCAGTGTTTATGGTAAATGGGGTAAAATAGCCAAGTAATGGTTCATTGGAATGGCTGCAGGGGGGAGGCTCCATTCGACCATGATTTTGTGAGGTGGAAGGGTGGCAAACTCCGACAGCTCTGATTGAACTATACCTCTCAACTGTCCAGATTTTCACAGAATGAATAGATTTTTGCTTCTTATTTTGGGTTTGTTCCTCAAAAAATTTGTGGTTTTCTGGCAAATCATTTAGGAATTAAGTCACTAAATGAGAGACACTGAGTTTCAGACTTCATAACCTTCAGAAAAATGCATGCTAAAGCAAGACCTGTTATTCTATCAACTGTCTCATTTTATACAAGAGGAATTTTTAGTACTGTTTATATGTTCCCCCAATAAATTTGGCCTTGTCCACATTTCCTGCATTAACAGGTTGAGAGGTACGTGCAAATAAATTGCTTTATAGAATTAGGCATTTCCAAACCTCTCTACCGTCCTCAATTTTGGCTCAAAATGTTGCTCTTTCCCTAATAATCCCTCCGCAAAATGGCAATTTTGGAAGAAAACGTGAAGGGTTTACAATTAATAAATAACTGTAATAATCAGAATTATAGATTACTTTTATTTCAGAAATGCATGTAGATTCTTTTATTTTGTCAGCTGCTCAAGTTAGCAGTACTAATATTAAAATGTGTCCCTTCTTTGACAGGTTCCCAGCTGTATTGTGTGGCTATTTTATATTTTTGCATCACATTTTTGGTCCATTTTTCATAAAATTGTGTTTTTTTGGCAAATTAGTGGCAAATCATTAAAGACTGAAGTTAGAAAATAATGACAGACATTTGAGTTTCAGATTTCATACCCTTCAGAAAAATTCATACTAATGCAAGACCTACTACTCTATTATCTTTCTCAGTTTATAAGAGCAATATTTAAAAATTGTCCTTATTTTTGGACCTTTGTCCCACTTCTGTGTATGGCTTTGTCCAGATGTCTTGCTCTGAGGTTGAGAGGTATGAGTGTTAGAGCCATCACCATCAGCCAGAGACATTTCAAATTGTGACATACTTGTTGCACCCCACTCCCTCATGTAGTGACTCTGAATGTGTCCAAGCAAGGCAAGGAGCAGTTATGCAGTGTAAATGTGCAGAATATCCTCCCATCCAAGGTAGACACAAGTACTACAGTGGCTTTTCATCTGTCCTTGATTTTGCAGAATGCTCTGGTTTCTGTCATATTTTTATACTCTTGATTTATGCTTATTATTATTCAGAAAGTACCTGTTGCTCTGTGTTTAAGTAGCGATGCTTTAATGACTATCAGGTAAGCTTGTCTGAGATTGTAAGATGCAAGTAAGCTTTAATAAGCATACTGTTAAATCATTGTCAACATTGAAAGCCTTTCTGTTGTTGCCATGCAGAGAATACTTACATAACTAGATAGCGTATAAGCCTTGGGTATTGAAATGCATATGACAGTATTTGTAATAAAGGCAAGGCTTACATTATTTTAAGAAGTTCATTACATTTGTTGGAGACTTGCAGTCATCTCTCAGGCTTTACCTGTAAACTAAACAGAATGCCGATCTATCCTGTGTGGTCCATAACCTGTGCAGTAACCCTTTAAGCAAGGTATCTTGGAGCTCGTTTCTTGTTTGCTTTTCATTTTTTACTTTGATCATGTTTTCCCCATGAAACAAGTAGATAGTTGTTGTCAGGCAGCAGGTCTTTTTTGGATAAGAAACATTTTTACAAGTGGGGGTATCACAGATATTGCTACTTTCAGCATGTTACTTGGCACTTTAATAAAGCTGAATATAAATTATAATTAGAACTGCAGTGCAAGGAGAAGTGGTTTGAGTTGAGTGCTGTTTGTTTTTCTTATACTTGATTTTGACTGGCATTCCAGTATTGTATTTAAAAAGTAATTTATTTTTTCATGCCTCATAACCTTTTTGTTTCCATGTAGATATTAAGTAAGCTGTCATGCAGCCAATGCACTGAATATTTTTTTTCTACACTTCATTTTGTCTTGATTGGACTCTCATAATGATGGTTTGGCACCCAGGGCAGCGTATTTAATTAAAGTTACAGTTTTTGTGGTTTTGATTATAACTCCTCCCCTTTCTAGTTGGCCACACCCCTTCCCATTGACCCCACCCATTCAGCTGTCTCCTGCAGCCCCCCCTTTGATTTGAAGTCACCAACCGCCACTGATATTAACTGATGTTTTTATTATATTAATTTATATAGATATAATTTTCAAATTTTTCTAAATATCTCAAAAGCCAAGTTACACAGACACAACTCCTTAGCTACATATGAATGTCCTCAGCTAGATGAATAAAATTCTGCTGACGGTATGTGTGTAACTTGAATGGTTGCTGAGATATTGTAAATTGATTACAAAATATTACAACTGTAATAGTTACTGTGTTTACTGTGACTTATAAAATTCAATATAAGACCTAGAACCTAAAGAATACTACACTTAAAAAATAGTTTGTGCTGAAGAGTTTGCCCTTCATACTTCTTTCATAATCACTAATGTTCCAGAGATATGAACATTTGTTTAAAATGTGAGGACATAATTGGAAGTTGCAGTACAAACTTCCTGAGCTCCACTGGAGTGAATGAGTTAAAGTACAGACAGAAAAGCATTCCAGCTTTGCAAAGCTGGAATTACAACAGTAGCATTAGAGCCACTTGTTTCTTTCACACATATAGCCCCAATCTCCACTGCCTACCCCACCCACAGTATCTGATTTGAACTTGAGAGGTTAAAACAAAAAAAAAAAAAAACAGACAACACTGTCATTAAGGTAATTCATTTTTCACATAAACAATACTCAAAGTTCAGAGCTGTGACTGATCTTACTTCACTCAAATGGACATTACTCTTACAAAGCAAGCCAGAACTGCAGTCATTCCATTCGCACATAAGCATTGGCCCTATCCCAACTGCCTAAATAAAGAATCTGCTTTCAGTCTACAAGGTTTAAAATAAAAGACTATGGTTACATTATTGTATTTCTTTCACATCACATAGCCGGACCTTGCATGTGATCTTACTTCAGTTCACCTTCACCCATACACACTTTACTCATGCAAGAGTAGAGTTTGACAACATTGACAAACCATCCTAATGTATCTTTTCTAACCCTGCAAAAAGATATTAGGTTAAAAAAAATCCACAAACAGCCCCCAGAATACACTGCATACGCAGTATCTCGTTGACACCTGGCAGGATATTATATTAAAAAAAAAAGAAAGAAAGTCATCAACAGCCTCACAACACACAGACCACTAGCATCTGGTTGACCCTGCCTGTGAATTATGTTAAAAAAAGAAAATCAGCAGTCCCCAAAACACATTACCTCCCTATATCTGGTTAACCCTGCCAGGTTATAATAAAAAAAATTAAAAAAAGTCATCAACAGCCCCTAAAACATACAGGCCACTAGTATCAGGCTGACCCTCCCAGAAAAAAAAAAGAGAACTTACCTTACACACTAACCTCTCGCTGCCTCTCCACTCTCTCACTCTCTATGCCACAACTAAAATGCAGGAACAGAATGCGAGAGTTTGTTTGTCTTTCGGCTTTTCACAGTTATGGGTCACCACAGCGGAACTCCGGTCCGCTAATGATTGGCAGTTAGTTTTTTTTTTTTTTTATGGTGTCGAGTTGCCAGCCCGACGCCTAACCTTCAACGAAGGCACGCCCATTCAATGCATGTCTTTCAAATGCCCACTCGACCACAGGGAGGACATGCAGACTCCACACAGAAGGCACTCCCAACCCAAGCCGAGAATCAAACAGGAGAATCTCTTGCTGTGAGGCAACAATGCTACCGCTACACCACCGCGGAAGTATACAGAATGCGAGAGTAACAGGACTAATCAGCAGCTGCATCACATATGTGACAGGCTGGTAACCTCACAGTCCCATCAGTCAGCTTCCTTTTTCTTGCTGTTAAAAGCACAGTGACTTCTGGGCATCTTCATTGATGCTTGTGGTTTTCCCAATCTGGACTGTTTTTAAAACAGTCCAGAGGAAAAAAAAAAAAGAATTTCTTTTTTACTTTTTTAAAGTGGAATTCGAGCATGCATACGCGCTGCTCCAAGTTCAGTGTAGAATCGCATTTGACTTTACACACTAGCTTGCAATTCAAACTGTTGCTAGTCTGTAAAGTTTAATCTTTTTTTTCTTTTTTTTAAGGAGAAAGTGAGAGGGGGCTGTAGCCCAGCACTCTTTACCACAAACCACCACTGACTTATTTTATTTGCCTAACAGATTCTACCCCCCACTCCAGAAAAACTGTACTGAATTGCATACAATGAGTATGCCTTCCGATGTCCTGGAATAACACATTTAATTAATTATGCTGTCATGGGGGATGGTGTCAAATTCCTTTGCCAAATCAGGGTAGGTTGCTTGCACAATGTAACAGTTGTCAACAACTTGTGTGATGTTTTTGAAGACAGGATCATTAGACAAAAACTACCTTTTAAAAAATTAAATTGCTGTGACTCTAGCTTGATGAAACCTTTAATGTCTGTGTTAATTAAGCCTGTTATGGTGTGTTCCATGACCTTACAAACGAGACTCGTTAAGGTGATGGGCTTGTAGCGTCTGGGCTCAGTACTAGGGCCACCTTTATGGAGTGGTATAAACAGTGCTGTATGCCATACTTCTGGGACTGATTTTGTAGCACTACTCAGGTTAAATAGTTTATAGAGAGTCTCTACCTGGGCATGTTTAGTAGTATTTAACAAACAGCCAGGTATGTTATCTGGTCCCATAGAAGAAGTGTTATTAGTTTTTTGAAGCATTTTCAGAACCTGTTCCTTTAGTGATGGGGGCTTTGAGAGATAAAGGCATTAAAGGGTTTTGTATAGTCATCTCCGGAATGAAATTAACACTAAATGTATTTTCTAGTACGCTGGCAATGTCCATCAGATGTGAGTAGATTTTACCATTTAATATAAGTCTGGTACATTGTTGAATGTTGTTTCCTAGTTTTCTAAAATAATTAAAGAAGGATTTGTAATTGTCCTTGGCTTCAGATGCCAGCCTAAGTTCACGGGATGTCTTAGTAGATCTAATAGCCTTTTTTAAACTTTTAGCCAAATTCCTAATACTGTCATTGACTTGAATTCCTTTAGATATGTTGTATGCTCTAGTGAGTTTTTTTCTTTTATTATAGATTTGATTTATGTTGGTGGACAACCAGGATGGTTTGGTTTTAAATTTCACAATGTATTTGGATCTAGTTGAGATTGCCAGTTGCCTGTTCTCTGCAGCTACTTATTTATATGGGTATAAAACTCCTTACTGACTATCTGCTGAGGCGATGTCTAGGTTAATGTTGTTAAAAGTGTATTTTAAAACGTTTTTTATACAGTTTAGGGAGATTTCTTCACTCAAAGTCTTTGAATTACAATATATTGGTTTCAGGGAGTTTAGACAGCTTGTAAAAAATGCCTGTAGCTTATGTGACTTAATTGGAGTAGGATTCACTAGTGCAGAAGTGCATGATGATGCCGCATTTGTAAGTACCAGGTCAAAAATACTTTGTCCTCTATATGGTCTGTTAACAGTCTGGGCCATTGAGTTTTTTATTTATTAGATAAACAATGTCTGTGCATATCCTACATTGGAAGTGCTAGTACTCCAGTCAATTGATGGTAGTTAGTCTCTCAGAATGATGGCATTCTTATTTATGGAAAGTCCATCCATGATATTAAAGAGCTTGACATGAACTTTTGGGTTCACGGAAGATGTCCTCTTACAGGCGATAAACTAATTGCTCATTTTTTTTAAATGTGATTTAGAGTTTGATAAGTTCCATTTGTGGGTCTCTGGAATTTTTCTAGAGGTGATATTGTTTCTGACAAGTATGGATACTTATTTATTTATTTTACATTTGTTTACCGGGCTAGTCTAACTGGATATATTTCCATTTTCAGTAGAGACCCGGGGAGAAAAGCTCCAAAAGTACAACAAAAAATATCATATACAGTTATATAACAAAGAAAGTAGAAAAGGAAATAAAATACAAAAAAGGAATCTTAATGAGAACTAATACTAAGAAAGACTGATATAAAGAATAATATAAGTCATTTTACAACATATCTGAGGTAATTTAAAGTTCCTTGATAGATTAAATAAATACTGGAAGTTGTATTAATCTTACTAGTGACAGTTTCTGCTTACAGAGGGGTAAGCAGTATAAAATTCGGTAACAAGAGGCAGTGTGGAGATAGAAGCAGGAAAGGCCGAAAATTAGTCAGGGTTACTACAAGGGCATAACCAGTGTGTTTTAAGTGTCTTTTGAGTTTTTGCTTAAAGAGTGGCAGTGAAGGTAGTAGAGTTAGATCAGTTGGTAGAAGGTTCCAGTTTTTTCCAGCAATGTTGGAGAAAAGGGAGTCACCTGCCAAGTTATTAGACTTGCTTATGCTAGCAAGCAGTTTGCTAGAATAGCGTAGGGAACTGAGATTGTTATAGGGAGTAATAAGTTTAGAGAGTATAGGAGCATTTTTTGGTTGGTAAAAGATCTTATGGGCAATGGTAAGTTGGGAAAATATCAGAATGTTTTGTAGTTCAAGCCAATCTAGCTGCTTTAGATTCTGACAGTGGTGAGTTCTAAATGCATTACCAGTGGCAAATCTGGCAATGTTGTTGTAGGAGTTAGCTAGTTTGAGAAGATTATTTTTTTTTTAGGTTAGTGTATATATAGGTGAAGCATAAAGAAGAGTTGAAATTAAATAAAAATGGGCAATAGTGGTTCTAGCTGTTGGAGTTAAGAAGGGGTTGATTCTATATAAGGAGCCCATTTTTCTGTTTACTGTTTGTATGGTGTTATTTATATGGCTATCGAAGTTGAGGTTATTGTCAATTGTGATTCCTAACAGTTTGGTGGTAGAGTTGGGGGATATAAGGGTGCCATTGTTGGATTTGACTGAGAAATCTATAGGGGAGGACCTACTGGTAGGTGTAAAAAGTAAGAGCTTAGTTTTTTTGGCATTTAAAAGGAGGCAGTGTTTCAAGAACCATGCCTCTATTGAGATGAATACCTTCTGAGTCAGTGAATGTAGTTCTGAAGTGGAGTTGGCAGAATATATGAGCATAGAATCATCGGCATATTGTATGCAGGTGGCTTGAGGGATTGCTACATGAAAGTCATTGATGAATAATGAGAAAAGAAGAGGTCCTAAAATGGAGCCCTGAGGGACTCCAAGGGTGACTGGCAGGTGGGATGATAGTTTGTTCTCCCAGAGAACTGCCTGTTGCCTATTATTGAGGTAGGACTTAAACCAGAGAACAGCTTGGGTGTCTAGAGAAAGAGATTCAAGTGTATTTATAAGCAGGGGGTGGTTTACCATGTCAAAAGCTTTTGAAAGATCGATGAAGAGTGCAGAAGAGAGGATGTTGTTATTACGGTTTCTATTAATGGACTCGGTGAAAGATAGGAGAGCGGTGGTGGTTCTATGACATGGCCTAATGCCATGCTGGCAGTTAGCCAGTATGTTGTGTTTAGTTAAGTGGTCTAATAGCTGATGGTGAATACATTTTTCCATAACTTTTGCTAAGGGTGACAGTAGAGCTATAGGCCTGTAGTTGGAGTAATCGTTAGATTTACCACATTTATGTTGGGGGATAATGTGGGAAATTTTCCAGATGTCTGGGATGGTCCCCTCAATAATGGTTCTGTTTATAAGGATGGATATAGGAAAGGCAACTACTGTGGCTGCTTTTTGCGAGTATTCAGAAGATAACTGGTCTGCTGAAGGAGTACAAGGCTTAAGTTTTAGGATAATTTTGTAGATGAGAGTGGTAGAGATGGGTTGAAATTGGAATGTTGGTAGAGAACCAGTTATAGAGATAGGGAGATGTGAGTTGTCAGTGGAAAGCTGACTGGCTAGAGATTGTATGGTCTCTGTGAAGTAGGTGTTGAAGGTGTTGGCAGTTTGATGTGGGGCATTATGATCAGCGCCTAGAGGGGATGGTGTACTAGAGTGACCAGGGTGAAGGAGTCTATTTATGCTAGTCCAAAATTTCTGTGGATTATTTTGGTGAGTTTGCTGTAGTTTACAACAGTAGTTCTTTTTGTCAGTGAGTATTGCTTTTTTTGTAATATTTCTCAACTGTCTAAAAGTTTGTTGTTCAGGGGTAGTTCTGATAGCTCTCCACTTAGCCCAAGATTTGTTCCTAAGTAGAATTTTCTGTCTGGTTTATTTTGAAAGTCAGGGGGCTGGTTTGGATTTCATTCTAATAGATTGTTTAGGTGTGTGCTCACCGAGGATAGCTAAAAATGTAGAGTTAAAATATTTAACAGCCTCTTCAAGTGGGAGAATTTTTAGAGGATTCCAGTCACAGGCATTTAGTTCATTCTGGAATAGTACATGGATATATCACCACATTTGCCATTGGGTCTGAAGGTTTGATAGGTGCTACATCCAGGTATGCAGGAGGTGCTTTTTGGGCATTTAAATGATGTTTCAGTGATTATACATGCATATATAAGTTCACAGGTTCATAGTTAAGTACTAGGCCACCTGTCCTACTGGGTCATTTTATGCCTATCCAAATTCCCAAAGGTGAGAATCAAACCTTTTATGTTGTGTCTGTGAGGTAAACACCTTAAACGTTATGTCATCCAAATGTAGGAATGCCTCACAATCAAATGAGTGCCATACAATCCTTTAGCTTTTTTTGTTTGACTTCTAGCATTGAGCAGAGACAGTTTAATTTGGTCCTGCTCTGATATCTGTACGTTTGCTACACTGAAATGTTCATTAACTGAATTTGCCTAAAAAAAGGCAATATAGACATAGCAAGGGCTTCAGCCAGTATATGGAATCCTTTGAACGCAAGGTGCAGATCATTCTTTGCAAAGCAAGTAGGGCTGTCAAGCATCTTTTTCCATGATGACACATGCAGGATCCCTATAGAACTACACCAATTATTTAGTCAGTTGTTGAAGACAATCATCTTTTCTTTGTACTTAAACATCACCTGCAAAAAAGGAAAAATTCTGCTCAGTATCTTGGTCTTGCCTACATTTGTGATATGCACAGAAAGTTCAGACTTGCCTCACTGCATCTCCCTCAGTTTTCCCCAGTACATTCACCTCCATATGCTTAGATCCTAAGGGCCCACCCCATATGCATAGGAGCTGAAGGCCATCGAGAGATCTCATATCCTGGCACCTGCAAAATTATCACTGTCACCCTGTCTTTGTCCAGCTTAGTGAATAGCAAATCTGTGCGTCTCACTTTAGAGTCACCAATCGCTAAAGGATTTTTGTTTGTGTAGTGGTCTGATTTACTAGAATTGAGACCCTTTATCTCACAGTAACTGTTTGTTAAAGGTGAGATATTATTTGATGTGATGTTTGATTTTGACTTTTACTAAGACTTAATCCTTAAGAGACTACAAGAGACTTAGGTAAGGATTTCTTTACAACATGAGCATATGACATTACATTATGTGGTGATGCTGGTGTGTAGCATGTGGTGTGTCAATGCTATCCTCGCAGTCCACACTTTTTATGAGAGCGAAACCTTCATGTCTGTAAAATATTTGCACTTCCTTAAAACAGAGTTCTTTGTGTTTAGCAAGAGGTCATCTGTGAGCATAAGGCACATGCTACACTGCAGTAGATTACCTACTGCTATGAGGCTGGCAAAAGAGGGGGACAAATAGACTGACCTTCCATTTTGTCCAGTGTGATGTAAAGTAAAATTTAAGTGAAGTAAAATTTGATTTAACTTATAGATAGCTGCAAAGTTTAAATAGATATTTGCAGTCTAATGAGACAGTTATTAGTTAAAGGGTGGATAGTATAACTGCATATCGGTGTCTGCTTAGTAAATATATAACTTGGGTTTAAATGTGACTACAATAAGCATAGCTATGGAGCCATGCATAACAGCAGTGTTGAGCTTATTTGTAGCAGCTGAAGGCTGTGTTGTACAATGCACTGCTGTTAGGGGCTGCTTTGAGTTACTTTTAGGGCGCTATGTGCTCAGCTCTGATTGTTTTGCAGCTACACATATTTTGGTTATGCCTATATATAATAAGCCTGTTTACTCAAATGATTTCAGTAGATTAGTTGTATTAAGAAAAGTTATAACTGAAAGTGCCTATGATTATGGAGTGCAAGTTTCAATACTGCTGCACTAAACACAGGTCCATGCAATATGAAATAAACAGAGAAAATTAAAGCACTGATGTAAAACAGCTAAAACTCTAATCAGTACTGTTTGTCTTCCCCAGAACTGCAGCAATTATACTCTTGCCACAAGAATAACCACTACAGTCTCTAGGTGACTCACACACCTGGCCAAAACTGGCTATTTGCTGTAACTTTAAAAAATGACTAAAACACAGGAAATAAATGTAGCAACACTGATTAATTCACTTAACAGCATTTGAAGTGCAGTGGAAATTGTAAAAGGACTTGATTTTATAGCTGTTAATTCAAATTCAGAGAAAACAAAGTAAATGTGCAAAAAAATGGCAAACCCATTTAAAAATAATTTAAATAGCTAAGAAATGTTATGTGCAGTAGGATAAATATACGTTCCTCTTTATTGGGTGCAAGATGGAGTCATAACACCAATTTGTTTGATTTTTTTAGCTTTTGCACAGGAGCACAGCTTTGAGGGGCCTTAGAATAAGACAGCAATGGCTTCTGCTCCCATGCAATGTAAAATTATCAGGAAAAATGAAAGAACCAATGAAACCTATATTGTTTATCTTCCCCAGAACTGCAGCAATTATAACCCTGCTGCAAAAATAACCACTTCATGTCTTAAATGACTCAAACAGCTGGCGAAAATTGTTTCCTGCAACTTTGAAAAGTGACTAAAAACACCACAAATAAAATCAGCAACACTGATTAAGCCACTTAACAGCACAAACATTGCTTGAAATGCAGTGTAAACTGTAAAATTACTTCAATTATAGCTGTAACTTCAAATTCAGAGCAAAAATAGTAAAAACGCAGAAAAAAATGACAGAAACCACACAAAACTGATTTAAATATCTAGGCAGCTCTAAGTGCAGTAGAATGAATGTGCTTTCATATAATTTTAACAATAACAGGATGACCTGCATGAAGATTTTCCAATACATTTGCATTCAGTTTCCATAAAATGGTTACACAGGTCTTTCAAAGGACTTGACCTTTTCCCACTGAAATTTTGAATCTCATTTTATGGAACATTTTTAAACTTGTCTTCTAAATCTGAAAGCCAACCTTCCATCACAAAACTGAGTACTTGTGAAATTTCCTGATGATATCAAGCAGTGCCGTAATAAGGGAATGCGATACCCTAATTGCTGAACTTAAAAAGACAGCTTACAAACTGTAAACTAAGCAACTGCAAGCACCTAAAGGCATTTTGCAAAGTGTTTATCTATCTGTTCTTGCTTTTTGACTTATGAGGTTTAACTAACTTAAAAAGGACTACGCAGGTTAGAACTACTTTTAAAAAACACAGAACAATTTGATATGCATTTTTTAAGTATCAATTGCTCGTGATTGTTTAATTGACAGCTTGTAGCTTTCTAAATCCTTCTGCTCACCTTATCCTTGGTAGAGTATTGGTATGAAGTCAATGTTAAGAAGAATGCACTGGAATGTTTCTCAGACAAAGCATTCACAGAATCTGTGATTTCTTCAGTGGCTTTATCTGAAACTTCAGGTGACAGAATTTGAGAGTCCATCTGCATTACCATGACTCTTAAAACTCTATATTCTATTTGCTAATTATAGGCTGACAATATTAAAGCCATTCAAAGCCATTGTAGTAAACTCTTATACTGACCAGTATTAATAATGACTTATGGTCACGCATGATGCAACTCCTTTACTCCAAAAACTCAATACTTTCCCCAGCATAACAAAGTCTCCTTGTTGGATATACAAGAATCCATCATCCCCTGAAAACATGCCATGTTGAATTATTGTGGCTATGCTATACGCTGAGGTATCACAACTAATACTTGATCTTACTGTCCAGAGACCCTACACATTAGCATTTCTTTGCAGTTTTTGAAATTATTTTGCTGTATTTCTACAACAAATTGTCACTATTTATACAGCAATGTTAATACTACACTTTATTTAAGCATAAATGTTCCGTATTGATTAATGAAACTAATAAATACTTGTAATTCATCTGTGTGGGTAGTTCCTCGTGAAATGCCTTCACCTTCACTGCAGAAGGATATCCCCCTTTCTGTCCGGCTCATGCCTCAGATATTCAGTCTACAACTTGCTTAACTCAGATTTTGATTTAACTCCTATTCATAGTCTTATGATATTTTCAGTATTTTATATAAGTTACTGAGATGAGATGTCTTTCCAATCAACAAATAATCCATCTGCAGAGCAACATTCAAATTCTTGAATAAGTTTTTCATTACTTTTAGCTGGAGTTGAACTTGTGTTGAATGTTAATTTAGTAGTCTGTTACATACAGACACAAGCGTCTGTGGGTATTAATCGGCCATTTTTTTGGAACTATCAACAAGTAATAATTGATAACATGTTTCTGTAACTCTTACCACTAGAATTTTGAGCAAAGCCAAAAATAATGTGGGGGGGGGGGGGGACATCATGAATAGATTTTAAATATTGCTCTTATAAACTTAGAAAGTTGATAGTAAGAGGGGTTTTGCATTAGCATGCATTTTCTGAAGGAAATGAAGCCTGCAACTGAAATGGCTGTCATTATTTAATGACGTCA
>NC_056750.1:249165051-249259158 GCF_019279795.1 Protopterus annectens
GGATTATATGGTATTACTAGGCTATTGACCCAGAGGTCATTTCAAGCCTAGCTGTTTCATCCCAATGTAATGCCATAGAAATGTTAGCTAATACCCCAAATTGCATTTAGTAATGAATGCCCATCTCCAGGAGGGTTATGGGTGTTATTCTTGGTAAGAATTTATGGTGCCCCATCCACTCATCCAGGTTCCAACTGTCAATGTTCTCTAAGATTTATTTCAAGTTCATACCCCCACAGGTATGAATTTTAACAATTTGTTATAAGTGAACTGAGCTCATAATATTAAGAATACATTTCAACTGCGTTAACTGATGTTATGCAAGTCATTTTAATAATTGTGAAGAAAGTACTTTTGAATGGTTGGAAATGGCTTCAAAAGAGTTCTGGAGGCATTAGATTATTTGTTCTAATGAAGTCTGGAAATCTTACAGACGAAGGCTCTTAACCTGTTGCTTTTAAGTAATTTTATTTTATTTTGAATAAAAGTCAGGTTTTTATTCTTGTCTGCGCTGCGGTTTCTTCTGTTTTGATTTTCAGTTTTGACAGAGGTTGTGCTTCTTGGTAGGTGAGACATTGATGTTACTATGTATCATGGGTGCTGTGGGAACTGTGCTAGTTGTAGCAGTCTTGTGTTTTGGTGGTCTCGGTAGGGTTTTTGAGAGAATCTCCATGTATGTTGATTTTTGTGTTGGATGCATACTATGTGTATGAGTAGTGGAACTATGTTCATATGTAGTGTTACACCTCTTCTGTGTTACTGTTTTGAGTGTGAGAGAGCATGAATTCAAGATTCTTGATGTAGAATTAGCTCTCACACTCTGTACTAGAATGAGTTATTAATAGAGGGTTGTTGGTGTATGAGGCAGTTGGTACACTGCTTCAAATGAGTCAACAAGGCTGGCAGGAGAAACAAGGGTGGTCCAACTGTCCATAATGCTAGGTTGAAGACTGTTGTCACTAGGGGTGTTTGTCTGGATCGATCAAGGAGGAGCTCAGTGGATGGATATTTCTGCCTGTTATTTTTTGTTTGTTTGTTTGGGTTTTTTTTGGTAATTTAATAGGTTTCAGTTCACTAGCAGTATTTCTTTGACTGGGAAAGTACTAAGGATGAAGGCTACACTAATGTGCTACAGCTTTAACTAAAACTGTTGACTTAATCTGTTTAGCTATGGTGCACAATTGCGCAGCACTGCATGATGCTGTATAACAGGCAAACAAGCATAACCTGCTGAAATGCACGTCTTAAATACCAGAAGCTAAGAACTTGAAAAAAAAGTAAAAAGGTTAAAGAGGACCATTGAGGATGCTTATTCCAAGCTCTAGACCAACTACCCTTCACCAGACAGGTTCCAATCAGCATAATCCTCTCACTAGAGTGCAGAAAGACCCTAACAGTCATAGATGGTCTGGAAAATGCCTAGACGGCACTTGACATTGGTGGTCTGTACACTCCAACAATTGATATATGTTCCAGGGTTGTTTTTATTGCCACAGTTACACAGTCTATAACTGAACATGTAATAATAACAGGTCTCATAACCATCTTTAATCCCTATCATAACACCTCCACCTGATTTTTTGTTAGAATGTCTGTTACAGTACAAACATTTATACCCTGACAAAACTGGTTGCCAGTCATTGTACTTTAACCATGTTTCACAAACAATAACATCAATCTTGTGGGAATGTAGCAAATTGTACAATAAAAAAAACTTTATTATTAATGGTCCTAGCATTAACAACCATCAGAGATGCATGAAATGTTGCTATCTGTGAAACTGTTAAATACTTGACCTGGCAAAATCCTGCTCCTCTTTAGTGTTTGTCAAATATTCCAAAATATCTGCTGCAAAAATTCTCTTCTCTGATCTCGACAAATGCACTCCATCCTGTCTGAACATATGTGCACCCTAAAACTAGGCTTGGATGCTCTACGCATTTCTATTTTTTAAAACAGGACATTTTTTCATGTAGGTATTTACCCAAAAAATCTTTTCATTCACTGTGGCCTGACTATCCTTTCTACAGGTGATTTGTGAAAAATATGTCCTAACGCTAGTACAAGCTATACTATCTAAAAGGGCTGTCAGTTCCCTAATAACAGCCAGAGAATCCTTGCAGATGAGATCATTTGTACCAACATGAATAAAAACAGATCTGTATTTCCTTACATTAAGGCATTCCAAGACTTGTCTGACATCTTCTATTTTTGCTTCTGGCAAGCATAACAGTATTCAATGTTCATTAGCTTCTCTGCAATATCAGTTCCTTTAATAACTGAATCTCCAATTACAAGAATATCTTTGTTTAAGAATCTTCAGCTTCTAATACAGTAATATCTGCTCTATCAGTTGTTACAAAGGATAGATCTTCATCACCATTAGTCTTATTGATTCCACTGTTTTGATTGTGTATTTAATTCTCATCCAGCTGGCATTGTAAATCAACAGCTTGAGCCATGTAGTCAACATCTGTCTTTGTCTTTTTTTTTCTTACAGTAATGTTCTTCCAGCTGGCATTGTAAATCAACAGCTTGAGCCATGTAGTCAACATCTGTCTTTGTCTTCTTTTTTCTTACAGTAATGTTCTTCACTCCTTCCACATTCGGTTTTGATCTCTTCCTTTTCACTTGCCCCTTGTTTCTTTTTTCTACTTTCTCTTTTGGAAAAAATTATACCCTTTTCTGTAGACTGAATGTTTTCTGATAGAAAAATATTATCATAGTTCATAGATAGGCTGATAGACAAGTACTAGGTTAATTGCCCTTGTGGGCCATTTTAAGCCTAGCCAATTACCCCATGTGAGAATCAAACCCTGCACCTTGTGTTTGTAAGGTAACCACCTTAACCATTATGACAACCCCCACACCCACTCCCTGTAATCTGTGTGTGATATATAAGAAATCAGTGTCCTTTTTAGTACGTATTCTCTTTACTTTACAAACATTAATCAGTTTCTTTTTCTTCCTTGTTATTTGTTGTGAACGTCTTCCTTTCTTTCTTTTTTTTTGTTTCCTTCTAAACAATCCAGATCCTCAGATTGCTGAATACTTGCATCCAGAAGTCCAAAGTTGTCAGAGGCATCGTCTTATTTCATAGGGGTTGAATGATCTTTACAGACAATAGATGCATAATTTCCTAAATGTATTCTGTCTGTTCTTTTCCTAACATTATTTATCTCACCAGTCCAGTCATTAATGTATGAAACAACAGTTCTCCATGCCGTGCCAATTGCACAAGTGCAGTCATCATCATTAAGTATAGATTTACATCTAACAATTGCAAGCAAATCATCCAACTTTTAACATGAGGAACACAGATCACCAGTGTTATCAGCAGTTACCTTTAAATATGCTTAGTATTTGCTACACTGTACAAGATATTGTGTCTTACCAAATCATTAATTGCATACTCATTTAAGGAATCCATATTCAGCTTCAAACGAATAAAATATTGTAAAAGAAAAGAACAATCAAAATCAGTGACCACAGAATGCACAGACCACTTAAATCAACTTTTATGACAAAAATCACATAAGAAATATACAACTAAATGCTAAAATAAGTACAGTAAAGCAGTTCTGACCGTTCAAGTTCTGCAAGCCAGACAAAAGCTGTAGTTACTTCACTAGCAGTCGCACTTCTTTTTAACAGTGAAGATCAATAAATCACAAACCAAGATAGGATTGTTTAGATATGCTCTGGATTTTTCTCTCCAGTCTGTGTGAATTTATAGCTGTCTAGGCCCCTTGGGACAGCTCGAGTTTGCCTGTCTAAGACCTATCCCTTTCTAGTAACAACCAACAGTGAAATTAAAGGTAGAACAACAAACTATGAATCAAAGTAAATCTTAACAAGCTATCCCTTCCTACCTACAAACAGTGAAAAACAGTGATAAATAAAATATGAATTCAAATAAAACTTCTCTTACCAGTCAGCTCCACAGTAAATCATAAACTATGCTCTGTATTTTCCTCTCTGCAGCCTGTGTGAATTTATAGCTGTCTAGGTTCTTTGGGATGGCTAGAGATTGCCTGTCTAAAACCTATCTCTTTCTGACAACCAACATTGAAATTAAAGGTAAAACGACAAACTATGAATCAAAGTAAATCTTGTTAACAAGCTATCCCTTCCTACCTAAAAACAGTGAAAACAGTGATAACAAATAAAATACAAATTAAAATAAAACTTCTGTTACCAGTTAACTCCACAGTAAATCACAAACCAAGGTAGGATTGTTTAGATATGCTCTGGATTTTCCTCTCTGCAGTCTGTGTGAATTTATAGCTGTCTAGGCCCCTTGGGTTGGCTAGAGCTTGCCTGTATAAAACCCATCCCTTTCTAACAGCCAACAGTGAAATTAAAGGTAAAATAAAATATGAACCAAAGTAAATCTTGGTAGCAAGCTATCCCTTCCTACCTACAAATAGTGAAAAACAGTGATAACAAATAAAATATGAATTCAAATAAAACTTCTCTTACCAGTCAGTTCAACAATAAATCATAAACTATGCTCTAGATTTTCCTCTCTGCAGTCTGTGTGAATTTATAGCTGTCTAGGCCCCTTGGGATGGCTAGAGCTTGCCTGTTTAAAACCTATCCCTTTCTAATGACCAACAGTGAAATTAAAGGTAAAACAACAAACTATGAATCAAAGTAAATCTTAACAAGTTATCCCTTCCTACCTACAAACAGTGGAAACAGTGATAACAAATAAAATATAAATTCAAATAAAACTTCTCTTACCAGTCAACTCCACAGTAAATCACAAACCAAGGCAGGATCATTTAGATATGCTCTAGATTTTCCTCACTGTAGTCTGTGTAAATTTATGGCTGTCTAGGCCCTTTGAGATGGCTAGAGCTTGCCTGTCTAAAACCTATCCTTTTCTAAAAACCAACAGCGAAATTAAAAGTAAAACAAAGAATGAATCAAAGTAAATCTTAACAATCTATCCTGTCCTACCTACAGACAGTAAAAAACACTGATAACAAAATATAAATTCAAATAAGTGACAGGCAATAAAAAAGTGCAGTAAATATATAAATAAGCAAAAAAAAAAAAAAAAACAGGCTTTTTTTTGGAAGCTCAGAACCTTCTAATTGTCAGATATCTCAGCTCAGAGTTGTGACTCATAGCCCACCTCAGTTCAGCTCAGTACAAACAAGCTGAAACCTGCTTAAATGCAGGGCTTAAATATCAGAAGCCAAAAACTTGAAAAAAAACTTTAAAAAGGTTCAAAAGGACCAATGAGAATGCCTATTCCAAGCCCTAGACCAGCCACCCTTCACCAGACATGTTCCAATCAACACAATCCTGTCACTAAACTGCAGAAAGGCCCCTTCCAATCCAAGATGGCCTGGAAAATGTGTTCAGAACAAACAACCACTTCAAACAGACCCAGATGCAGCAAACCTGTATCTGGACTATGTTACAGTTACTAGCTACCCTAGTTTCAGCGGGAACCACTAGAAAATGTTCAACACAGCAGACAAATAGCTGTGAGACACTAAAAAACATTAAAAACAGCAGGAAATCAACTAGGAGACTCTAAAGAATGTTTTAAACAGCTAATAAATCAGTTATTATAACACTGCTTGGAAGGAAAATCAGAACAAGCAGAACAGATTGTTTTAAAAAGTGAAAAATACCAGCAAATACTTAAACAATGAAATAGCAAAGAGAGTTTAGTAAACAGTGACAACAGCAATACAATTTCATTTCACAGGCACAGTAAGGCAGGCAATTGCACTGCAACAGCATAGATTAGTATATAGTATAATAAATACAATATTAAAGTAAGCGGCAGGCAATAAAAAAGCCCACCTTAGTTCAGCTTGGTACAAACAACGTTTAGCTAATTTTGCTCCTATCTTATAAATCTCCTTTACTACAACATGCTTTTTGTTGTGTCCTACATTTCCATACCTGTAACATTCAGCCACCATTTTAATTATGGACTGTCAGAGGTAATTTTTATTGGTACACTGATAAGGACATTTTACAAGTTGCAGGACTTCCATTGTAGCTCTGCTGAATGTACTGAACTAACATATATCAGATACATCCCCGGCTGTTTCTCTGTCTGCAGTTTCAATGCAGTGTCATATGATTTTGGAAATGTTGATAGCAACAAAGTAGTTTTCTCAAGCAAGTTTTACTGTGAATAACATTGATAAATCTATATCTAAATGATTCATCTCAGTTTGAACCAAATTCACAGTTCACAGCACACAGTTTCATTTCATCTGCACAATGCCTCAGTGTTTAATTTGGCCTCTGGTTTCAATGGTTAAAGTAAAATCTTTTTGTAGGGTCCCTTTAACATTCTCATAATCTCTTTTCATTGATTTTACTCTTTTGAGTATTTGTGATTAAACCAGCTTATGAAGTAATTTATATGGGGATGCTCAAATATTACTGACCAATGTCACCATCTGTTTTTGTGAAGGAATATCACTCATCACAAAATGTGGGCAGTTTTTTCCATATTGTGCAGAACAAGAACCCAACAGTTAGGTTAGAGTCTTCAGTTTTTCACAGTTAAGTCATTTTGTACTGGGTCTGCAAATATCTTCATTGTGTAAAAATCTACATGTTTGTTGCTTGTTTCTTCCTGTATATACTACAATGTGAAGAAACTCATCTGAAGACCAATGGTACACTTTGAAGCCACATTGTTTCTAACCCAGTACAGAACAAAATGCATGTGTGTAATGAAGTTTTGTAGTCATATATAGGTCACTTTTGTCAGGCACCTGCACTTATATGCCCAGCTGAATTGACCATATAACGTCTGAACAATTATGATACCCTTTACACATTTGCCACAGGAAAAAATATGTTGGACATTGTTGCCGCTACTGAACTTGCACCTAAAAGTAAAAGGTTACTGACATGCAAATCATTATGAAACAATCATTTGGCATGGCTGAATGTTGACTTGCATAACTGATGGACTGCAACAAAATGGTAGAGGGCAAGAGGGGTTAAAGACAATACAGCTGAAGGCGAAAGATAAAAGATTTCAAAAAAAAAAAAACCCATCTCAAGACGTGGGAAACTAAAAACCACAGAAACACTAGGAAGTGCCACAAAAAGCATCATCACTATAGTAAGGGAATGTCTTTTCAAATAAGGGAAGAATGCTGTGCAAGGTCACAGATAAAGCAGTGGCATTTTAGGTGAGACAGTTAATATTAATGCGGTACGTTTGGTAGCTGGTAGTGGTCAGATTTTGAAAGAGCTCACTGTATAGGAGTATTTTACTACCTGATTATTGCTTCTGATTGAGCTAGGTGATGTGCATGTGGTCATTGTGAAATCTACAGAAAATCTAAAATTAAATGACTTAGAAGGTTACCTGTCCAACCCATTCCCCTGATGAAACTACATAAGTGTCATCATCACAGATTTAGCAGTGCTAACTATATTATTAGCACACCATTTAGCTTAAAACACAAATCATTTTAGTTTGGTGAATATTTTTAAACTAACTACATGGTATGAAAATACAGTATTAAGGTAATATATCCAGTATGTTTACTGACACCACTCAATGTCTGTGAGTGTTGAATAATCAGGAAATACAACAATGGCACTGATACAGTGCCACTAACTGTCTGTGAATATAAACAGGACACAGAACCGAATGCTGAGGCAAGTGTTAAAATAAAAAATCACTAACATTTATTTATTTAACATTTGTTTACCGGGAAAGTCCGACTTGGAATGAAGCCAATTTTCAGCGGAGGTCCGGGGAAAAATATACCAGACATATGTTTTTGCAAGGTGAGAGGAAACCGGAGTAGCCAGAGGAAACCCACACTAATACAGGGAGGACATGCAGACTCCACACAATAGGCACCCCAGCCAAGAATCGAAATGGAGAACCTCTTGGTGTGGCATGACAATGCTACCACTGCACCATCTATACTGTTTTCTATATCTTAAATATAGTATAAAGGTATGTCTATATTATATATTCGAACATTCTAAACTTTGAATCCCATATGTTCGACAACATATGATCGAAGTTTAAAAGTTAGAATATATAATAAAACAAAACAAAGAAAAAAAAATGGTGCAGGCAGGGGGGCAAGCCCCCCCCCGCACCCCCCATGTGGGAGGTTGCGCCACACACACACACACACACACACACACACACACACACACACACACACACACACACACACACCCTACTTAAATATACCAACTCCAAGATCACACTTCAGTGCAGAAAAGGGTAATTCTCCCATTCTGCACCGAATGGCTCCATTACGTTGAACGTTCGAACGCTTGAAATTTTGATCATATGGTGTCAACCATATGCCATTCGAAATTTTAAATGTTCGTGGTTCTAATAGGAACCCCAAGATCACAAAGCACCTTCATTTTAAAACACGTTATGCTGTAGTCCTGACTTCTGAACTGATATGGGTTATGTTTTCGTCTATAAAGTGAAAAAGTGAGCAAGAAGGACAGAAGGATATATAGGCAAATAGCAGGCAGAGAAACAGCTACCATATCCAAAAGAAACAGTGCTAGGCCAAACCATCCCATTGTTCATTAATTGTTTGATAATATCAGTATCTGCTCTTCTTTATACTGTTACTAATGCATTCATTTCTACCAATTCTGAATGTGATGGAAACTTTTCTTCTACTCACTTGTAGAGTCGATTGTTTAAAAAAAGTCCTTGTACATTTCAAGATTGCCTATACTGTAAAGTCACCAGATTCTTGAAGACTGGCACTCCTTTCTCCTTAACAGCAAACACCTTAATTCAAAAACTTGAGTACTCTTTTCCTAAAAGTTCTCTACGCAACTCCCAAACATATACCTTACAAAAAAAAAAACTTCAAAAGAATTCAGGATTATCACATTAGCTGACCCCTTGACTATCCTCTGTGCCTCCTCAATTTAATCAGCACCTTACCCATCACAGACAGGGGAACTTTTTTTTTCCGGCACCACTATTCATAAACTTCTAGATATGAAAGGTTAAGGGTAGGTCTCCAAACATAACCAACTTGGTATTTTTGAGACATGAAAATCAAGAAATTCTCCTCTCAAAAGAGGAGCAGGGAATGATCAAGATGTGAATCTGGACATCCATGCAAGAACACATAACTAGTGAACTATAATCAGAGACACAATCATAATTCTTTGTATTACACTGAGCTTTAACTGCTCCATGTACCACCAGTTACAACAAAAAGTACAGGTGAGTGAAGTGTGTTACAGCATTGAATGCTATAAAGCATATAGTGCTGCCTCGCATACAGCATGCAGAAGAAAAGTGTCCCTACGATGAATGAATGGCTTTACATGCTATTAGACACTTCACTCTGCTAAACTTTATTATGTGTAACAATGAAGTGTATTACAGCTTTTAACACCACAACAATGCTTCAGATGTGTGATGGCCACGGTTTTGCTGTAGTCTGAAAGTAGAGGTTAACACGACTGAAAGGCATGCATTAATTCTGATGTTAGAAAGGTAGTTAACAAAGTTGTATGTTCCTGAATGTGGAGCATAATGACAGTGTTCCATCCACTACAATTTTTTCTGTTCCCTGTTACAAAACAAACTCCAGCAAACTCTAATGACATATCCTAAAAAATTGCAAACCCTAACAGTCGTACCTTATTCAAATTCTTCCTTCTGTCTAGCTACCTCTGAGATGACCTTTTTAGCCCATCCTTGCTTATATTACATGTACGCTACAAAATATAGGTAGGTGATGTACAGAAAGGTACGTAGTTTAGGAGTGTATGGATGTGTCTGGGGACCTATCACCTTACAAGGTATGTAGCAGTGGCATTTCCATGAAAATGAAAATCAGTATTGCTTTTGAGCATTCAGTTATGAAACACTGCACTTTCCTGACACTGCATATTAATGTTTAATTTACCTGTGTTTATTTACATTGTATCTTGTTTTACATTATACTAATGGAGCTATTGTCCCTGAACCTCTGCTGAAAAGGGTTATATACCTAGTCAGACTTCCTCAGTTATCAAATGGAAATAAAAAGGTGCATAGGTGTATAGTGGGCTAATGTCCACAGTGGCATTTTAAGCCTAGCTATGCATCCCAAATGTATCCAACAAGTTTTGCTGCCCTCAAAGTTATTTTAAGGGATAAATGTAAGTTAGCACATAGGTGGTCAAGCATTTAAAGGCTACCTCTATCTGTTAGAGACATAGATCCCAAACCAGGGGTGAATGTCCGATTTCCCATCCAATGGTCAACGTTACACTTGAATAAGAATAAGGAGGAATTTCCAGAGAAGACACATACCTGTCCCTCCAACATGTCCGATTTATGTCATAAGCAAGGTTTAAGTCCCTGGATCAGGTAGTTTTGATGCTATTTGTTTTGCAGATATGTGAAAGGTCCATCAGAGTGGGATACAAAGATGCCTTGTATGCCAGGCATAGATCTCCCCTCAGTAGTCTGTAAGAAACATAGTATAGGGATAGGGCTTTGTATGTTAACACCCTGTTTTCTTTTTGTGAGAAACCTCTGTGGACATTCCACTCATTACATATGCCTGATCAGGTACATACTGAAGGGAGTGATGTACTCAGTGATGGGTAGGATGAGTGCCAAATACAGTAGACTGATAACTTCCTTGTACCTAGATGTCATGCCCTTGCTTATAAGTTGAGCAACCTAGAATGATTTCCTTACTACCTTAGACACATGTTGGTTGAAAGACAGGTTATTGTTTACATACGTCCTCAAATTCTTGATTACTGCGTCTACTGTTAGTGGTGTGTTATCAATGAAGCAGTTTCCTGAGGTAGTTGACTTCTCAAAGGGTACTATTATGCATAAAAATAAATAAATAACCTAAAGCTGAAGAATGTATTTTTTGTAACGTTAATGTATGTTTCTCTGGGTGTAATCCTTCTTCACTATATACAAATATTGATTTAGGAGCATAGAAAAGACATGTTTTGATTGTGCACGAAAGTCATATAATTTTACAATTTTTCTCTGAAGAAGTAAAGGAATTTTTGTACAGAGTCCGACATTTCGTGAATACATGTGACACATTAAGAAAACTCTTAAATAAATGATTCAATAATGTGTCACATATTCCTTGAAGGATGCATTTTTTCACATGTACCAAGAGTTGTATCCTTTCTTTTCATCTTGCCAGTCTACGTTGTAAATGTGGCTGTTGTGGCCTAGCTGACTATGCATTTTAAATAATGAAAGTAAGGAAAGAAAATAGTTTGTCTAAATATATTTTACATGTAGCATGCCTGAAATCCCTACAGATGGACAGTGTCTTGTATTGTGTGTCATTCTCTGATGCAAAACAAATAATGCAAATGCTTGTTGCTGGACACAATGCATCCACCCCAGGTGCATTCTTTGAAAAAAATTTGCCATGGTATCATGGGGCCTGCATGCTGATGGATTAGAAAAAAGAAAAAATTGTTACCGGTGGAAAACAACTTCTGTCTAAGCACAGATAGCAAAAAATTGTTTGTTAACAAAACAGGAAATAATAAGCTAAAACCTGAAAAGAGTATCTGATGCATAGTAGAGAGCTGGAAGCTGAGCAGGATTTTGGGAGATAGGGAAGAAACGAGTAGCTTAAAGTTCCAATGTCCAAGCAGTCCTTATACTTGCATCACATAGTCTTACTTGTTATAGAACATTGCCTACTATTTACCACATATGGAGTTCTGGGACTGTTTGTTGCACTAAATGGAGGATATCCTCCACTTTGCTAGATATAACTTCCTTGTAATGGGTTTCTGGGTCTTCATAATATTATGCAGTTCCTTTGGAAAAGGGATTTTCAAAAGAAGAAGCATCTGATTATCCATGCTGTGTATATGAGGCCCTGGATGTTTGTATGCAACAGAGTTCACAACTTCTGGGTCAATAAGTCCATTACCTGAAGCAGACTGTAAAAGGTTCCCTCACCAGATGCACTAAGAAGGACAGCCAGTTTTGCCTCATTCAGAAAAGAGCCAGGCATTGAATCCTGAGCCTTCTCAACCTTATCTTCTTCAAAACACTTGGATCTGGAGGGGTTATGGATAAGACTACAGGAAAAGGTCATTCTATGGGGAGTAGAAAACATCTATCTTCCATGCCCCTCTACATGTGCAGAACTTTTCTAATTGACAATTGTCTACAAAAGTGAAAGTTTGTTTCTAGTAGCTCCCTTTTACTATCATCCTGCTGAAAATGACTGTTTAGATGTCATTTGCTATAGCTGGTGATCTATCGGCTGAAAGTAGCTCTCATGTCGTTGTGTTCCAATGGGACGTTTGTGACCCTGAAGCTTACTCGCAGGCTTGTATGGATAGTATGCATAAGGTATATGAAATAATTTCCCTATTTATGCCCATTATTATTGTATTGTCTGTGGTCAGACACAGGACTCCTGTTTGTTTGTTTTTTATCCTGCTTTAAAGCCTTCAGAGTTTGATTGAGTGATGGTGACTGTAAAGGCACTTGCACACTGCCTCTAATTTGAACGTCCATCCAGAAGGCATTGGAAGTTCTTTCTCCAATAGTTGTGAGTACTGCTTCCATTTTTCAGGTACCACTGCATCTTTTGCATATAGAGTTTTGGAAGGGGCACCATGGCAATGATGGACATTATATAACCTATGGACCTAATGAACTTTTTTAATGTGAGGGCTGACCCCTGACTGTCATAAGAAAAGGCCCTATAAGAAAGGACAATTTCTAAGTAGTAAAACGTCTCTCTTCAGTGCTGTATTCAGTGTTGCTCCCCTGAAAAAAAAAACTTTGTAAGCAACAGATGCTGAACAGGACTTAGATTTAGACAGAATCTCAAGTTCTAGAGACAAGGGAGACTATAATGTTTTTTTTTCCTGTAGTTCTTCCTTGGACTTGCAGAAATCAGTTATCAATATATGGGCATATATGAACACTGTTCTTCCTTGGCAGTGTCACTACTGGGGCAAGGCATATCATAATAAATACAGGAAACAGCCAAAGGGCAAGCATATTGGAAGTGGTGGTCCCCAGTTCTGAATCTTAGGAATCTCCTCTGCTCTTTTGTATACTGGCACATTTAACTGTGTCTCTGAAGTCCATTGTCACCATAAATAAGGGCAGAAGAGACTTCAGAGTTTACATTCTGAACTTTAGAAACTTAAAGGAAAGGTTTAGCTTTGAAAATTCCAAAAAAAGCCTCCATGGCCCATCTTTCTCGGGGACTAGGAAATGTCCAGAGTAGAACCTGTTTCCCTATGGATATTTTCTGTTGTCTCCTAGGACAACAAGCAGTCTACTAGAGGCAAGGCTAACTGTCATTTTCTACAATATTAGAGGCATCCTTGTGAAGGATAAGAACGTTATGAATTCTATTCTGTACCCTGAAGAGATGCCCTCTAGCACATAATGTACTCAATTTATCTTCATCCAACTACTTCTGAAAAGAGTTAGTCCACCCCAGGTAGAATTTGGAGGTGATAGTTGGCTCCAAAGGGAGAGGGGGCAGAAAGGGAAGGGGATTTCATGTTATTCACGATTGTTCAGAGGGCTCCCTGGCATATTTGCTGGTAGGTCTTCCTGGCATCTCCTTCTTTGTTCATTGCCCCTTAGATTTTTCACAGTTTCTCTAATGTCTGGCCTGCTCCCCATAGTTTAGTGAAAGAAGAAAGGCCATGGACTAAGTTCTGTTGTACCTAAGAATGAGAAGATGGAGCAGGTGCCTTCCAGCTTACATTGTGTTTAATTTCTCCTCCAGTTTTCTGAAAGTTTCTTGTGTGAGAGGTACAAACAGGAAGTTCCTGTTTAAGAAGCATTAAATAGTTGTTCTTAACATCTCATGGGAGGAGTCAAATTGTTAAGCATGATTGTTAACAATGGATCCCATAGCTTCTTCCCTTGATGCTACATCTACTGAGTCATCATCCTCATCATCATCAACCCCTGTTTTTTTCCCATTTTCTACATGGGGTCAGGGTATTGTATCAACGGTTGACATCTCTTTGATTAAATGACATTCTCTTACCTTTCTTGATACTCATTTCTGACTGCTACAGGTCTTCTCTTACATAATCTATCCACCTACTTGTTGGACACCCTTGCTTCCTCTTGCCTACTTCTTGTCTGTCTGAAATCTTCTTCACCAGATTGCCTTCTGCTTTCCTACACATCTATCTAGACCACTGTAATCAATTTTCTTTGACTTTCCATACAATTGAAGCTGCTTGGGCTTCTGCTTTGATGTCCTGAATTCTTTGAATGTCCCACAGTGTGCATCCTACCACCAGTTTCAAGCACTTCAACTCCATCTCTTCTAGCTTCCTCACATGCTCTGCCTTCACTGCTAAGGCTCCTCTTCTTTCATTGTAAGCTGTGTCTGGGGCAGTACAGCTTCTATGAGGTTTTCTTTATCCAGACCCTGCTGCAAGTACTCCTTCCATGTGCCTTTGATGTCTTGTGGACTGGTGAGCAGGTTGTTGCTGGCATCCCTTATAAAGGGTGCCAGATGACTATCTTCTTTATCTTTATGTCTTTGCTTAGCAACCTGATAGAGTTCCTTTGTGCCAGCTGCTGAATCACTTTCCAGAAGCTGTTAGAATTCTACTGATACCTTTTTCTTTGTAATTGCAACTGCTATCTTAAATTCTTTGTTAGCCAGTCAGTATTCCTTCTTAACCTAGTACATATTTTCTGTCTCCCATTCTTTCCAACTGTCCTCTTTTCTTTTGTTGACTTCCATGATTTCTGCATTCCACCACCAGTTTTCCTTATGCACCTTATTTCCATAACTGGCTGAGACATATCTGTTCTATAATCCTCCTGCATCCTGTTTTAAGGCACTGGCATTCTTCTTCTTCAGTTTCACCTATTTCCTCTTCTTCCTAAGTATTTCCTTGAACTCTTGTGCTTTCTCTCCAGTCAACGTCCAGGTCTTCAGCTTAGTTGCTGTTGACCTTAGAGTCTTTTCTAACCACTGTTTGCAGATAATTGAGGTAGCTAATGGTTTATGATGTGGGCCAACTCTTTCAGTGGGGAGGATTTTGCAAATGTTAATTCTACTCCAATGCCCTTTCCTTACTAGGAGGAAGTCTACCTGAGTTGCATGCCACCCACTCTTGTATGTGATCTTGAGACTGTCTCGCTTGCTAATGCTGAACTATGTGTTGGTCACCATCAAGCCATTTGCCAGACCAAAGTCTAGGATGGCCTCTCTTTCTTAACTCCTGTTGTTCCATCCAAGTGGTCCATGCAGTCCTCATATCCTGTTCAGTGCATCCTAATATGTACATTCAGGTCCCCCATTATCAACACCAACTCATGTTGTCCTGCTTTATCTAGAAGGTGCAGCAACTGCTGCCCAAATGCATTCTTTTCCTCTCTGTCACAACCCTGCTGTGGGCCACAGGTTGAGATTATGAATACTGCCCTATCCTTATACTGGACTCTGATTGCCATGAGTCTGTCACCAATACTGATGACATCCATGGCTGTCTTCTGAAGTCTCTCCCTCTCCACAATTCCCACACCATTTCTTGTCTGTCCTACCCCTGAGTAATAAACTCTGGATCCCAAGCCAAGTGGCTATCTACACTGCCTTTCCATTTTGTCACCTGGCTATAGATGATGACCAGCCTCCTCTTTAACATCATGCCATGTACTTCCAAGCTATGTTCTGTCAGTGAAAGTATACTGAGTGTAGCAATCCTTAGCTCGTGTTTGGCAGATTGATTGGTTTTACACTCAGCTTTCATTCAAAGATCTATCCCAAGTAACCCAAGCTATGCAAGTGGACACCAGTCAGACAGTAGCTTATTGACCCAGGGCTGCTGGGCTTTATAGCTGGCATGCAGTAACCAATAGGGCACATAGATTCCTATCACCATTGGCATGTGCCCCTGGCATACGTTGGAGTAGACTGGGTCCTCAACCCATTTATCACTGGCAAAAATCCATACCCATTTTTGTTGACATTAGTCAATGTGACCAAATCACCTAGAGCCACTTTTTATACCATCAAGTGACTAATCCCTGACATGACATGCAGTCTATGATTCATGTTCTCCTAGCTAGAGGGCACTGTGTACTACACCTGACACCCAAAGTGGTTGGTCTATAGATACCATCTGGATTTTGTACTGCTGCCCACAACTCAATTCTTGGATGACTTTGAGGTAGAAACACCCAGCATGTTTTTTGGTAGGTGTGAGAAACTCCACAGAGACACACTGAAGATATACACTCCACACAGAAATTGGACAAATGTCAGGACTGAACTCTGTATTTTGAGCATGGGAGACAAAGACCTTAACCATTCTGCCAACTGTGTCTGTCCATTACTAAATCATACCCACATTTAATAGCATGTTTTCCTACCCTTTATGCTGTCTGGTCTTGCTGGAAACCTGCACTTTCAGGGTCTCAGCCTTGCTGTTTAGGGAAGTTGCTTAGTTTGCCTAGTTGGGATAGCAACTTGGCATTTAGTTATGGAGGTCTGATAATGAATGGCTCTGAAAAGGAGGGTGACTGACATGTATACATTTTCAAATCTATGTATTGCTCATTTGGGAAAGTATTGGTGACTAGAGCTAATTTGAAGCACCTGGCCACAGTCAAGGGAAATCACAAAGGACACCACTGTCACATTTGTTTAAAGAGTACTGAAACACCTGTCATACCCTGGAGAATCTGTATAGTTTCACTAGCGTGGGAGATTATGAATCAGGCTGCAACTACCACAAAGGCATCTCTGAACTCCTCAAATACTGGAAGTATATCGTTAATTTTGGGTTCCTCCAGGCCCATTGTGCATGGGAATCTCTTTTTAGTCTCATATACTTCACAGGATTCTTACTCAAAATATTTTTCAAGACGTTAAGGGTAGATTCCCATTTATAATATTCCCTCATGAGGTTGAGGGCCTTTCCAAAGCAGACACCTTCAGGTGAGTAGACTAAGGAAAGCATCTCCTCATAATCTGTATTGTATCTGAAAGGGATAGGCATCTGGGTAAATCCTCATTTTCTTTGGAGAAAGAGTCCAAATCAGAGACTTTCTACCTCCATCAGAGGTGTGCCCGATAAGAGGACAGTAGGCAGAAATGATGCTGAGGTCAGGCACTGGGTAACTCCCTCAATGGATTTAGTATTCTTGTGTATAAGATGGGCTAGGAGTAGTCTTATGATCCTGGGATGTTTTTTGTTTTTCAAGATCCTTTCCACTTAAAAATCTTTTTGTAGTGATGAACCTTTTTATGCCTTGCCTTGGGAGAAGTAGACTGACCCATGGCGACAGATGTTTGTTACAGTTCTGATGCTTACTTGATGGATTCCATTTTCTTTTGCATCAGACAAACTTTAAGGGAGGTTTATTTACTACTTCTGTTTTTTTTTTTTTTTTTTTGTTTTTTGTAGTGAAACCCACACATATCTGTCCATCTACCTCACGGTAGGACTATCCATGCAGAACAGTCGCACAGAATGCAAATCTTTGTATGGGATCTGCCTCCCCCCAAATCAAAGATGTTTTTTTTTAGGCCAGCAGAATGCATGCCCTGGAAATTGTTAAAAAAGATTTCACTAGGAAGTGTTCACTAGTAAAAAAGCCACTTATTAAGAAAAAGGACTTTCCCACTGAAGGATCTTATCCTTTAAAGATCTCTGGAAGTGGGAGCTGTGATGCCAAAATTTTGCCTGAAACACAGCATATGCCTGTGGCAGAAAAGAAATGAAAATAATGCAGGTTGACGGCTGTCGTTATTTGAGGTGTAGCATTGTGTTAGGGATGAGTTAGCCTGCACCATGGTGTCTGGTGGGGGGGGGGGGCTCTGGAAGGTTGTCCATTCAGGTGGAAACCACCTACATCTAATTTATATATGCAAAGAATACTGCTGCAACAATGATCCAAACAATGCATGTCAGGGGCATAATTCTAGGGATAAAAGCAACATCCTTAAAAAAACAAGCAATCAGTATTTAGCCTTGGTGGGATGGGCTCTGCTAATCTTATACAGAGTTAATATTGGGTTTAAAAGGAGTCGCTATATGGGACAGTAATTTGGTAATGATTTCAGAAATGTAGTAAATAGGTTTGTAGGTGAGTATTAGGCAATCCATTGGCAGACCATTACAAACCTAGCTAATAATCCAAATTCAAAACTTCCCTCTCACCTTGAGGAAGACAATATAAGATAAACTAGGGAAAATTTGAGTCTGCCCATCAAATTATCTAGGTTTACCTCAAAGGCAAGGGTGCTACTCTGCTTGAAATGTAGCTGTTTTTTTCAGAGGTGAGAAATATGTTATAGGATATGAATTTGTCACACAAACATGTCCTGTTTATTGTTTGACTAAGGTTTAATTCCTTTAACTGTGTATGTGAAGAACCATTTGTTCTGCAAAGGAACAGGAGGTCAAAAAAAGGATGGATCTTTCATGATTTGAAACACTAGACACAGAACCCCACATAGGAGTCTATAAGAAACAGACAGCAAAGAGAGGGCTGCCAGTCTGTCCTGACAACTGCAACTGCAATTGCTGAGGTCACTGGTCTTTTTAGTAGGAATCTCCAAGGTTTCTCAAGCTGAGTGATGCGCCTAGACAAATACATGACAAAAGGGGCAATATATTCAATAGGTATGAGGAGATATACAAAAAGGAGAATTAAGACTTTGCTGAATCTAAAGAAGATGCCTTTGGAAATTAGATGAGCTAGACAGAAAGCTTTCGGAACTATTGCTGAGGCATGCTGGTCAAAAGATAAGGGATTAACAACAAGAGTGTTTAGTTCCTTTATGACAGTGTTTGATTGGAGGAGTGTGTCAGCTATATGAAACAATTTCAGACCATTGTCTTTGATCCAGTTGTTAATGTGATCTTACCCATGTTGTAGCAATTGGGAGTCAGTGGAAGATTGAATAGCAACTCTCAATTTACAGTCAATTGCAAACTTAGATATTCATGCTGGATATCCAAGTCCGGCCTAATAATCTGAGAAATATATGCCAAATAGGAGGGGACCCAACACAGAGCCCTGTGGTAACCATTGGTAATTGTTTTCCCTTTCAAAAGTGGCTCCTGCAACTCTAACCATATGGGTTCTGCCAGACAACCAGTTAACTATCCATTGCACAGCATCAAGATTTTTATTTAGATTTACAAGTCTGTCAATAATGCCTGCCTACATGGGAAATGGCATGAAAGGCCTCGGCCTGGTCCAGATTCACATTCTTTTTTTTTCCTAAAGCAGTATGGCAGGTTATAAACTTTTGAAAGTTCAATGTTAGTGGCTTGTCAAATGTATACTGAAAAATTATATTCAGCTGCTCTGCTTACTGCTTGCTTGGTGGATTTGAAGTCTTCTTAAAACACACAGTCTTGCTGTGCTGTTTACTGCTGAATCAGAGACACATCATGACTCCATCTGTAGTCTGTTTAAAGCACCAAGCCTTTCAAATTGCACACTGATAAAGAAATATATTTTGCAGCTATAAGCACAGTTACAGATAACTTATTTTATAACAAACCACACGTAGTCTGTCAGATTTGTAGCATATATTTACAAAGTTTTCCTTCATTACAGACATGAATGATGACTTCTACAAAATACCTCTCTCTGTCCTTCTCTCACATAACTGAATTACTACAATAGCTATATACAGAGCTAATCACGCACACAAGAGGTTGTTATTTCCTCAGTATATTTTTCTGGCCTTCTATGGGAAGTCGCATAATGTCTGTTTTTAGACTTTTCTATTGTCCTTTTGTGATTTAAGCACTTTTGCTGATGTGAGGATGCCATTCTGAAAGGAAACATCTGTATAAGCTGTTCCTACTGGAAAAACATCACGTATTGCTGAATTTATAAAAAAGGATGTCTGTTAATAGATATTTGTTCTGCAAACATGAGAAAATCATATAATCCTTGCTTTCCAATATTGCTTTGTTAGGCTTTTCTTTTTGATGCTGTGAAGAGAAGCCTGTCTGTTATACATATAGTATGAATGCACATTTTACATTGCTAAACTCTATACATATAGTCAAGCAAACTTTTTATTCTATAATTTATCTTTCAGCATATTTATATTCATAATATCTAACATATACAATGCTTTTTCTTTGGAAAAATTTTCTTCAGTAAAAAGTTCAGTTAAAAGGAAGTAATAACATTACAGAGAGAAATAAAAATGCCTCTGAGTAAACTGCTTAAATAAGAGAGATAATTACAGTTATGTCAATCTGTGATTTCTAGTTTGCCATATTAAATGGTACAAACAGCAGCAACTATTTCAAAGTAAATGCTAAGAGTTTTTATAAACTTTTAGACGTAAAACCGCATTTGTAAAATCTTCTAACTTTTTGTAAAAAGTAATCAAACTTGATAATACCATCATGTGGT
This sequence comes from Protopterus annectens, assembly GCF_019279795.1. Classification (NCBI taxonomy): domain Eukaryota; kingdom Metazoa; phylum Chordata; order Ceratodontiformes; family Protopteridae; genus Protopterus; species Protopterus annectens. The sequence continues at coordinate 249,185,444 of NC_056750.1, forward strand.
AAATATTCCTGGTTTGACGATAAAAGCTGCTGTTGTCAACATTAGCTTGAAATCTAATCAAGGCTTTTTGTTTTCAGCAAAAACATGCCATCGACACGTATATTCAGCCTCCAGTTACTGTAGTCATTTGATGTCCAAGTGATCTGGACACTAAGTACATTTTTATTATCCTGTGAATAACGTTGACACACTACAGATGGACTGCAGGAATATAGAAGAAAGAGAGGAAGTTTATGCGATTCAAAGTCAAAGAGAATTATGGGTAGCTGACACCATTCAATCATACTGAATTATAGAAATTGGCATCATTCAAAGTCATGCTACAAAAATAATTCCATGTTGAAATAGTTTGCCTAGCTTAAAGGCTGTACAAGTTTGATTTCATTTATGCTTGTTTTCCTTTGTGTATCCTAAGGGATGCTGATTTTTTTTTTCTTTAGTCCTTCTTTTTTTTTAAAACAAGTTTATTGTTTTTAACATACAAAATAAATATCATAACAATTTTATACAAGCAATTAAAATAGAAATAGTTATACCATTCAATAAAATAACCAAAGTATTTACAAAGACATCCACTACAAATCAAATCAATTGATTAAACTATAATGTCATGCTATTGAGACTAAGATTTTTTTAACAGGTTTTGTAAAGTATCCCATATAATATAATATAATAAGATGTTTTTCTAGTAGTTCTTGATTTTATTGTCATCAATGCCATATGACACACTTTAGTCATAACATTTTTAAATTCATTAAATGAAGGAGGGGTATCTGAAATCCAATTTCTGGTTATTATTTTTCTAGCCACTGCTAGAATAGACCATAATAAGGGAAGTTTAACTTTTTTAACACTTTTAGGAACAGGTGTGTTAAATAATATAAGTGATTTAGAAACAATGAAATTGTCTGTGAAAAGGGCCTGCAAAAATTCATTGATTAACTTCCAATATTCCTTCAATTTTATACAGTCATAAAACATATGTGCCCAATCAGCATTTATTTCTACATTACATCTTTTACATAAGTTGTCTTTATTATTTATTTTATTCATCATTAAAGGTGTATAGAAGGATCTATGTAAAAATTTCCAAGTAAAAAGTCTCCAATTAATGGAAGAAGTAGTTTTATAAGCAGATTCCAATATATATTGTTTATCTTGTTGTTTTGGTGATTCACCATTAATGGAAATGAAATAATTCCAATAGGTATCTGAACTGTAATGAGTTTCTTCTCTGATAATTTTATGTATGTATGAGAGCTTACCTTTATCAGAAACTCTATGTTGTAAATTTAATATCAAGTAATCAATTCTTTAGTCCTTCTGGTGCTTAACAAAGCAATATGCATTTGATTAATTGAATATATGACTACTTTAATGTGATGTATAAAAGTGTTTGTTGAAATTCAAACATCTGCAAAGTACCTGAAACAGGAGATCAACAAGTCTGACTACAGGGAATATATACTGTGTCCAAGGCGACAGTATACAAGTAATAATGCCTAACAGGTGTGCCTCCTATAACCGGTGATTTTGATAGAACTTTTAAGACTGCCTTTTCCAGACAGTTTATTGTCCAGAAAAAAATAAAATCAATGTTGCTTCACTGGTTTTATTTCTAGAGTAAGGGGGCTTGAACAAAATGTATAACACAATCTTAATCAGAGATTAAAATATTGTTTTTGCTCTTAAAAGTTCTACCAAAATCACCAGTTATAGGAGGCACACAGTAAAGTTTTGAGCCAAAATCAGCTGACAGATACGATTTACTTTCATTAGTTCTTAAATATCAACCCACCCTCTACTTCGCTTCAAGCGTAGGATTTTCCTGACTGTTTTGAGGATCATGGGTAGGCTGGAGTTCATAAATTCAACATGGCAGCCTCCTTTGGTGATGAGACTTTATGGAGAGTGATGTTTTTTCGGAGCTTTAGGCTTGGGAATGTCATGAGCAGGCATAAAGGTAAAATTCCCTTTGAGCTGGCTCAGCGATATAAATTTAGATGGTTGACTTTGAACATTAGGAATTATAGAACAGGTGAACCCACCAAAATCAGGGACCAGGTGGAGATAGAACTGCACTTAGGATGAGTCATTTGTTGGAATGCACAGCACTCCTTGATGGAGCCTTTGGTGTCTACCAGACTGCAAAATATTATTTACACGAAAAGCACTTGGCTAAAGAGGAGAAGGCCAAAGGAGAGACATGGGTGGAAGAATGTATATTTTGTATTCAGATCAAATGCTGTTGTCCCCACCTCCCTCCAAGCTTTTAAAACTGTACTTTACTCTCCAAACATTGCTCTATGCATTTCAAAACGGTCCACGTTATTTGCAGCTTATAACCACACACACAAAAGGTGATTTTAGTGGTATGTTGCTATCTCCTAAATATGTTTTGCATATCTCTGTATTTGTTTAGACAGTTTTAAACATCATCTGCTTTTTCAGCTGTAAAATTTCTGAGTGGCAGTCTGAAAAAGATTCCTAGCTGCCCTCTTGGTGGGGATGAGGTTTCTTTATGTTCATGGTTTTGGCTCATTTTGGTCACTGCTTGCTGTGATTTGGTGTTTCTGGCAAAAGCTTTTCAGTAGTTGGTGCAACATTTGAGAAAGTTGTCCTAGCAAAATACTGCAATTTCTAAATAAAATGTTTTCTATGAGCATACTTTAGTAATCCAATACCTGTCCTTCTTTAAACACCCTAGCCCTTGGCCTTGGTGTAATAATTTCTAGTATGGCATCTCATAGTATAAGTTCCTATATAGTAAGATGGGGCAGCAGGTAGCTCAGCTGTAGATCACAGAGGGTAGTTGCGTAAGGCTGTGGCTCTGAATGGATAATCTGATCTACCAGAGGGATCTATTATAGGACCAGTATCATTGAATGTGATAGTTTCCAACCCATAACAAATGCTGGATAAATAAATACATTAATAATATTAAGACTGGGACATTTGTGACTAGACGTGCAGACATTTCACATATAAATGGATACTTAAACATGGTAATCACCTGCATAAAACTAACTGGGTTAGTATTCAGTATGAAAATAATATAAGATTATGCAAATGGGTAACAAAAGATGGGCACGGTTTTATGCCTTAAAATACCTAGGCATTGTGTTAAGCAGGAAGCTGCAGTTTGCACAAAATGTCATACTAGACAGAAGCAGAAGTCTAGTGCAAAGTGACATCTTATTCAAGGCAATTTAAACAAGAGATCCGAAAATACTCAATGGCCTTTATATTAGCCTAATTCACCTAATGCTCTTGCTTTTGTAGATACCAAAACTCAACTCTGTCGTTATTGGAGCAAGACCAGAGTTACAAAATGTACATTCTCCTGTAGAGACTTGAACTGTCAGTCTAACCTCTGCACTTAAATCTGTTCAGTATAAGTTATGGATAGGTTAGCATTTTCTATGAATCCATGTGTTAGCTCTGGAGACTTTAGAAAATATGTTTCCTGAATTGTTGACAAGTAAAATCTTTGAACATACATCTTCAGCACAGTGCAAAGTAAAATGGAAAAAAAATGCTAGAAGGAAAATTGGCTTCAGAAAGTAGTCTCTGGCTTCACACCCACATTACTATCATGAGGAATTTCATTTGTTTTGTTTTGTTAACCATATTCATGATATCCGACTCCGGTACCAAAATTACATGCATTTTGCTTTCACGTACATGTCCAGAAGTTTTTACATGAAACGTTGGCAACCCTATAGTTGAATCAAAATTGAAGTTCCGTCAGTTGTTACATGTAGCACGGGTTATTACAGCCATCATCTGCTCAAGTTACAAAGGCTGGTCTCGGCACATTTAAATCATAAGTTCATTTGTATTAACACCTAATTGGAATTAATGAAAGACATAAATGTTTAACAGAAAGGCTGCTACCTGCAAATACTGCAATAAGTATGCTTGTGTGATAGCATATTTTGACACATGGTCTGTCTAAAAGTAATGTAATTGGGCTGGAAGAACAAATAAGAAGAAAGAAGCACCTATCTTTAAATGTTTAACTTACGTATTATCAAATGTCATGACTTTATATTGCAGAGTGGAGTTGTATCCTATTCCACAAATGAGAAACCAAAGAACAGCAAAGATATTGCTCGGATCACCTTTGACATCTACAAACTGCACCCGCGAGATCTTTTTGGCAGTCTCAACGTCAAAGCCACCTTCTATGGCCTCTACTCCATGAGTGTTGATTTCAAGTGCCTTGGGCCTAAGAAGGTTCTCAGGTAAGAGTTTATTCCCAGACATTACTACAAAATGTGAAAAGTATGATAATACATTTTAGAATGTTTAATTTACCTTACATTCTCCTGATGCTGAAACAATGTTTTACCATCATTTTTTATTATTATTATCTATACTGTTTGCATAGGTCACTAATTCATTTGATCCTTCCAACAGTGTCATTTAATTACAGTGCTACCATTATTTACCTAATAAAACCACTGAATCACAAGAATTTTAAATTCAAATTAAGAATACATTCAAAAACTACCTTTGTTCACTGAAATATGCATGATCATTTACTACAACACTGTTCTGAAAAACTCTGAATCCTCCCACATGCACATACCTGTAGTCCAAATTCTATGGTTCAACAAAATGGTGTGGAAGAGAATGGTGCACAGGTTCCAAATTAAAATCTTACCATCTCGATGTGGAGAAAATTGAACAGCGATAAAATGGTTTCAAATGAGCTTGCTATCAGATGCACTGGTATAAAGAACAGCACCAGTTCAAATTCTGAAACAGTTAACTACCACTTCAAACAGTCAATGCAGTCAGCCTCACTCAGGATACCAGTGCAACCAGTTACTACACAAATAAATTTTCCCAGGTGAGTATTATTATTACATGATCTTAAAACATGAGCTGGTGGGATAAAGCCCTGACTATGTCCCATGTAACTTAGTTGCTTTGATGTCTGAGGCACATGTAGGGAAAGATGGTTTTGGCCCATTCAGGGTAAGAGAAAGGATGGGGTGCTTTTTCCAGCCATACAGCTCAATTTAATTTCCCTGGTGGAGACTTCTGAAACAACCACAGAGTTCTGCCCAAGGCTGGGTGGGGCAACTTCCAATCAGCTCCCTGGAGAAGTGAGGGGCAGTCCAGCACTGATCTCCACTGCATGTCATACCCTCAGGTGTTGCTGGGCACACAGACAGAGGGTAGATGTAAAATAGAAAAATCTCCCACAGCAGCAGTTTGACATTGCCCAAGGACACCTTGAACTCCTCACAGGTCACAACCTTAATATGGAGTTAGCCTGGGGGAGTCAAGGAGGGACAGGTAGACTTAGCAATCAAGCAGAGGCAGTGGGATCAGCTGATGGTCAGCTGTGTTGGAGAAAAAAGTACATCAAAATAAAATGAGCTTCAGCACAGTAACTTAACACACCCTAGGATATTAGCAGACTGATCTGGCTTACAAAGAACAAGAAGCATTTTTTGGGTTAACTTACAACATAAAAGACCATCAAGAAACTCAGCCATATATCCAGAACTGGTGGAAGGATAATAGTGTCCACCATTAAGTAGATTTTTATATCCCAGGAGAAAATTTTAGATCACCCCATACAGTCATCTAGACTGGTTTGAAAGGTTGCATGGAAAGTATTCCAATATGAAAGGTAAGTCTGTTCCACAAACTGAAAATCCATTAGATTAGGTACCTATTACATCAGTTAGTATGGTTAATGTGGTGGTCTAGGGTAAGGTTATCTAAAGCAGGTGTCTGATTTATTATTGATTCTATTACGTTGAAGGACTTCAAACAGTATAAGGTTATTCATATCATGAAGGAAAAGCACAGGTCACCCCTCAGGAGCCCGTGTAAGACGGATAAGAGTGACACAGGTTTTAGTCTAAAAAAATACTTAAATTAGTAAGACTATAGATCTTTTTGGAGAGGAAACTTTGAAGTTTCTCAAGTTCTTTTATGTGCTTTGCAGTATACATGCTAAAGGGGGCATTATATTTAATGATGGGCTTAATGAGGGGAAGAGATAAAGTGGGAGTATAACTTTGTAGAACCTTGAGAAGATACTACAAAGGATAAGTTGTGCAGGCTACAAAGATTTTCTAATCACAACAGAGATGTGGTGGACGGTCAAAGAAGAGTTTATCAACACTGGTACCCAAGCGTCTGATGAGTCAATCACATTTAAGTAGAACGTTATCTATGTGCTTTGTGGTGGTGGTGGTGAAACCAGATTTACCAAAGAAAACTATATTAAATTTCCTGGCATTGCAGGTAAACCCATGACTAACAGATCAAGCATTTGTTTGATCCAATCCCTGCTGAAGAATTTAAATGTCTGAATTGGATTTGATAACAACCAGAACTTACAATCAGCAAACTTTGTCAGCCTCAGTCCCGTGATCTCAGCTTTCATCTCAGAGAGACAAATGTGTGAAAGAAAAGAGGCTCAGTACAGAGCCCTTTGGGACATTGCTGGTAATGTTATTTTGTCTGCAGCAAACAGCCCAACTTTAATGACATGGATTCTTACTGACAACCAATTAGCTATACAGCAAATTACATTTAATTAATGTTGAGCTGGGAGAATTTGTTATTAATTCCAGCATGGGGGGGGGGGGGCTAGTGCTGATGGCTTGGGAGGGTCCAAGTAGGCAGCATGAATTGCATGTCCTTTATCCATGACCTTGGTAACCCTTAAAAAGAACTCAGCCAGGTTAAGTAGGGAAGGTAGGATTACAGGGCCGGTAATTCCCAGGGTCAGCAGAGTAACCACCTTTATGAAGAGTTCTACAATAGCTGTTCTTCACACCCCAGGGATGTAACCAATTGGAAAACTCTAGCTGAAGAGTTAACAGAGGGGTCTGGCTGTGTGGGATGTAGTTATTCTCAGCAGCTATTCAGGGATATATTATCAGGACCCAGGGAACTGGTATTTGCCTTTTTTTTTTCCCCTGCTGCCTGGCAAACATCAGCTCCCTCATGACCAGCCGACCCATTACTTCCCCATCACTAGGGTAAGAGTCAGCCAGAAAAGGTCATCTTTCAATCAGCCATCAAGGGAGATTTGGCTTTTTTCGTACTGGCCCTAATCACAGCATGCACTTTAAAAGCCCCAGGCTGGGTCCTGCCACCACCTGACAGTAGTGGTCATCATCTCACTTCTGCAAGGGAAACTCCCTCAAAGTAGCCCCCCACCCCATCCAGCAATAACAAGGGGTGTTTTTTCCAGTCTTCACCAGGGAGATCACACTAGCTCCATGTTTTCCCAAGTGGATACAACCTGCCCCCCTGGAGAGGTAAGGCTGCCATACCCCTCATTCCTTCCCCTCTTTGCCTAGCTCCTGTAGTACCAGGGCCAGAGTCAGGACTCCATCACTCTCTCCTACAGTGCCAGACGGAGCTTTTTTTAATTCTGGAACATTAAGAAAGGACTTTTCCTCATTCTTCCTTAGTCATTTAGTCTCCAGCCATCACATTCCACAGAGCTATTAGCTCTAAGAGACAAAAAACATTACCAAACAGATACTCAGACCATACAGCTAGAAATAGTCAGTTTAATAAAAAACATAGCAGATGACAAGACCCTGGCAGCAGAACAACCTACTACATCCCAGAAGAACAGCAACTTAAAGGGTTATCTTAGTACTTTGCCAGAAAAGTGTAACTTCTTGCTCTCTGGCAGACATGTAACTCAGTATAAAGAAGCAATAATAAAGTATCTTAGTTAAAACCAGCTCTTTGAACGAACAATATGCTACCACATACTGGCAGTCTAATGGTATAGAAACTCACTGCACCTTAGCTCTTCAGTAGCACAATAACAGAATTCCTTTTAGTACTACACATATCATCCAGGTATAGTAGCATGATACATACTGGCAGTAGTACTGAGACACTTTATAATGGTAACCGTTAGAAATCTGAACCAGGGGCCACTCATCACATGACAAAGGTGCTTTACTGAGGTTTATTTACCACAGCAATTGAGATACACATATAAGGACTGTGCTCCACCTCACTGCTCTCAGTTTGGGAAATGAAACATTATTTATGTATTTATTTATTTGACATTTGTTTACCAGAAAAGTCTGACTGGGTATGAGCCCATTTTCAGCGGAGGCCTGGGGACAAAAGCTCCACAGTACACATTAAACAGAATTAAAAAAACTGAACAACGGTTACAAATATTAAGAAAAAGTAGTACAATATGTGAAATGCAATAAAGAATAAGCAAAATTTAAAGGCAAGCAACAAAGTTGACCACATATTATATACAAGATAGAAGAGAGTTCCTAATGTGCATGTTACGTAGTGATGCATGAAAAAATATAACAGAATAAGTAATAGACCATAAAAGCCATATACCGTTTCTGACAGAACTAGATAGTAAATTTCAGTCAAATTCTGAGATAGATAAAGGTTAGTGTAAGAATATAAAGAAAGGACATTAGAATGTTAAAGAATTAAAGAGAGGTGAGGCTAGAAAGTAGGTAAAGCAGGAAGAGAAGTCAAGAAAAAGTCTATTAAAAGTGTGAAAGAAGGGAATAGAAAAGAGTACTAAGATGGCGGGAAGCACGGGCAGATCCAATCATTGGTTAGATGTTCTTTCAGCCTATACTTGAAGGAATAGTAGTGGGGTACAAGTCTGGTTGCTTCTGGAATGCTATTCCATGATTTGGTAACACAGTGAGAGTACAGGCTAACCCTGTTAGATATTTGAGGTTTGTAAATAGATAGTATTTACTTGTGACAGGATTGTAGGTCATGAGATGGAGTATAGTGTTGAAGTAGTGATGAGGTAGTTTGCGAAAATGAGGAGTTGTACATTAATTTGTGAGTTAATGTTAGTTGATTAAAGGTAGTATGGTGGGGTAGTTTGAGCCAATTTAGGGACTTGAGAGCAGAGCAATGGTGAGAGAAGTGGGCCTACCCTGCGACAAATTTAGCTACTTTATTATAACATTGACTAAGTTTTGCTTTGAGGGAAGAGTGAAGATTGGTTAAGACAGGTGGTGTATACAAGGGAGGGTAATAAATAGGTGGTGGCATGGGTTACTATTGTGGAGCTGGAGATGAATTTCTTAGCCCTATACATCATGCCCAGTTTTTTTTTTTTTTTTTTAGTTGTTTTTTTTTATGATGTTGCTGATATGTAGGTCAAATTATTGATTAAAGTAAAAACAGTAGAAGTGTAGTTTTTTTTTTTTTTTTGGATTATGTAGTAAATGGTTGATGGTGAGCCAAGACTCAATGGAATCGAATGCTTTCTGTGTTAAACTCTGTAGATGAGAGAGAGTCCTGGCAGAGCAGATTAATGTAGAGTCATCAGCATATTGAATTAGGGTGGCTTGTTTGGTGGCAGTATTAAGATGGTTAATAAAAATGTTGAAGAGAAGTGGACCTAGTATTGAGCCTTGAGGTACCCCAGTGCTAACAGGTAAGTAAGGAGAGAAGTTAGAGTTCCATTTGACAGATTGACATCTGTTAGAGAGATAGCCAGTGAATCATTGTATGGATGTTTTGGTTGCACCCAGAAGAGATAGTCAGGGGTGGGAGACAGTATCAACGGCTTTGGATAGAACCCCACTCGGCCTTCCTGAAAACAATGGAAAATATGAAGGTCTCTCCAAACACCGTTATATTGGGTGACTTCAACTACCCAAACATAGATTGGGAGCATTACTCTAGCTCCAACACCCTAGCCCAAAGGCTCCTAGAATTTATAAACTCAAATGCTATGGAACAACTTGTCACCACTCGCACAACAGGGGAAAACATACTGGACCTGATCATCACCAACATGGGGACTCTATGCTCCAGACCAGAAGTGTATCCCTCACTGGCAAGATCAGACCATAAATTAATCTCACTGGATATCCACATCCCGGCCCCACCCCCTGCCCAGAAAACCTCAGTGAGAAACTTTTCTAAAGCAAACTTCACACTCCTCAAAACCGAGGTAGAATCCTTCAAAGCCCCCGGGCCTGTGGAAAATATGGCTCAGACCGCAGGATCCTTTATAAACGCATTCTACGAACACCTTCAGGAATGCATGGATCACGCAATCCCAAATAAAACCAAGACTCAATCCCCCAAAGGCAGGCATCCTGTCTGGTGGACCCCAGCCATAAACAAACTATACAATAGAAGGCGGAAGCTATTACATGATAGAGCAAAATCCCTAAAAGGGAAGGCATCTCTGATCAGTATTAGCAAAAAACTATGGGCACTCATAAAATCATCTAAGAACAGCTTCAAGAGAAAAATTGCACAAGACACTAAAGATAATCACAAGGCTTTCTTTAGTTATGTTAGGAACCTGGGTGAGAACTCCCAGATATACTCAGAATTAGTCCAAAATGACAAAAAATACACTGAACCCACTGACATTGCCAACATCCTGGCTGACAGGCTCAGAGCAAATTTCTACCCCCCTCCCCCCCAAAAGAGCAAATATCTATCCCAGCAGAGTGCTGCCCCCCTGACATCTCAGATGCTCAGGTAAGAGCCGCCCTCTCAAAAGCAAAAAACACAGAATCAATGGGACCAGACGGTGTCCCGGGCTGCGTCCTACATGAACTCCAAGAAGAGCTGAACCCCAACATAAAGCTACTGTTCAATCTCAGCCTTACTACAGGTTATGTACCCAAAGAGTGGCGTACAGCAACAGTGGTCCTTCTCCACAAAGGTGGTGCTTCAACGGATCCTGGAAACTATCGCCCCATAAGCCTGACTAGCTTGGTCTCCAAAGCTATGGAGATGATCATCATGTAACTCATAAAGATATTGGGGACCTACAGACACTGGATCCTACCCAGTTCAGCTTTGTTAAGGGCAGATCCTGCCTCTTAAACCTGGTTGATTTCTTTGAAACAGTCACCAAGGCCATTGATGAGGGGAAGATGGTCCACACAGCCTACCTGGACCTCACAAAGGCCTTCGATACAATACCTCACTCAGGCATCATAGATAAGCTCTCCAGCTTAAATATAAACCCCTATGTCACTAGATGGTTTGCAAACTGGCACAAGGTCAGAACCCACATGGTCAGAATTGCTGGAGCCATGTCAGACTCCAAACTAGTTACAAGTGACATCCCACATGGCTCAGTCCTGAGACCTCTCTTGTTCGGTATATATTTCTCGGAGGTACAGGCCAGCATGGAAGGACTGTGGCTGATCAAGTTCGCAGATGACTGCAAACTGGGCACCATAATCGACTCCCCAGCTGACACAAGCATCCTCCAAAAGGGTCTCATAGAAACTGATAACTGGTGCCAAAGCCATGGCCTCAAGCTAAACGCCAAAAAGTGTATAGTCATCCCCTTTGCAAAAACAAAGTGCCCCCAAATTACCACATAGGTGGTAATCCATTAAGTACGGAAGAAGTAATTAGGGACCTGGGGACCCAAGTTGATAGCAATCTCTCATTTGACAACCACGTGGTTAGAAAAACCTTCTATATAGCCCACCAAATCATGAAGGGATTCACATCTAGATCAGGAGAGGTCATTGTGCCTCTTTACTCATCCCTCATCAGGCCCATAATTGAGTACAATGCCCCTTTCGGGATGTACCTCACAGACACCTGCAGCAACTAGAAAGACCCCAAAAGTACCTCACCAAGAGGATCAAAGGGCTCAAACAGATGCCATATGCTGCCCGGTTAAAGAAACTCCAGCTCTACTCGGTTGCATATCGCCTGCTTAGAGGCGATCTGTGCCTGACGTATAAAGCCATGTCCAACCCAGAATTAATGGACATGCTGCACCTCAGAAAATCCAAATCCCATCGAGCTATGCGCTCGAGGGACTTGAACCTCTGCACTGAAATAAATAAGACATGCTGGAGGGACAGATTCATAACCCAGAGGCTCCCTTCACTCTGGAATAAAATCCCAGTCCAAGTTAGGCAGAGTCCCTCACTGACTCTCTTCAAGAGGAATCTTGATGAGTGGATGGGAGATCGCAGGTTTACCCCGGGTATCACTTCTGTGTCACTGTTAGATAGAGGCACAGTAAACTAACCTCGAAAAAGGGCATAGTAAAATTCATATAAAATGGGTGGCGAAAGCCAAACACACTCTGGCTAGGCTTATAAATGCCCTAGGGCAGATAGCCTAGTATGAACCTAAGAACAGAGAAGGGACAAAGTTTCCTATATCAAGAGCTTTGTTGACAGTGTCAGTAAAGGATAGTAGAGCAGTGATAGTGCTGTGTGCTGATCTGAATCCATGTTTTGTAGGAGGGAGAAGATTATTGTCAAGTAGGTATTGAAGAAGTTGTTTATGGATACATTTTTCTAGAATGTTTGATAGTGGTTTAAAATGAGACAGGCAGGCAATTGAGTCAGCAGAGATTTTTAGAAATTCTTTAGGAAGATTGTCTGCAGAGGGGATCATGGCCTGAGCTTACACAAGAGTGATTTGATAAAGGAAGTAGGAACCAGTTGAAGGGAAAATGTGGAGTGACAGGTAATAGCTGAGAGAGGGTAGAGGGAGATGGAGGGAATTAGTTAGTGATGGAAGCTATGCTATCATTGAAGTAAGAGTTAAATTAAGTTGCTGTGTTGGGGGAAGACTAACTTCCTGGGTTTATGATTTTTTTTATAGTGTGCCAGAATCTTTTTGGACTGGAATTGTGCTGATCTTGTGGCTTTGCACAGAAATATTTTTTTTTTTTTGTCTAAATTAACCTGTTTCTTTACAATGTTACACAGTGCTTTGAAATGCTGTAAATTCTTTATGAGGCTTATGTTTTAGGTAAGTTGTCCAAGCCTTGTCTCTTTTTTGCATGAGTGATCTGGTATAGACAGAAAGCCAAGGAGTATAGCTGGTTTTGACTCTTTTCTTTCTGATGGGAGCTAAACTGTCTAAAGTGTTTAGGAATATAGAATTCAATTGTTTAACTGCATCATCTAGTGGTAAATATTTAAGGAAGGACCAATTGATGGAGTTTAGTAAATTTGTAAAGGCCTGCTGGTCAAACCTGAATAGGTTTCATACTGTCTTGTAGGTGTGTTGTCTACATGAATGTGAAATAAGTTTAGTTGTAGAGATGGTTTGCAGAACTGGTAAAGGTTGGGTGAGTAATTAGTTGAGAAAATCCAAATAGATTTATGCTGTTTGTTGGAATCTGTAAGTTACGTTTCTGCCAGTCAATGTTGCCATCAACTAATATTACTATTCCTAGACATTTATTTTGTGATACCTAAGATAGGATACTTTCCAGAGTTTATAAGTTATTACCGGGGGTATGTATAAAGCTATAATGCAGAAACTTTTATCATTGTTTAATTCAAGGTAAGTAATCAATAGTCTGGCTTTGTCAAAGGAGGGCACGGATGGTTGTGAGGGGTTAGGGAAATAGAAGCTGGATCTATTACTGCAACACCTCCTCCTTTTCTTTTAAGTCGTTCAGCTCTGAACATATTAATGGCTGGAGGAAGTACTTCAGTATCCTTTATATGTGGTTTAACCCAGGTTTCACTGATTACTAGTATATCAGTAGATATGCAGTCATCCAAGCATGCAGCTCAGAAATTTTGTTGCACATGCTATGTGCATTTACTGAGATAAAATTAAGCATATTTTGTGTACCTGGAAGATATGGATTGTGATATGTTGGGACCATGGTTATGGTGGATGTCTCTACACAACAGGAGGGATTTCAAGTTCATGTAGTAAAGACAGGACTTCATTATTATATTCATTATTAAATATTTCTCCAAACTTAAACACGGAATTTTGATTCATTTCTGTTATTATGATCCCATCTGAATCTTAGAGCAATAACTGATAACTTGAAAAATGGAAACTGTTTTACTAAAACTGTTTTGTTTTATCTTCCCTGCAGAGAGGTTCTGCGTCTGGCTTCCTCTTTGATGCATGGACTTGGAAATCTCTTTCTTGTGGCTGCCACCTGCATTCGCCGAATCATAGATGGACCTGAGCAGTGGCAGCCTGTCAGGGTCACAGAATACCTTGAGCAATAACAGATCTAATAAACCACAAGGGAACAGGAACTTGGAAATACACTGACCATTTTTATGATTATAGCTATTTCTTTGCTAAAAAAAAAAAAAAAAAGACAGCGAGAACATGAAGGTATCACATGCTCATGAAAACTGTAATTTCATGATGATGCTGTCCTATTTGCAGAAGTGGTTTATGAATACAAACAAGTAGCAGTGATGGGAAATAAGGAAACTGAACAACACAGAACAGTTCATAAGATGTTTGCTAAACTTCACCTCTGTTAACACGTATAATCACCTCCCTTAGGCTGATACAAATGAGGAGATTCTCAGTCCAGAAAAGCTTCCTTTGTAGAAATATCGAACATGATCTTTTCTAAAATGTATAAACACTCAAAATGCCACCAATTAAAATCTACAACACTGCTTTGTCTTGTACATTTAAAACTGACCTTTTAATTGTGCAATAGGGAGTGAGTAATGTATACATTGTGTTATTCTTTTCATTAATTAACCAAGTGAGCTCATTATCAAAACATGCCTCTTTTCAGGAATGAACAGGAAACATCTGGTTAAGAGACGTGCTCAGAGTCATACAGCTTTGCAAACTAAGACTGAGAGAAGCAAACTCCAAACAAACAGGAGATTGTTAGCAGCTCATAACCTTGACACTCTGAGCTAAAGAGACATTTTGTTTTTGTTTCTGTCCCTCTCCACAGCATCTAACATAGACATATTTAGTGCAGATAGAGTACAACTGTGAAACTCATTATAACAGTAGATGGTCAAGTAGAACACTGCTGTAGTAGAATTCCTGATATATGAGAATTAATCTCAAGAAGATGCCTGCCTGAACAGCCTGACTACCCAGGTTTTGCGGACATCAGACAGAGCTGACTAATCTCGGACATGAAAATGCATGCTTGTGCATTTGATTAAAAGTTAGGAAAAGTCTTTAGTAATGTTAAAATGCAATCAGTTGTGCACCACTTTCTGATCATTTTATAGAGTCATAGTTGAGCAAGACTGGTGATTTTGTGTCGTTGAAATTGTAATATTGCTGTTTTTCTTGGAATATGCTTTGGACATATTTTTGGATTCCAGTACAGATGGATATAGGTAGACACTGTATACACATGATCTGTTTGTATGTGTGGTTGTATACCAGAGCTATTATTTATATATTTTCATTTGGTCACAGACAAGGTGTACACAGCCAGTAAACTGGCTGGAATTGATGGGCACATGCAGGGGGTATGAGAGGGTGTTTTACTCTGTGTCTGATAAAAGTGAGCTGAATTACATTACTGCAATCATTATTTATATATTATTAATTTGATTACAGTCTGAAATTTGAGGTGCACACAGTCAACAGAATGGCTGTTGGTGGGTATATTGCTTGGGCGTAGAGTTGCAATGGATTGTACTATATGTGTCTGACAGTGAGCTGAATTATATTACTCTTGCCATTATATATTATTCATTCATTTGATAACAGGCATCCAAGGTATGTACAGAGTCAGTAAGGTGGTTATAATTGGCGAGCACATCTTTGTGCATGGGGAAATACAGTGGGTTGTAGTGTATGAATTTGGCAACAAAGAGTTGAAATACCTTACTGTTGGCATTATTTATGCATTTATTTATTCCTCTGTTTCCTAGGTAGACAACTGAGGTGCACACAAGCAAAGTGCATATAATTAGATGAGTGTGCATGGAGGTGCAACAAGTTATACTGATGATTCTGATAGCAAAGAGCTGAATACATTACTGTGGCCATTACTTTAGAATTTCATTTGGTCATTATCAGACATCCAAGGTGTAAGCTGTAACTGGACAAATCTGTGTAATGGGGGGATGTGGTGTTTTGCATTGCGTGCATATGTCAGTAAGGGGCTGAAATACATTACTGTGATTTTTTTATATATTCGTTCACATGATGGGACATCTGAGGTGTAAACAGGCCTTAAAGTGTCTGCAATAACCAAGAAAAAGTTAGTGTACTTAGCCAAAAATTAGTTATAACTCAAAGTAGAAAAATATGATGCTTTCCCAAGGAGGATATACTTATGGGGTCCAAAAGCTTAATATATGGTTACAAGGGTTAGACACCTCTCCACTTTATGGATATTTAGAGGTTCTTTATAGACAAATGTCATACCAAGATACATCTTACCTGGAAATCTGAAGTATGGCCAACAGCATTACCTCGATTTAAACATTGTATGGATACTACTTTATTGACCTGTTGGTGGCTGAAGGAGAACTGAATAATATACTGGGAATAAATTAGATTAGCTGCGAGGAGTATGAACTTGCAAAAATTACTTGCTATAGTCAGCCAGTGACACTCTGAGAATATATACAGCCAGCCTCCTCTTTGGTTAGCTTTATATCTCCACCACATTCTATCTGTTCCTACAATAGTTAGCTTAATCTTGCAATCATAAAGATTGTACCTATATAATAAAATATATATAGCCTATATAATAAAAAGTATTGAAGAAATGTCATTGAAGAGACTTACTAACTGAAGCAAGGTTCTCTGAAATAACTAGCAAGAATCTTAACAAGTAGGAAGTACAGAGCATTAAATGGCACACATATTAATGTATTACTCAACCAAAGTTAAGGGTGGCAAAAGTTTAGAGAGAGGGAAATAACTACGGCAATGGCTAGAGATCTGTCAGATATCTATAATTATTACTATATCAAGTGAATTTAGAATATTTTCATGGAAGTGTCTTCATAAATATTTCTGTACTCCAGAGCGATTAAGCAAACTATTTTAGGGTAAACAAAACTTGCTGGAGGAGTAAGATTAACCAAAGAGAAGGTTGGCAGCATTTATTCTGGGAGTATCATTTACTTGAATAAATTTAAAGATGACTTGGACAATCTAATGAATTGATCTTGAAATAAATTTTTACTTAAATTGGGTACTACGAGAATCTCAGAATGCTATGACTTAAATTGCTTATATAATATTAGTAGGTGAGAAAGTAATTGCTAAAAACTGGAAAAGTAGTAATGAGGCTAAATAGAAAGCACAGTTGTGTAAGTAAACTTAACATAATAGTAAATGTTCAAATGAGCCTTAGCTGTATCAGTTATATCCTGCATAGTATACAACAGCCGTCCAGCTTCCAAAGCTTCAGGGCACCTTCCACTTGCCAAAACCATCAGCTTGAGCTGAGCTGAATAAAAACAAAGGTTTGGCCACCAAGCTCTTTAGAGCTTTCATGCCAACAGTGAAAGGGAGGCTGAGCCATGAAATGACAGAGCTAGGAACAACAAATAAAAGTTCAAACCCTTGCATAAACACACTAAAAACAAGAGTGTGGAGGGACAGAGTGCCCACTGCAGCAGTGATAATTCAAACATCTACTGTTATGGTAAGATAACTTACACAACAGTACTATATTCATCATATTGATAACTGCTGCATTAGTCATAGCTATATGGGTAGATTACCTTAGCTTACTACATTTGGGAGGTGGAAGGGGAAGAGTCCAGGGATCCCCTGGAGAATGGTCCTAGTAAAGTCTGATATAGATCTAGAGAAGAAATCAAGCTAATAGCCGTTTGCAACGGTATGTATACAGGACCAGGTTACAGCTTCTAGAATATTTCTAGAATGAAATCCTTTCCAAAAAGCCATAGATGAAGCCAATTCCTTGACATTGCCTTGAATAGTTTTGTTGTAGTGTGTATAACAAAAGGTAATAGCCATAGACAACCATATGGATATAGTCCGCTTTGACACAGGTTCTCCCTTCTTCTCACCTTCACCAGAAATTAACTGTTCTGAAGATCTGAAATTTTTAGTTCTAACAAGATAGTACCAGAGTTGTCTGTGGGTATCCAAGGTATGGAGTATCCTTTCTCCCTTATTGTTAGGTCAGGAAAGAAAACAGGGAGATGGATAGTTTGTCTTAAAGTAAATTGGGATACCACTTTAGGTATAAAAGGATTAGTAGTCAAAGAAACCATGTCTCTGTGGAAAACAAGATAGGGC
Source organism: Protopterus annectens (assembly GCF_019279795.1). Classification (NCBI taxonomy): domain Eukaryota; kingdom Metazoa; phylum Chordata; order Ceratodontiformes; family Protopteridae; genus Protopterus; species Protopterus annectens. Next base: position 249,203,438 of record NC_056750.1, read on the forward strand.
TGGCTCACCATAAGAACTTGCAACTCAGATACCCTTCTTGCAGAGGCCACAGCAATCAGTAAAACTGTTTTCTATGTTAAGATCCTCAAGTCAGCCAGGATAGCTAGTTCAATAAGAGAAAGTGTTAGCTTCTCTAACCCAAAATTCAAATTTCAAGAAAGGGCTACTGGTTTTCTTGGAGGCCTCTTATGTAGAACCCATTTCAAAAACATTTTCACATGAGAATGCATTGACAGTGGGAAGACAAGCTGAAATGGCTGATGCATGAACTTTGATGGAAAAGTAAGAAAGGCAATATTGCAAAATCAAACAGCAACTAGCCCCAAATGGGTGCTGGTTATGTTTTTGGCACCAACTAGAAAACTTTTTGCATTCACTAATATATTTTTCAAGTAGCAGGCTTTCTTGCCTTCATTAGTACCCGCTGCACTTCCTCAGTTAACAGGTGCTTAAAGGAAATTAAGACCCTGTCATCCAGGTAGTCAGTGGAAGTTGATTGGGGCGGGGGTGCATCAAACACCCCTGTTCTTGTGTGAGTAGATCAAAACTGTGAGGAAGCTTGTGGTAATTGGCCATGGCCATTTTCAAAAGAAGGGAGAACTACAGCTGCCTGGGACAGAACAGAGTTACCACAGTGATTTTGGGGATTCCTTCTAAAACTTCAGTAGTAGCCTGGATGTCAGTAAAAAGGGTGGAAAAACATACAAGAACATTCCTGTCCAAGGAAAAGAAAGGCATTGTTTTTCCAAGCCTTCTTACATGGAGTCCAGGAACAGAATCTTGCCAGTTCATTACTCAGAAAGGAGAAAAATAGGTCTACTTGAACTCCTCACAGATGTATCAAATCTTGAAAGACCCTCCAATCTAGTTTCCATTCATGAGAGTCTTCCCTTGTCCTGTTCAGCTAGTCTACCACACAGTTTTGCTCTGATGGAATGTAGGATGTCTGTAGAGTAAGATTGTGCTGTGAAGCCATATCCCAAGCTAACATGGCTAGCCTGCAAAAGGGTAGTACCAGGTTCCCCCTTCTTGTTGATGTAATGCATAACTGTGTTATTACCTGTAACAACTTGAAGAGTCCTGGGGACCAAAGCTGATTCAGAGAGTTGAGTGCCTTGATCAGGGCAAGCATTTCTTTTATATTTATGTGCTTGTATCTGTCCTTGGTTCCCATACTCCCTGCATTTTTGTCTCTCCCAAAACTGCAAAACTGCTCGCCAAGCAAAGTCTGAGGTTTCTGTGGTGGTTGCTTTGGAATAGGGAGGGAGAATTGGAGACCTGGATTTATAGATATTTCCTGTCTCTATCAAATGATTTCTCTTGTAACAAACTATAGCACTGGGATTTGAAACGACAAAGGATTTTGGTGCTGGGACCAAAGAGACTTCAGATGCCATTGTATCATTCTCAAGTGGAATCTTACCTGGGATATTGTAAGAATCATACATACCATGAGATCCAAAATCCTAAGGTATTCCCTCACAGTGACCAAAGTCTAGTGGAAACCCTTAAAATATATCTGTATAAAGATCTATGTTTCCTGTGGGAATAAAGCTCTTTGAACTGAGGTATGTGATACCCCAGGAACACAATCCTATGTAAGGGAGTCAAAAAAGACTTTTGAATGTTCTCTTGGAATCCCAGATTGGATAAGATCCCTTGCTCAAGTAAGAGTTCTTTGACATGTTTAAAGAGACTCTGCAAAAATAAGCAGATCATCTAAACATGGAAAAATATGGATACCCTGTAGCCTACAATGAGCTCTAACTGGAGCTAGACACTTTTTGAATACTCTCGGTTCAGTGGGTAGTCCAAAAGGTAAGGCAGAGAACTGATAATGTGATCCAGTCACACAAAACCTGAAGTCTGGATGAATAGAGATGTGATGATAACACTACATTTAAAAGATGCTAATCAGGAAGCTTGAATGAGGAAGAAGAGGTAGCAGATTGTGAAGTACATCATTTTAAATTTGGGCACTATCACAAACAGGTTTAGGAAAGAAAGACTCAACTGGTCTCCAAGCATTTTCTTTCTTTCACAATAAAACCATTCCTGAACACACAAGAAAACCTTCCCCACCTGGGAAGGAGGAACTGGTTCTTACAGTCCCTTGGACAGCATGTGATGAAGAGCATGTGGGAATAAGTAAGTCTGGTCAGCTGGACGAGGAATTACCCACCTGGAAAGGAGGAATTTCCTCCCAGTGACATCTGTAACCTTGATGTATGATTTTCAGAACCCATTTGTCTCAATCTATCTGTTGCCAAAGAGAAAAGTGGAGATTCAAGCTTTCTGGAAGGGAAATGGGGCTGCCAGGGTGGAAGTGGAGAACAAGATACCTTGTCGGACACACACACACACACACACACACACACACACACACACACACACACACACAATTTTTTTTTTGCCAAAATTGGATGAGAGATAAGAAAATCCCTTTGAAAAATCGGAAAAGGGGGTACTGAAAAACTTAAATATTCCCTGAATCAGCTTACCTTTTTCATCACACTTTTTGATCACCTCCGCATCACAGTGGCGACAAACTAAATCTCTCTCCAAAAGAGAATTTAAAATATAATTTTAACATCTGAGAGGTTCTGGGAATGCAGCCAGGCAAACTTCCTCAAAAGAGTACCAGTGACCATAGCCCTGGAAAAAGTATCAACAGAGTCATAGACACACTTTGCAAACAATGTGTAGTGACTTATAATTGAAGAAAATTATTTAAATCAGATTTTTCCACAAAAGAAGAAGCTGCAGACAAACCATTCCTCATACTCTCACAATTAGCCAGAACAAAGTTTAACATAAAAGCCTGACAAATCAAAATTCTGAAAATCAAAGTTGCAGAAGCACAATTTTCCCCCATACTTATCACTTATCATCCCATCTTTATCAGAAAGAGCAGGACTGGAATGAGTTAAATGATTAGCAACAGAAGGATTAACTAAAGCTATAACTGCTGGGTAAGGTTTGGAAAGAGTGTATAACAACTTAAAAGACTGAAGTACTTTAAACATCATATCTGCCTTTTAGGGGCAGCTGGCTGATTACTAGGAAAACTGCAGAGAGTAATGCACACATCCTGCAAAGCTGAGAGAATTGGAGGAGTAGGTGAAGGTTCTGGAAATTACTTCTGTAACATCTCACAGTATTTTCTGAAGAATTGAGAAACCTCACTGTTCTCCCACTGGAAATATGGGCACGTTCTGTAAAAATAGTCTCAAAGAAACAGAAACCGCCACAGGGAGAATCAGAAACTAAGCTTTCCTCTGAGTCCATATCAGAGATCTGGGGAGAAAACATTCTATCTGTCCCTTCATCTTCTTGTCCAGATTCTGACTCTTGAGTCTCTTCAAGAAAAAAAAGGTATACTTCTTGCTTTTACCAGAAACTACTTTAAGTATGAATAGCCTGATTTAAACCCTGAACCATACCCCGTAAACTACTTGTGTCTAAGGAGATTTAAGGAGGAGTAGCTACATGTTGTTTTCTGTTTCTTTTTGACAGGAAAAATGGGCCAACATTGTTATTAATGGCAGCAGCAGCTTCCTCAAGGATGGCCACAGCAAACTGACAAAACAGGGAACCCATCCCTGTTCCCTCCAAGGCTCGACAGGAGTGGCTGTCCCTTGCCCACTAAGAGGACCCCAACAGCTGTACAGGACGTAGCTAACCCCTGGTCCACAGTGACTATAGGTGCTATACCAGATGGATGTGGGGGTAAAAGATGAGTGGTCTGAGGTAGAACTAATGGCCACAGCTGAGTTACCTACCTGTGGCTGAGGAAAATTGCTAGCCTACTGTGGTGGCAAAGGCTGTTTGCTTAATTTCTCTTGTAGCTGGAAGAAGGACCGACTGTAGGACTGATAGTTTGTTCCAAGATCAAACTGAAAATGGTGTCTCCTTCCTATGGGAAAACAATTATTAACAGCCGTTAAAACATAAACGTATTTAAACTTAATTTTTTCCACATAAAACAGATTAACAACAACTTTAAAACACTTTGCCTGCCTCCAAAAGTAAAATAAACACAATTTCCCCACAGAAAAATGTTTTTCAATTACTTTATAAGCAACTTTGAAACTGACAGGAAAAAAGGGCGCACTCTTTTAAAAGTACAAAACAGTCTTGTGGCAATCCATTAAAACAAACTCCTAGCTTTAAAATAACTTTCCTGAACATGAAAGTACTAATATTTTTAAATGGAAGGTCCCCCCATGGGAATTTATCTGCCCAGCATAGGAACAGCACAAGCTGACCATCAGTCTTTGAATGCCTCAGAGGAACATACTATTTGGTGGCAGGAAAGCTCTGAACGGCTTGGCACCAAAACCTGTCTTTTAGTCAGCTCAGCTCAAGATGACTGATTGGACATACTGAAATTGTTTTGAGGCTTTAGAAATTGGCTGGCTGTTAGTGTTATATCCTACGCAGGCTACAACCCATGTAGCTAAGATTACTGCAGCAGTGATTAATATGCTGCACATTTAATAGTGTTTGACTATACTGAGAGATTGCAAGTTACACAGACAAGGTAAAAGAGTAAATAGGTTTCTTAAGAATAAGTGGCTGTTATGGGCTTCATATGTTCTTGAATAAAGTAACTAAGGTTTACCAGATTATTATAGAACAAAAAGATAGAAGCCGTTATACAATTTTAAGTCCTGCTTAATCAGATATATTAAGGAGGTTGTGATGTGACAATTTATGGAATAGGAGATTAGTATACATTCATTTTTAAATTGTGGCTGTGTTTCTTAAACCTTGGCATTGACTTTGTCTAATCTAGGTAAGATAACTGTCAGAAACAATTTGGAGTACAGTCAGCAAGACAGTACTGGAGTGAATCATGCATGTAGATTGCACAGCTTATTTTGTTAACTTGTTTTGATATTGCGTAATAAAGTGCTGGAAAAGACCACCACCAAAATAGAACAAAACCTAAAACAAACGAATCTTGCGTCAAATGACCTCTGGATAACATGACATATTCATGTATTTAATGTGTTTTCAACTCCACAGCTTGCTGACAATCAGCCCCCCCCCCCCACACACACACACACACACACTTTGGGAGCCATTATGCAGGCAGTCATCAGGTGTTTTGTGGTTATGTCCATAGCTCTGCTCCCGGTTGCTAACATTAGCACCTACATCACTGCATGGGTGTTCTATGCCTTCAGGTGTGTGCATGATCCCTACAGATAAGATTACAGGTCCTATTATCATTGGCTTGGAAAGCCACGCACACAACTTAGTCTTATGGCCACTGCTGACATGCAAGCAGAAGCAATTTGGTTGACGTGGACCATCATTTCCCTTCTGCAGGAGAAAACAAGCAAGAACCCCTCACTCCCACTCTCACCTGTCCAACTCTTCCAGTATTCAATCTGCCAGTCAAACTCTGGTCATCTGGGTCTCATATCAGGGCTTCATCCTTCTATAGGATCATAGGAGGTTACTAGGCTAATGGCCCTGAGTCCCTTACAAGCCTAGCCAAGAGTTTATCCTCAGAAAGGAAACCTCGGACAGCAAATTGCAGTGGCTGTGCAATAATCTACAGATATCACATGTTCAGTCACATTCCAATAATGCTGCAAAACATCTGACTCATTTATAAATTAAATTTCTTACATACTCAGAACAAAATTACGACTTCCTTATGTATTAAAAATGAAAGTTATGTACATGCCATAACAACAGATCCATGTTGTCTTCTGTCATCCCCAACCTGTGGTTATACTGATTCAGACTCAGAATCTTCAACCTTGGAGTTCTGTCTTCTCTACCCATAATGCCCTGCCTCTTAGTATCCCCTCAGACTGAGTTTGCCTCATTCCAAAATCCTACAGAAACTTGGAAAATCCTACACCTCACCAAACAAAATAGAAAAAAAATCAAGGAAATAGCCAAGGCAATATATGGGTCCCCCAAAGGCCTATGAGGTTGGTCTACCCAATCAGCCAGGCAACTAAGATGTGACAGTTTGGAAAGGGGAAGGAATGGGAATTGGTTGAGATGGATGGAAGAAGATAACGCAGATCCATCATCATTGCAAGTATATAACTTTTGTATCTTAATCTGTCCTTTCCATCCATATTAACTTGTGGGTCAGGGTCCCCAGCCAGTAACAACCCCAGGTGATTTCAGGAAAGAACATTCTGTAAAATAGTGGAGCCAAAGTATCTAGAACTAGACTGTATAGCTACCTCATAATGTCTCACAAATGTGTGAGTGCTAGCCCAGGTAGCTGCTGCACAAATGTAATTTATACAAGCCCGAGCAAAAAAGGCAACAGAAACAATTACTGCCTTAGTAGGAGATTTCAGTTTGCTAGGTAAGGAAATTCCCGTCAGGGAATAATCAAAGGAAATATAGTCAGATAGCCATCTGGATTAGGCAAATCTGCCTCAAATGTGACGCTATCAAGATTTGGGAAGGGCTAAAAAGAGTTGGTCAGACTTCCTGAACTTCTTAGTTCTATCAAATAAAATCAACTGTCGAACAGCCAGCAGTAAGTTAAGTACTCTCTCATTACTTTAGTTGGGAAAAAATTGGTAAATGTAGAGACTGAATGAAATTTGATTATGAAGCCCCTTTTGACAAAAAAGAAGGGCTGGTTACAAGGATAACTGTCCTTATGGAAGACTAGATAAAGGGAAATGGAAGCTTTGAAACCCTTCTCACTGAAGTAATGGCCACCATTAAAGGTGCTTTCCATGACAATATTTGAAAGAAATACTAGAAGCAGGTTCATAGGGGAAGTGATCTCTGCTGAGAACTTGCAGCAGTAAAATGAGATCCCAGTGAGGTACTGAATATCCTACTGGAGGTCTGAACAGAAAGATAATGTTCAGGAAAGCTTCAAAAAGTTTCAAGACTGCAACTGGTGCCTTGTACATTCAAATATAGCAATTGGAAATGGTGGCCAATGGAAGTTTAATAGTTGAATAACTTAAACCAGAGTGAAAAAGATCTATCAGGAAAATCCATAATCACATCCAAGGGGACAGAAAAGAGAGCCTAGACCCTTGCAGAAGGCACAAATAGAAAATCTTTTCCATTTACTCTCTTATGAATTCTTAGTAGAAGATTTCTGGGAAGAAGAGAGAATGTGAACTCTTTTTGAAGGCTTGGGATCTTTGGCCATCACCAGAAGTGGCGGAACCAGTTGGTGAATTTTAGCAAATGAGGGTTTGGGTAAGGTTGTCCCAATGGGTGAGAATCTGTCCTGGAACAGGGATGAGGACTCAGGATGGGTATAGCAGATGAGACCACAGATAGGGGAACCAAACTTATCTTAGCCAAAAAGGGGCTAGGAGGATCACAGTCACTTTGCAGCAATCTGCTCTCTGGGAGGATCAGGGCAAAAAATCTGCTGCATTAGGTTTTGGATGGGGAATGCAAAAAAAACTTTAGCTTGGGCAGCTGCAGGGCCTGAAAATCGAGGCTGCTATCTTTGAGTTTAGGGACCACTCATGAGGCAAGAGGATATTTCTGCACAAACTGCTATAATGTTGGATCTTCCTTTGATGCGCATTGCTACCAGAAACTGCTGAGCGGACATTGTCCATTGCCAAACCCTCAAGGCCTCACAACACAGTGGATAGGAACAGGTTCCTCATTGCTTGTTTATATACATCACAGACATATTATAGGACTGGATGGTAATCACACCCTTGGGGAGGAGGTCCTGAAAGGGTCTGCAATGCTAGGAGGACCACTCTCATCACTAAGACAATGATGTGAAGATTAGCCTCTGAGACAAGGTACCTTGGACTGTTCTCCCCTCAAAATGTCCCCCCACCCCAGGATTAAAGCATCTGTGGTAGCCATAGCCTAACTATGAAAGAGAAAGAGCATTTGATCTTCTGAAACTTGATGCCACCATATAATGTTGATGGCAAATGTTTGAGAGTATTGGGAAATCCATGGGATGAGAGACAGAGAGATGACCATTGAACATACAGGATGCAAGAACATACAGTGGTCTCACCTTCGATAACGACATTGCCACAACACTCAGGAAATCCTTCTATGTGGCACACCTCATCACTAAGGGCTATTCATCCAGAAAAAACAAGGTCATTGTCCCACTGTATTCATCCCTCATTAGACCCATTATAGAATACAATGCCCAGTTTGGTATGTACCTCTCAAGACATCTGCAACAACTGGAAAGGCCACAGAAATACCTCACTAAATGAATCACAGGCCTAAAGCAGATACCCTACGCTGACCGTCTAAAAAACTCCATCTATACTCTCTCACATATTGTCTACTCAGAGGCAATCTCTGCTTAACATACAAGGCCATGTCAAACCCAGAGCTGTTGGACATGCTACACTTAAGGAAATCCCAATCCCTCAGAAGCACACGCTCCAGGGATCTAAACCTTGTCATCACAATGAACAAAGTATGCTGGAGGGATAGGTTCCTGACCCAGAGACTCCCCAGACTCTAGAATAGACTGCCCATACATGTCAAGCAGAGCGCCTCTTTGGCCCTCTTCAAAAGGAACCTTGATGATTGGATGGGAGATAGGAAATTCACCCTGGAGATCACATCAGTTGCCCTGCTAGACAGGGGTCCAGGGAAGTAAATACTGTGGGAAGAAATAGCCAGGTAATTGTTATGGCTAGGCTTGTATAGGCCCTAGGGCTGATAGCCTAGTACCAAGCTATGAACCTATGCACTGAAGAACTTAGTATGTGACACATTGCCATAGGGACCAGAGAAAATGGATGCAGCCATCAAGCCAAGCAGTCAATGTATTTGGACAGCACAGTTTTTTCTGATACCTCAGGACCAGGGAAGCTTGTAGACAAAGAGATTTTAAGCTAAAGGGAGGCATTTTTTTAAGACAAGAAACATCTATATTAAACCATCACTTACTACATAGGCAATCATACATTTATATAAATGAAAACAAACACTGACACAATCCTAGTTTCAAGTATTTTACATCACAAACCATACTGACACACTCCTAGTTGCAAACATTACACATCACTTATAATCTACCCAAATCTTTCTAACCCAAATATTACATAGCTCATTTAAGTCTTGCAACCTTTTCAGCCTCATTCCTCCCTTGTATTTATTTCCTATGTAGTTTGCTCCTAACCTTTTCTAAAGATCTCAATTCCACTTGTTTTATCTCTGTTACTATATTCACTACTTCCAGTATATTTGGTTTAGATTTTGATTTCCATTTCCTAGTAATTGCTTTTTGGCAGCCACCATTATTAGACACAACAAGGCCTTACCATATCAGGCAATTCTGATTCTGTATCATAGCTCAGAAAAATCATCTCCCTCTTCAGACCAATCTGCCAACCAAGCATATCTGCCAGTGCATCCTGCAGGGAATTCTTAACATCTGCAAACTCACTGCACTCCCAGAAAATATGTTCCCAATTACTTCTTTCTTCCCCTTCACCCCTCCAACATTTGCTGGAGTCTGCTTGGGGTATAAAAATATCTATGTAAACATTTCAGGCAAAAATCCTAAATCTTCTAAATTTTGTTGCATATTTGGGAGACATAGGTAGTTTGGTAGACCGTATCCAGATAGCAACCTATGAACTCTGTCCAGACTTAAATTGCATTTTATTGTACTGCCCAAGGATAGACAAAAGGAGTAAGTTTTCTCTTTATTTAAGAATACCTTTGTGGTTGCTGTCAGGAGCCAGACATCTAGGTATGGATAAACCTGGAACCCCTGCAATCTGAGCCAGGCCACCACCATCACCATGCACTTGAACACCTGGTGGCAGTGGTGAAACTAAAGGGCAGGCCCTGAAACTGGTAATGACTACTCCATAGTCAAAAGTGCAAGGATCTTCTTGATTGCCTGGCTATATTTATGTGACAGAGACACCCCCTGAGGCCTACTGAGCACACCCAGTTGTCCTGCCTCAGTGGGATAATGGACTGCACCATGACAATCTGGAACTTGGTCTGCTTGACTTACTGATTTAAATCACTAAGCTCCAGGATCAGTATAAGGTCCTTCTTCTTCTTTGGCACTCAAGAATTTCAAGTAGATCCTAGGTCCTCTTCAATGTGGTGGGACCTCTGAGATGACTGGGTTGAAATGCAGCTTTCTTTATCTCTGCTGCTTGCCTTCTCTAATGGGGTGAAACATCATAAAGGGATCTTTTCTTTCACTTCACAGTGAATAAAAAGGGAATTGTATAACATCTGGATATGACTCTCAAAGGTGTCCAATGTAACGGCCTCTCAAGCTTCAAGGTGGAGAGATATGTGTCCTCCTAACTGCCTCCAGAGAGCAGCAATTGAGAAACCCTTCAGAAGCACTGGAATGGCTTACTGGAAAAAGAGATGTCCTGAATCTGTGGACTGCCTCTTCCCCTTGGGTGACATCCATTAAAGCCCCCCATCCTGAGGGGAACCATCACAATGGCATCCTAGAAAGACTTCAGTGATATTTGTGGGGGGGGGGAGTAATTTCTCCCCTTCTGGTGTCTCTCTGCACCTTTATGTAGTCTTCAAGGCACAAATTGATTGACTCATTTGCTTGCTTGCAATTTGTTAACCGGGAAAGTCCACTGGGCCAAACAGAGCCCATTTTCATTGGAGACCCGGGGAGCAAGCTCCTCAGTACAATAAAACAATATAACAAAATAAAATTACATACATTAGTACTATACCATTATCTAACATATTAGATTACAAATTTAAACACACACAAAGCAATTCAGTGGCCAGACAAATACTAGTGAACAGATTACACATTTTAGAGATGTTATAGCATAGAGGATTTTTAAATACACAGCATAGAAAGTAGGGAGAGAATATATAATTAGAGCTAGGTATTCAAGGAGGCTGTGTGCAAGTGCAGTTCCAGGTGGAAGATAGCTAAGTGGGGAGAGATGTTTTGAAGTGGCCAGGATTTGGGATTGTTCTGATTGTGAATGGAAGTGCATTCAAATTCTTCGTTAATGAGTAAAAGAAAAGAAGTTGACCGAGAGGAAGGTTTGGTTTGTGAACCTGAAGAAATCTAAGGGGCTTATTTGAGAGGTAGAAGCTGAAGACAGAACTAAGGGTGGGACAATCAGAAGATTTAAAGATAAGTTTGTGAGCAGTAGTAAGTTGCATATAGTTGAGGTACTTTGGTAGTTCCAGCCATTTTACGGAGTGAAGAGCAGTACAGTGATGGGAGAAGTTTTTGGAATTTGTTGCAAATTTTGCAATGTTATAACATGTCTTGAGCTTAGCTTTTAGAGAGGTTTTGAGGTTGGTAAGTAGAGGGGTGCAATACATTAGGGAATGGAGTAGGTAAGTGCAGGCAAGGGCTTGTTTGGTGGAGTTGAGGAAATGGTTGTGCCTAAAGAGAATTCCAAGTTTCTGATGTGTTTTTGGATGCTTTGTTGCAGGTGAATATCGAATTTTAGGTGTTCCTTGATGGATACTCCTAGAAGTTTTGTGCGGCTGACAACTTCTATTAGCATTTTACTTTGGGAGTAGGTATTGAACATGACTTTGTCCAACAGGGTTGATTTTTTGGGAGTGAAATGCATGATCTTGGATTTATTTGGGTTGAGGGATAGGTGTTATTTAAACATCCAGGATTCAGTGGTAGAGAAGGCTGATTGGGTTTTGAGTTGGAGTTCAGAGTTAGCTGTGCAGACAATGGTTGAGTCATCTGCATACTGAATAAGGGCTCCATTGGTCATGGATGTATGGAAACTGTTAATGAAAATATTGAATAGCAGGGGACTAAGTATGGAGCCTTGAGGAACTCCAGTAGAGGTGTTAAGATAAGAGATAGAGTTCTGCCATTTGATGGCCTTTTGCCTTTTAGATAGCTTAAGAACCAGTTGAGAATGATGAGGGAAAGTCCAAAGTTAGTAAGTTTTAACAGTAGCAAAGGGTGTAAAACTGTATCAAATGCCTTTGAAAGATCTAAGGATATGGTAGATACTATTTTCCCCATTGTCACAAACTTTATTAACAGTATCCAGGAAAGAAATAAGGGCAGTTGTAGTGCCTTGTCCAGGTCTGAAACCATGTTGTGTGGAGTACAAGAGATGGTTATGAAGTAGATAGGGCATCAGCTAAATGTGAATGCACTTTTCCAGGATCTTAGAGATAGGAGACAGGATAGCTATAGGTTGAAAGTTGGAGATATAATTGTTTTTGCCCTCTTTGTTGAGCACTCTTTAGGAATAGCAGGATTATAGTGGGGTTTGAGCTTAATGAGTAGTCTTTCAATAGTTATGGTAGAAATAGGGTTGATACTAAAAGGGGGGTAGAATGATGGTTGGGTTTAGGAACAATGTGGAGCTTGTATAGATGGGGAAAGTGGGGGAGGTGTTTGGTGGAACAATGTCATGTACATTGTCTGTGCCATGAGGAAAGCTAGTGGTAATGTTGGCTATTGAGTTTATAAATAGTTAGAGGCAATTTCATGAGGTTTGTCAGGGTATGGACAAGGATTTTTTTTGTGCTAGGGTTCAGGAGAGATGAGACGGAACTCCAGAATTGTTTTGGCTTTTGTTTATGGTGAGACTGCAGTTTTGTGAAGTAAGCTTTTTTTGTCTTTATGCACTAGCTTTTTTACCTGATTATGGAGCTGTTTAAAGTATATCAGGGTGTCCTGGTTTTTGTCAGTTTGATAATGTTTCTATGTTTTATCTCGAAGTTATGTCAGATTTTTAGTGGTCTTGGCAAGCCAAAGAGCACAGTTAGTTTTGATCCATTTCATGCGGAGTGGTGCAAGGCTATTTAGTGTGTCCAGGAACGTAGTATTGAAATAATCTACAGCATTGTCTAGTGGGAGTGTTTTTAATATGTGCTGGTTAATATTTTTGAGGATATCAGTAGAGATTTGAGGGATGAAGTCAGGTTTTTTATCTGTTTGTACTGGTGTTGATTTTGGAGGGCTGAGGGGAAGCGATGGATAAAGGTGGGGAGGTAGTCAATCAGTGTGTCTTAAAGAGTGCCTGCTTCAGATATTTTACTGGGGTGGGAGACAAGAATCCATTCTAGGATGGATCCTGTGGTGTTATCCTTGTTTGGTCTGGCTGGGGTGTTTATCAGCAGAGTAAAGTTGAATAAGTTAATATTGTAAGCATGGCAGTTGGAATTCATGTTTAGCCAGTTGATATTTATGTCACCTAGGATAACAATTTCACTTTTAATGTTAGCACAGATCCAAGCAAGAATTTCTTCTAGTAGAGGGATATTGTTTCCAGGGAGTATATAGAAAGCTATGATACAAAGATTTTTGTAGCTGTTAATCTTTAGAAGAGTGATGGTAGTTTTGCCATTTGTGAATTGTGGAATGGGATTTGTGTAAGGTACTATGTTGAATGAGTTAGGAAACATTAGTGCTACTCCGCCTCCTTTTTTGTTGGGCCTGTCAGATCTTATAGTTTGAAAACCAGGCAGGAAGAAATTCAGAGTCTATAATGTAGGGTTTTAACTAGGTGTCTGTGATGGCAATGATGTCTGGTTGATTATGGGTGATCCATGTGTGTAAACTGGAGATCTTGTTGCAAATATTTTAAATATTTATAGTTACTATGTAAATGGATTTGTGGGAGTTAGTTCCAGGTTGAGGTGTGGACATAGTTGTACTGGAGCCTGGGTTGGGTTGTATATCTCCTGATAAAGGCAAAGTAATGAAAGTAAATATACAAGATAAAGGCTCTTGTTTTGTGCAAGATATGGTGTTGAAAGGATTTGGCAGTAAACCTTGTAGACGTTATGTGGATCTTGTTTATGAGGGGCAATTTTTAACTTGTATTGGAAGTGGGGGCTTATTAGATAAAGGTAGGAGATCTATAAGTATAGCTTGTAAGATCTGTAGAAAGTGAGGTAGAGGTGGTGGAAAAATGAGGTGAGAAGGAGATGGGGTTCAGGGTAGTGAGTTGTAGTAGTGGACAGAGGAGTATGGAGAGAAGTGATATGGTCCGAAAATGTCTTCTCATTGATTGCATTGTTAGGTTTCTAGGAGGAGGGGACATGAAAAAGTATGTGTGTGAGTGGTACTGTGGGGAAGAGTTGTGTGAGTATGAAAGCAATAGGTGGATATTTAGGTAAATGTGTAGAAAGAAGTGTATCATTATTGGAGATCTTTGAAGTTGGTGTGTGAAGTATTAGTGAGTTTGAAAGGCTGGGAAAGGATGTAGAATGAGTTTGAGTGGCAGTAGAAATTGGGGAGGTGTTTTGAGATTTGGGGAAGAAAGGTGTGGATTGGTCAGAAAGAAATAGGGAAGGAGATAATGATAGTTAAGTTTAGGAGTAGTGGAGGCAGGAGGGATTTGGGGGCAGGGTAGGGAGCAGGGGGAGCCAGAGTGTAGTGAGGGTGAACAGAGGTGGTAGAACCAGAAATCACAACAGACAGTAAAGAGATCACAATAACAATCAGTGATAAAGGAGATACAGGCAAAGACAAAGTGAAAAAGTAAGCAGTGAGTGAGAGATGAGTGTGTGAGAAGGGGACTGGGATATAGGGTGGAAAACCAAGTACAGGGGAAAAGCAATCAAAAGTAACAGAAGTAAAAGTATCTCAGGTAGACAAGAGGAGATAGAAGGTAAAGGTGAGGAAAAGAAGCTAGTCGGAGATTGGAGAGAACAGAAAAGGGAAGGAGAAGAGCAGAAGTTTGGTTCGATGGTGTGCAAGCAGCTTAACAGATACAGATATTTTTCAGGAATGTGTATACAATATAAAACATATATTACAAATTTAAAAGTCCTGAACAACTGTTGTGTTTGGATTGGGGGAGGCAAGGAATGTGTTGCCTGAACACTGCTGAACCTTTAGTCTGCACAAAAATTATGGCAGGTCAGAGGTCCTTTTAGGCTAAAAGCACATATGCTGTAAAATACTGAAATGCAGACTTTACATACCACCAAACCGCTATGGCAAACAGAAAGAATAACAAATGTCACAAATCAGTAAATGCCATTTCTGTAATTTATTTTAAATCAATCTTATTGTATTTGTTAAGGTTCTAGTACAGCCATTGTTATTTTTGCTGCATCACATTGTTCACCAATCTGTCTTTACTGAGAAATGGACTTTTTATGCTGTACAATCAAGATTAAAGCCATTCCTTATTAGTGCCACTGCAGTACTATATAAATGATTACTGTCTACTGAATTCCTTCCTGAAACCACATAATTTCCAGTAGTACACAGTCCTGGAAGTGTGCTGTAATCACTCAGTCCCCAAAAAGTATTGCAAATAGGCTTCGCTGTACTTCCATTCATAGGTGAATGATTGCCAATTTCAGTAGAACCTGCAGCTTATTAACCACATGAAAAAAAAACATTTATGTACTCACCATAACATTCCAACTGTGTTGTCCATTTTCATTCTTCCTCAACAAATGGGTTCTGATCAAAATATTTCAGGAAATAGAGCAATTATTGTCTCATTTCGGATTTAAAATTGGGCAAACCATTTACTAAAGTGTATTTAGCCAAATGGTTAACGGATTGTATTTTCTTTGTTTACAAAAAAATTGGGGTTGTCTTTGCCAAAACCTCTTAAAGCTCATTCCACCATGTCTATGACAAGAACTTTTGTTTTCTTCTCCAGATCGTCACTGGATGATATTTGTGCAGCTGCAACTTGGGCTAATCCTCATACCTTTGTTGCTCTTTACAAATTGGATCTGGTTTCTAGGGGAACAGTGGTCGTCAGCTCAGCAGTATGCAAGAATATCTTTCTTTAGAGTCCTTCTAAGACTTAGATAGCTAGGCACTCTGTCCCATTTGTTAAGGAATGAATGAAAATGACATCATCAGATAAAAAAGTTACTTACTCACCATAACATTCCATCTGTGTTGTCCATTTTCATTCTTCCTCAACTTCCCTCCCTCCAATCCCCTACCAATCTGACTTCTGGAAGGATTAAAAGATGCTAAAGGAACCAATGTTCCTCTATTTGAGCTCCAGATACTGTTATCTCATTTCTTTTTATTTGTTAAATATTATAAAAGCTTAAAGGTCAGGAAACAAGATGTGAGGTATGGTAAGGGACTAGTGCATTGTGGGTAAGGGAGGGGCTTCAGAGTGTTAGTGTTCTATGAGCTAGAAAAAGCGGCCAAGTCAAAAATGAACTCTTTTGTTGAGGAATGATTGAAAATGGCAACACTGGATTGTGAGTTCATTCTCTGCTACCCTCAGTGTTTTCTTTTATTTGGTTGTTTTTACACTGAGTGCCGGTATTTGGTTGATATTTGCATTTTATTCATTTTTTTTTAATAAACATTTTATATTAAGACATTTGTTTAGTCCTAGCCTTTCATTGGCATTTAGCATGGTCTACTATTCTAACTTTTTGTTCAAGGAGGGTCTCTATACTGCATCCTCTCATGTCTCCTTATACATCTGAATGATGTAAAATATACACCTTTTTAACGTAACCCCCTCTATTTGTCCGTCAGCAAACTGAACACTTTTTTCCCCAAAAGCCATTCACAATTTTGTATATATATTAGGATGGCCATTGTGGTGCAGCGGTTAACACTGCCACCTCACAAGAAGTTCTCCAGTTTGATTCTTGGCTGGGGTGCCTCCTGTGCAGAGTCTGCATGTCCTCCCTGCGGTCATGTGGGGTTCCTCCGGGTGCTCTAGTTTCCTCCCACATTCCAAAGACATGCAGTAGGTGAATTGGACATGCTAAACTGGCCATAGGTGTGTGTGTGTGTGCACGCATGCACAAGTGAGTGGCCTAAATGAACTACGTGGCAGGGCTAGCCATCCGATGGGGTAAACCTTGGCTCAAGATGATTTGTCACTGCTGAAGTGCCACCCTGACCCCATGTGCAAAATGGGAAGAGGAGTTGAGGATGGTTGGATTCACAATTATATGCGAGACTCCTACTGGCCATCCACTAGTTTGTTGAATTCTGAGGGGGGGGTGTCTACATTGCTTTGTGTGTTATGTCTACTAGGGTCAGAAAATCCCAAGCTTGCATCAGTAGCTTACAGAGATGGTACAAGCGAGTCCCACTACCATGAAGCACATCACTGTGTTGTCCACAATAAGCAAAAGTCTCATGATTACAAGGTTTTGAAAGCACTAACGGCCAGGTTGACAACAACCAATTTTTTTCAAGTTGACATGAACTTTAATTTGGGAAAGAATACACTTTGTCTGGACCCTAAAAAGATTCTAAGGATGAGTCCCCAGTCCGTCTCGGAGGAATCAATCACTAAGGCTTGATTAGTCTTGGGAGGCAAAAATGGTATGCTTTCATTCATCCAGCCTTGTTGACTATGCAAACTTATTATAGATTATAAGAACCATCATAACGTTTCTGTTCAGGGGCTGTACATGCTGTTCACATTGAACCTTTGGGTACCACTGGATTTTTTTTCACAAAGTCTTACACAGAACATCATAAGAATGAGGCCACAAAATCTAAAATCCTGAGCAAATCACTTGTATCACAGAGACTTCTAGGGTCTGATGGAGGAAGATGCTTTCTAGGGAGGCAACCTTCTCTGGTCCTAGTTAAACCTTTCATTCCACTGTATTCATAGAAGTCCCAAGGAAGACTAAATCTGTATAGGTCGAGGTTCCATTTGGGCCAGCTAAGGTTTTAGGCACAGTCTCAAATCATTTTTAGATTCACCCTGAATTTTCTGCCCCATTAGGTCCTGAAGGAAACAGTCACCTAGATAAAGCTGGAGGTGTAAACCTCTGATCATGAGGTAAGCTACCACAGGCACCAGGCATCTGAATACATTGGTTACAGTACAGAGTCCAAAGGACAATGAGGTAAATGGGAAATAAGAAGTTATGTACTCACCGTAACGTTCCATGTGAGTTGTTCATCTTGCCTTCATTCTTGAATGATGGGTTCAGAGCCGATCCGTTGGCTCCTGTACAGCCACATGCAAAGCTCAAGGTCTTCCAGTAGCTTGAGGCCAAGCCCCTATCCCATGATGCACTGTGAATTACCTCAGATATTGTTTGCTGTGTGTACTATAACCATATATAACAGCTATTTCCCTATGGAAGGGAAGAAGAAATTGAGCAACCAGGATGAGACCAACATCTAGGTCAGCTATCAGCCAGGAGGGAGGAGGGACGTAAGAATGAAGGCAAGATGAACAACTCACATGGAATGTTATGGTGAGTACATAACTTCTTAATGTGAAGTTCAATCTCGCCATTCATTCTTGACTGATGGGTAGTGTCCCAAGCACCATCAATCTCGGGTGGCTCACAGGAGTACATTTTTCAGGACCATGGACCCAAAGGAAGCCCTGTCCCTGGAGGCCTTATCAACTTTGTAATGACTGATAAAGTTATGAGGTTTTGACCAAGTGGCTGCTGCACAAATGTTATCAAGGGGCGTTTGGCTGAAAACACAGAGGATGTAGAAACTGCTTTGGTTGAGTGTGCTTTAATCTTGCGTTGCAAGGGCATATTAGCAGCTGAATAGACAAAAGTGATACAATCAGATAACCATTTAGACAGAGTTGTTTTAGCCACTGGTCTACCGTTCCTGGATTCAGAAAATGAAACAAAAAGCTGGTCTGATTTCCTGAAATCTTTTGTTCTATCCAAATAAAATATGAGCTGTCTGTGAACATCAAGTTGGTGCAGCATATACTTTAACTTGTTAGAATGGTTAAGGAAGAAAACTGGTAACGCAATAACTTGGTTAATATTGGTTTCTGAACAAACTTTGGGCAAAAATGAAGGATTTGTCCTCAGTGATACTATGTCAGCATGAAAAATCAAATAAGCAGGGCCTATAGATAAAGCCTGAAGCTCTGACACTCTGTTGGCAGAAGTAATAGCTACAAAAAAAATGGTTTTCCATGACAAATATTTGAGGTCACAAGATGATGCTGGTTCAAACAGAGGGAGAATTACATGTGAAAGCATAAAATTTAGATTCCATGGAGAATAGGGAGTTTTTATAGGTGGTCTCATATGAAATGTTTCCTTGAGAAAGGCTTTAGATAACTTGTGGGACATATTTAACCAGTCAACCCCAAGATGAAAATTAGATACAGTAGCCAACTGAACCCGAACTGTTGCTGCTGCCGCTCCTTTGTTAAAAATCATAGTCAAGAATTCTAGTATGGATGTCATGGAGACTTGGTAAGGATCTTATTCTTAGAGGGCCATATGGAAAATCTCTTCTACTTACGAAGATATAATCTAGTGGATGGCTTGTGAGAAGACAGAAGGATCTGTTTTGTCTCATTGGAAAGGTTATGAAGCCTGGCTATGAGGGGAACTGCAGCAGCCAAGCTGTCAGCTTCAATGACTGCAGAGAGGGATGATAGTCCCCCGACAGGTGTGTCAGAAGGTCTGGAACTGGGTCGAGAATCTAGGGATCCTCCAAGAGATGATGTTGAAGGAATGGGAACCAAATCTGTCGAGGCCAATAAGGGGCTATAAGGATAATGGTCCTTCCCAGGGATTTTGCTTTCTGTAGAACCTTGGGTATCAATGGTATTGGTGGAAATGCATTTAGTGTTGATGTGGCTGGCAAAAAGGTCACAGCAAGGCTGGCCCCATTTGTGGAAAATCCTGTCCGCAAATCTCTTTCTTGAGAGACCACTCATGTGGCAACAAGATTGCCCTGCTTATTTTGTCTGCTATCACGTTGGATCTCCCCAGGATGTATGTTGCCAACAGAAAGCGCTGGGAGGAAACAGCCCACTGACAAACTCTGAGGGCTTCTCGGCAAAGGGGGTAAAGATCTGGTTCCCCCTTGCTTGTTCAAGTACCAGACTACTGACATACTGTCTGAATCGCAATCGTCCCTAGAGGAAGAGAGTACTGCAACGCCAAAAGTACTGCTATCATCTCCAGAACATTGATATGCAAATGTGACTCCTGATCAGTCCATGTGCCTTGGGCAGTCTTTCCCTGAAAATGCCCCCCACCCTATCAGGGAAGCGTCGGTGGTCACAATGGCTACTGGAGGGGGTAGAACAAAGGGGCATCCTATGGTGACATGAAGAGACATCAACCACCACTGGAGGTCTTTCTTGCAAGAGCTCTTAATCAATATTGTGTGGTCCATGGGTAGTTCCTGGTAAGACCATTGAGTGAACAACAGCCACTGAAGGATCCGCATATGCATTCTTGCTAAATGGTATAGCTAGGAATGCTGCAGCCATCATACCCAATACTTTCAGAACTTCTGAAGCTGGTGCTCTGTCTTTTGATACCAATGTGCTGACATGCTGACGAAGAAGACTCTTTCTATTGGTAGCCTTAGAATGGTGGTTGAGATGTCTAGCTCTGCCCTGATAAAAACAATATGCTGCGATGGCGACAAGGCAGACTTTTCTGAGCTGACTGTAATGCCTAAATGACTGCAGAGTGGCAGAGTGTACTCCCTTGCCTGAATAATTTGATGCCTGGTGGTGGCGGTAAGGAGCCAATCATCTAGTTACGGAAACACCTGGAATCCTAGACGCCTCAGGAGAGCCGTGACCACTGCCATGCATTTGGTGAACACTCTGAGGGCTGTAGTGAGACCAAAGGGCAGGGCTTGAAACTGAAAAGGATTGGCTCCCAGCTGGAAATGCAGGTAATCTCTGGATGGCCTGGCCATCTTTATGTGGTAGTACACATCCTTGAGATGTATCGAGCATATCCAATTGTCGTTCCCTAAGAAGGGAAGTATAGACTGAAGGTGACCACCCGGAACTTCTCTTTCTTTACATATTGGTTGAGTCTGCTGAGGTCCAAAATGGGTCTTTAGTCCCTTGTTTTCTTTGGAACCAAAACGAATCTTGAGTAAGTTCCAGATCCTGTTTGGTCTGCTGGGACTGGCTGGCTAACTCTTTTTTTCTAGCAACTTTCAGACCTTTATAGTTGCTTGTTCCCTGCAACTGGGTGGAATGTCCGGGATTCTCCTTATGGACAGAGGGGGTGTGGCGAATGGTATGAAGTACCCTCTGGAAATGATACTTTGTACCCAACTGTCTTTTGTTATTTTTTACCAGGCATCTGGGTACAAAGATAAGTGACCCCCGACTACCTCCAGAATAGGACAGTCAGGCCTCCTTTCAGGAGCACTGGTAAGGATGTCCAGAGAAGTGATCTGTCACCCTGATGTTGCGGACCCCTCTGCGGTGAGGGTGGCGTCTGCCACTATTACTCCCTCCTCTGCCCCTGGAGGGGAGTTCACCACGTGTCCTGAAAGGCTCCTTGGGCTTTCCGGAACCACATTTTCCCTCCCCTTTGACCTTTGGGATAAGGTCGGGTAGGTGTGGAAAAATGGACTCTGACGGCAGATAGAGTCATTCCCTCCTGTTCACACTTGGTGAAGGTTTTCTTCACTTTAGGCCCAAAAAGGGATGAGCCATCAAAGGGGGTGTTAACAAAGGATGACTTGAAGGGCTCCGCAAAGGAAAGTACAGTTGTGTACCTACCATAAATGTAGATGTTCGAGTGTATTCACTGTTACAGTCATTACTCTTGGGTTATCCTGCTGGCAGACTACCCGCAGTCGGCCTGAATTCCAAAGTCCTGATCCGGCGTCTGTTGCTGTTGCCTCTTCCCTGACGTCAGTGCACCAGGGATATAAAAGATGCAGCCAATGTCATTTTCTTCAGTTTTTCTTGCCCCAGATGTCAGGTGCCCCCAAAAGGGAAGGCTAAATATATTATGCCAATAAACATACATGCAGTAAAGAAACATTTCCTTCATCTACAAGCAAATACACCACATAGGTTGTATAGAATAGAGAAGTACAGATAAACCCCAGGAAAAGAAAGGGGGACGGTGGGAGGGTAACCTGGACTGCAACAGTGAATACACCCGAACATCTACATTTATGGTAGGTACATAACTGTACTATGTTCATCGTGTTTCACTGTTGCAGTCATTACTCGTGGGTTGAATCCCAAAGCTGAGGATGGGTGGCTGGGCTAAATAGGATTAGGAGAGGCTATGAGGCCCTGCAGAACTGCAGTGGCAAAGCCTGCTCTGGATTTAGAGTAAAGAGGTAAGTGGTGGTGCTTTGTAAAAGTGTGCACTGAACTCCAAGTTGCAGCCTCTTAGATGTCTTTGGTTGGTACTCCTCTGAGGAAGGCTGCTGAAGTGGCTGCTGCTCTGGTAGAATAAGGCCTAATGCCCTTAGGCACTGATTTGCCATGCTGAGAATAGCAGAAACGAATGCAATGGCCTATCCATTTAGAAATAGTCTGTTTTGAGATCGCCTTTCCTTGTGATCCTGCAGCATATGACACAAAGTTGCTCAGTCTTTCTGAAAGCTTTAGCTCTGTCAAAGTAGAAGTGTAGCTCCCTGTGTATGTCCAAAGAATGCAGAATTTTCTCACCCTTGTTCTGTGGATTTGGATAAAAGGTAGGCAAGTGAATGGTTTTTTTGAGGGCCACACTGGACACCACCTTAGGCATAAATGTTGGGTTTGTCCTCAGAGAAACCCTGTCTGGATGAAAAATGATAAAAGGTTCCACAGCCATGAGTGCTTGTAACTCCGAGACTCGTCTTGCAGAGGTTATTGCTAGGAGCAGAGCTGTTTTCCAGGATAAGAATTTTATATCCGCTGTTGAGGCTGGCTCAAAAGGAGGCAGTGTGAGTTTTTCCAAGACATAATTGAGGTCCCATGCCGGAATCAGTGCTCTCCTTGGAGGCCTGATGTTTTTGGCCCCTCTGAGGTACTGTCTTATTAAAGGATGAGAAAAGATAGGTGGTTCCGTATTGTAATGGGCAGAAATGGCAGAGGCATGAATCTTAACTGATGAAAAAGAAGGCCTTTGTCCAGCATCTCAGTTAGGTATTGTAAAATCTGAGGGATATTTGGTACATACATGTCAATGCCTTGCTCCTGGTTCCAAGCACAGAATCTCTTCCATTTTTCTGCATAATATTTTCTGGTACTGGGCCTCCTGGCCTGCAAGATAACATCCCTAACAGCTTTTGAAAGAGGAGTGTTCTGAATGGCTACATTATCTGCCATGCTGCCAGATTTAAGGTCCTGAGTTGGCTGTGCAGGATCTGATTGGTTTGCTGGGTCAGCAAATGAGAAGTTTGAGGCAATATCCATGCTGGACCTTGAGATGAGCTCTTTAGGATTGGATACCAGTGCTGGTGTGGCCAGTCTGGTGCAATCAGTATCATTTTTGGCTTCTCTTGTCTGACCTTTAGGAGTACCCTGGGAAGGAGAGGCAGTGGAGGAAAGGCATATACTGTTAGTTTTTTCCCGCTGAAGGATAGAGCGTCCACTCTCCATGCTTGTTTGTGATAAATCCTTGTGCAAAATCTCTGTAATTGGCAGTTGTGAGGGGAGGCAAATAGATCTATGTCTGGGCACCCCCATTTCCTTGTTATCATGCTGAAGACTTGTGGATCCAGTTTCCACTTATGGGGATCCATGAGGTTTCTGCTTAGTTCGTCTGCCAGAGTATTTGTTTTTCCTGGCAGGAATTGTGCTTGCAGGTGAACTTGATAAGTCAATGCTGTGTCCCATAAGGTCATTGCTTGTCTGCAGAGGGGGTAGGAATGTGTACCTCCCTGCTTATGTACCACATGACCGTAGTATTGACTGTCTTTATCAGTAGCTGTCCTGGATGAAGTAGATCCTTGAAAGCTGTCAGGGCAATCTGAACAGCTAGCATCTCTTTTTGATTGATGTGAAGATGCATCTGGCTTGCCGGCCATGTGCCCTGAATACATTTTCCTGCCATATGGACCCCCCAAGGCATAATCTGATGCATCCATTGTCAGTGTCTGTCTGGCTGCGGGTAAAGTGAATGGCAGACCCTTGTTGTGGTGACAGGCCTCTGCCCACCATCGCAACTCCTGTTGCAGGCAGGGAATGAGGGTAATTACTGTCTCCAGGCTGTGGCAATGCTGAGTCCAAGCACTTTTTAGATACCATTGTAGTTTCCTCATATGCAGTCTGGCATATGGAATTAGTAGAATGCAGGATGCCATGAAACCCAAGGCCTGCAGGATTTTCCTTGCAGATAACTGGGTCTTTGTTGCCAATTTTTTGAGTAAGAAGTCAATTGCTTTTATTTGTCTGGCGTGAGATAAGCCATCTGGGCAGCTGTATTTAAGCTTGCACCCAGGAATATTATCTCTTGAGAGGGTACTAGCTTTGATTTCTTTTCATTTACTGTGTACACTAGGCAAATTAGTAATCTTTTTACAAACGCCAGATGCTTTAGAAGAATGTCTTTGTTCTCTGCTTCAGTAAGGCAGTCGTCCAAGTAGGGATATAACTGAATTCCTCTATGTCTGCAAAATGCAATTACTGGTGCCAGACATTTTGTGAAGACCCTGGGCCAGTAGATAAGCCAAAGGGCAGTGCAGAGAATTGGTAGTGCATTGAGCCAGCTATGAATCTGAGGTATCTTCTGCAAGATTGTCTGATTGGGACATGCAAGTATGCCTCTTTTAGGTCCAAAGTTATGAGCCAAGCCTTCTTGCCCAGCATGGGCAGTAGTTGCTGTAGAGTCAACATCTTGAATTTTGGAACCTCCAGAAATGTGTTTAGTATAGACAGGTCCAGTATTGGTCTCCAGGTTTTGTCCTTTCTTGGCACTAAGAAATGTCTGGAGTAAAATCCTTGCCCCTGCTCTTGTTGTGGTACTTGTTGAATGGCCCTCATGTCCATGAGGGCTGTAATTTGCTTTTGTGCCTCTGCCCATTGATTGTGTGGCAGGTCTGGCATACCTTTTGCCCTTGGTAGTGTGTGAAAATGGAACCTGTAGCCTTGGATCACTATGTTCAGGACCCATTTGTCTTGGGTAACCATTTGCCAATTTGATGAGAAAAGTGCTAGTTTTCCCCCTAATGGGGCTGTCAAAAGAAAAGTGCTTGGATCTGGCAGAGGAAAGTCATTAGGACTGTTTCCTGTAAGGTTGTGATTTGTCTTCTCCGCTTTTGGAGGTAGGAGCACCCCATTGTTTAGGCCTGTATGAGCCTTGAGGCTGAGATCTGCCTCTGGGACATCTGTATTTGCCTCTTTGTGGTCTGTCTGACACTGGAAAGGACCAATTTTTAGAAGGCCAGTTTCTGCTAAATCTAGGTGGCTGTACCTGTAAGAAATCCTTAACTGTCTGCATGGATTTCACTTTATCCTTCATTTTCTTCAACACCTCTTCTGCTTTAGCACCAAACAAAGTATCATGCTGTAATGGGGCATCTAATAATATTGCTTTAACATGATCAGGCAGATTCTGTTCCTTTAACCAAGCATGCCTTCTAATAACAGAACCTGTAACAGCGGCCCTGCAAGAGGCCTTCAGTGAATCATAATCACATTGCAAAGTATGCTTTCCCACTTGTTCAGCTGCATGCAATACATCCTGCATTTCTTTGTTCTCTGAACATTCAGTATTTGTCAACATTTTCTGTTTAAGCAGTGACATTAAGTATTGCTGATATTTAAGCATATGAAACTGACAATTTAAAGCCCCAGCCAAGGTAGCAGAAGTGTAAACTTTTTTCTCCCATCTGTCCAGAGACCTAGAATCCCTATCAGAGGGGACAGGGTTTTTTGCAGTGGAAGCTTTGACCCCTTTGGGACCCTGAGAAATAGTTTCTGGGTCAGCAGCGGGGTTTTTATATAGGAATTTATGAGAATCCGGGACCCTGTAGTATCTGTCTGGCTTAGCAGGTGCATGGGGTAAAGAGTCAGGGGACAGGCCATACTCTGAAAATACATCTACAATGTCTAGAACAGGTGGAATAGCAAGGGGCCTGTACCGAGGAAGTAGCAGAAAGTCTCTGAGCCTTTTCTTAGATTCGGAGTAATCTTGGCTCTCCCAGTGGAAATGCTCCCTCATGGTATGCAGGGTTTCCCCAAAAGAATAATCCTCAGGAGGAGAGACTGAAGGAATGGATTCTTCAGCATCAGAATCCTCATAGGGAGGCATGGAATAATCCTGTTCAGAAGAGGATTCAGGAGAAATAGAAACCTGATCAGAAGAATCATATTCTGTCTCTTGCCTAGGCCTCTTATCAGGAGGGGGATGGGAACCCCTGATCAAAGTAATTAGGTCTTCGGCCATTTTAATCATCTGTTTTTTAGGCATGGAAGTCTGAGTAGGAGAATGCTGTACTTGTTTCTTTGTCTTTAGAGCTGCTTTAGTCTTTGTCTTTGAAGCTGAAGATGGTTTAACATATAGCTGTGTAGGTCTGAAGACACCCTCAGAAGCCGATGCCTGCTCAGTGGCTCCGGACCCATCTGAGGGAATGATTTCCAAGTGTACAATACCTTGAGTATCCAGAGGCCCAGTCGGCTCCACATGGGAGTCGGAAGTGGCCTGTGGCTCTGAGGTAGCAGGCGCCAGGGGCTGCGAAAGCGTCTCACTGAGAACCAGCGAACCGATGACTGGCCTAACGGAGGGCTCATCTTCGGTTTTGGACCTCGGATGCCTATCCTTTTCCTTGTCCTTGCGTTTTTTGTAAACTCCAGTCATCGGCTGTTCCAACAGCATTATATAATTAAATCTTCGGCCAAAGTAATGAAAAAGATTTAATAGTGTGTTGGTTAAATCTAGCACAAAACCGACAACTAGCAACGTTGTGATCAGGGCCTAGGCAAGGAATACAGTAAGAGTGAAAATCCTTATGAGGTATTTGCTTCCCACAAGAAATACAATTGTTAACTTTTTCTGACATCGGTCTGGAGCAAGAAAAAAGTTTCCCCAACGGGGGACTTATCTTTAATGAAGATTTCGGTTCTAAAATTCGGATTTGAAAATCTCAGGAGTCGGCCGACTGGCACTTGCAAACTGGCGTTGGCTGCATCTTTTATACCCCTGGTGCACTGACGTCAGGGAAGAAGCAACAGCAACCAACGCCGGACCAGGACTTTGGAATTCAGGCCGACTGCGGGTTGCCTGCCAGCAGGATAACCCAAGAGTAATGACTGCAACAGTGAAACACGATGAACATCACAAGCACATCCAGGAATGTCTTCTAAAAGCGATTCCTGTATCCGCTGCCCTACTCATTCCATCAGCTGCATAGGATATGAGATGCATGGATGAGTTGACAATAGAATTTAGGGTAGAAAGCTGGGCAGCAACTTTATCAGAGGCACCTGCAGCTACTGTACCCTGAAGAGTATCTCTCAACTCCTTAAGGAGATCTCTTTGCAACCTAGTACAATGGGTTAAGTAGTTCAGTGAATGGAGAGCAAAAGTCGCTGAACTGAACATGCATTTCCCATATCTACCCATGATCCTAGACTCTCTATTAGGAAGATGGATAGATGAGGAAGTCTCAGACATTTCCTTTTTGGTGGCCGCCATCAACATGGCATCAACAGGAACTCCTTTGGTTAAAAATATTTTGTCTGGTGGGGCTGATATAAACTTGTTAGGCCTCCCAGGGACAGGCTCCATGGACTCCGGTGACTCCCACGCCCTTCGGGAAACCAAATGCATGAGCTCATCGAAGGGGGAGACACTGAAGAGGTGGAGGGTTGAGACCTGAAAGCCTTCAGGAGAACTGACTCATCCTCAGTACGGCTTTTGGACTGCCCATCATCCCCTGCCTAAGGATTTGAAGTATCTCAGCAAAGGAGATATCTGCAGAGGGGGACCGTGGAGACCATTCTGACTCATCCAAGTCAGTGTCAGATGTTAAAGACTTCTGTGGGGAATCTAAGTGACTCCTTTTGCACAATTTCTTCCTGGGAACCTCCTCAGTTGGAGCATCTGAGGACATCTCGGAAGAGCAGGGAGCACCCTGTGGGGCTACCTGGGTTTCTGGGACTCTACGCTTAGCCTGGATGATGGAAGCAGAAGCAGACACAGGCACTTTAGAGGATGAGGAAGCAAGGCCTGAAGCAGAGGATGTCTTGGGGAACAAAGCTCTCCTCATGGCATCGAAGGCACCACGGCTCCGATGGGAAGGAATCAACAGATCCAAGAGAACCATCAAACCATCCCGCACTAAGGCAGTGGGCTCAGAGCCAGAGGTAGGAGCCAAGCTCATCCAAGCCGAAGCCCCGAGAGGAAGAATCAGCACCAAGTCGGTCAGACTATTCTCCACGGATCCAACTAGAGTGTGTCGGCTCCTAGAGTCCCCAGTCAGCTCCAAGGACATTAGAGTGGATGGAGCAGAGGACACTGGAACAAGTCTTGATTCCGAAGGCTCCATGATCAACAGGTCTACTTCTTCTAGCTCCGAAGGGCCAGTATGGCCCGTTGGAGAAGCCAAAGCAGGAGTAGTGGTCTTCAGCTCCAAAACCGCTTGTCTGAGCCAACAATTTATCAAGGCCTGGTGCCTGTAAAAGCTTCTGCACCAATCAATCCATATCCAAATCTGAAAGGCTGACAGATGACATAGATGAATGCACCGATGGTGCCGACTGGAGCAATGGTGACTGAGGCACTTCGGATACCGGCTCCAATGCTTTGGGCTGGCTCCGAAATCTGTGGAGCCGATGTCGCTCAGAAAGGTATGTATACTATTAGAGAGTCATCAGATTTTTTTGAATGCTTGGAGTCAGAGTCAACAGATGACTTAGAAGATTTGCTGGCCACATCCTGGTCACTCAAAGCCTTTTGAAAGGGGTGTTTTAACAAGCCCCTGTCCATTAACTCCCTTTTCCTCACTAACAAAACTCTGGAAGAAAAGGAATGGCAAACAGCACAAGATTCTTGTAAGTGGACAGCCCCTAAACAATATACACAGGTAACATGTCCATTAGTAACTGACATTTTCTGATTGCAGTCCAGACATTTTTTTAAAACTGGACTTGGGATGTTTGTCCTTATCATCCGCCATGATACTACTTTAATACCCGCAGACCAGATATTAATAAAGATACTAGGCTCTAAACGTATCCAAAAAAACTCTATACAACTAGAATAAGCTACTTATAGCTAGAACTAGAACTACTAGAAAAAGTTATTTAAGCACACACACTCTATCAAAGATAACTAGGCCAAAAAAAACGAGGCCAAATATTTAGACAGTAACATTTATGAGCATATGGGAAGGGGAACTGCAAGGAAGCTATCAAAGCTAACTATCATAAGTCAAAAATTTAGTACAGTTATATAACAAAGTGCTAAATGGAAAAATTTTTAAAGTTTACTGGCCCGAGCTTTCACTGGAACCTCCAATGCCACAGCAAACTAGATCTGTTGTAATCCACAGTGCATCATGGGATAGGGGCTTGGCCTCGAGCTACTGAAAGACCTCGAGCATTGCATGTGGCCGTACTGGAGCCAATGGATCAGCTCCGAACCCATCAGTCAAGAAAGAACGGTGAGATTGAACAACTTCACATTAACAGTTACCTGTCCTGAATCCTGGAACATTTCAGTTATCCTTGCAAATCAGAAATAGGATATGTACCTTTTAAATTAAAATCACTAGCCAGACCCTTGGTGTGAGGGGGATAAAGGGTAGACTGCAGGGGGAAGCATTTTAAACAGCTGTACTTTCAAAAATAAGACAGAACCTCAAGGGGTCTACATTTGGTCCCAAAGACCCATCTGTTTTTTTGGGAACTGGGAATAGCCTGGAATAAAAAGTTGGGACCATTCTTCTTTGAAACTACTACATCTTTAAACAGCTGCTGCTTGAGAACAGGAAGAGCTATTGCTTTATGATCCTGTTGGATGTGAAACATTCTTATAAAGTATGGAACAGAGCAATGGCATTCAGCTGTTCAACTTTAAGCTTACCCAATTGTCTCTAAACTGGCCTAAGACTGCTGCCTAAGCAAGAGTATAATGGGATGCTCCCCAGGGAAGGGCAGAATGGGTGTAGAAGGGCTTCAATTTCATTATGACAGGTCAAGTAGGGCTAGCTGGGCTATCTTCTGTTGGCCTTCCTAACTTGCCTTTCTCTTTTTATGACAACTCTGTTTTTTCAAACACGTCTTGTTACTAGAATGCTGGTCTTTAGTCTGGCATCTGTAGAATGGCTCAGTCTTCCACAGAAAACTACAGCTGTAGCTGGAAAAGGGGTGAAAATTGGCCTAGTTATTCACATAATGTTTTCCTCTTTTTTTCCCCAATTTACTGAAGACATCTTGGGTTGACTTCCCAAATAAGACATTCTTGTCCAGAATAGCATTTACAGCTCCCTTTTTACTTCTATGACAGGAGCTATGTTTGTAGCTTTATATTTGATCCATTACTGGTTGCCCTGGAGGCTGCATCTGCTGCATAGTACCCACTTAAGCATGCCTTTCCCAACTTTTGAATAAACTAGCCTAGAACTGTCACTTGAGGAATGGATTTGCCCTTAATTTGACACCTAGGTCATACAGCTGCCTGAGGTGTTTGCCATGGTATTTGATCTTGAGCATCTGGTAATTAATCATCCTGAAGGCTAGTGTGGCCAACATAGAAGTTTTGCCCAAATCTGGTCAGAATGCTATCTCTTTGCCATTCAGAAAAATATTAAGGTCTAGAACCAATTTGCCGCCTTTAAGTGCATCCCAAAAAGATGGTGGGGTCACCAATGGTGCTTTTGTAGATCTACTGGCAAACCTACTGGATCCTGTAGACCCTGTCCCCTGCTTTCTATGGGGCTCGGGGTTGGACCTCTGGTTCCAATGAAACTGCCAAAAAGAGCTAAAAAGCTTCTAAGATGATAGGAACTCCTATGGTTTGGTTCTTCCAAGTCCAAAAGGTTAAGTAACTTTTTATGTTGTTTATTGTGCAAAAATCTTTTCTACTAATTTCTTAAACTCCTGAAGAGTCAAAATTGACTGAGATGTCTGAACCTGGGAATACACTGATATCAAGAAATTATGTTATCCAAATACACAAGGAACCAAGAACAAGGACCTACGAGGCATAAACATATTCACCGCATGAGGTTTCTTACCAGATTTATTGCATTGAGTTGGTCTAACTCGTACTGAAGTAGCCCTAAATTTGGCTTCCCACATATTGTTTTACCAGACTGAACTGCTAACGCAAAATGGAGGTCTGATATTCTTGTGAACAAAACTTCAGGAATACCAACCCCCCACTACTCAGTCCTGGAACACAAGCTCAAATGCTTGCACAGTTTAAAAAGTGTTAAGGCAAAAACTGACCTGTATCTTAAATGCCTGTTGCAGTGAACTCATTGGGTTGTGATGCCCTTGGGCCTCATGAATAAAAGGAAAGTGGTCTTCTGTTGTTCAACATCCTTTTTGATGGTCCTCTCTCTCAGTTACCATATGGCAGTGTTATTTCTGGACTTTCCTGGAAGGCAGAGATTCCCTTAAAGAGGTCAATGACTATTCTAAAGCTTGCACTATGGTCTCCCATTTTTGTGTCAGACAGGAGAATGATGAGGCAAGGATGCCCCTAAAGATGCAGATTAACTATTCTGAAGCTCACACTATGGTTTCCAATTTTTCTGCATCAGACAGGCACATAGTGTGGTATGGCACTTCATTTTTTTCAGGTAAAACCTGCGTAAACTTGGAAATGAATCAACAGATGAGGCTACCCCAAGCAGAACACTTAGAATTTGAATACTCCTACCATCAAACACTACAACCTGTGAGAGACGCACTTACATAGCCAAACTTGAAGCAAAGCTCTCTCCAGCCAAGATTGTGCTAGACAGTCAAGAGGTCAACACCCACACAACACCTCAAACAACACATAGTCCTTCAAAACCCACACCACCAAACCCCACACATAGCAACACAAAACACACATATGCAGATGCTCTTAAAATTAACCTGCCCAAGCAAAAAAGACCTCCGAAGCTGAAATGCAAACACCACCTCCAAACACAACCAAAGTGTCACACAGCTCACAACACCAGTGTGCCACCCAACAGCGGCCCCTAAGGCAAGACAGTGTACCCAACACTTTAGTCATAGGTGACACTATAGTCAGGCACACTGATGTCCCACTCACCAGGCTGAACAAGGAGAAAATTATAGTTAGTTGCATGTTAGGTGCCAGGATCCACCACATAACGCATGCACTCAAGTCACTCCATAACAGGTACAAATATGACTTTGTCATTGTCCATGTTGAAGTGAATGACTTGAGAGGTACTTCACTGGACTACGTGAAAAGAGACATGGAAGAGCTCTCAGATCATGTAGCCCAGGCAGGCATGACTCTAGCCCTGAGTAGCATCCTGCCATTGCCCAGAATGACACCACAGTATAATGACAAAATTATTAACTTCAATAATTGGCTAAGCTTCTGGTGTCATTCACAGGGGATCCAGTATCTGTTGGCCTGGGACGACATGATCGACAAACCATGATGCTTTGCAAAGAGGTGGTTTGCAGCTGTCGCCACTGGGATTCAGGTTACTGGCTAGGGCTCTTGCCATCCCTACAGCGACTTTTTTAGGCAAGGTTCAAAGGACAAAACTATCACTAACAGGTACAAGCAAGCAAAATCTGAAGGTAATGCTACTCAATGCTAGATGTCTAAACTTCAAGATGCACCCTCTCCAGGCTCTCCTAAAAATGCAGAACATCGATATCTGTGCAGTAACTGAGACCTGGTTCAAAGCACCAGAGAGCACCCCTGCAATACCAGGCTACAACTCATACCACACGTTTCATTCACCAAACCAAGACTGAAACACTAAAGATGGAGGAGTGTCCATATTCACCAAGGATATTCATACCTCCAGGCTGGTTGCCCTACACAATGCATCTAAAATTGTCCAGGTGCAACTAACACTAGGAAGACCGCAATACAAATTGCAGCTTGCTACAGAGCCCCCACCATGCTCCAAGATTCTCACTACACCTTTCTAAACATACTGGAAAATATTAAGCTACAACCAAATACCCTAATACTGGGTGATTTCAACTACCCTGCCATTAACTGGGAAAACTACTCCTGTATCAACACCTTTGCTCAACGGCTCTTGGAATTCATAAATTCCAATGCTCTAGAGCAACTAATTCATAGTCCCACCAGGGGTACCAATATTCTAGATCTGGTCATTACCACCATGGGAGATCGATTCTCCACACCAGTGGTCACCCCCTCGTTGGTCAGATCAGAACATAAGCTAATCACCCTTGATATACAAATCCCACCCCCTTTAAGGAAACCTTCGTAAAAAACTTCTCCAAAGCCAACTTTGTGCTTCTCAGGTCAGTAGTAACAAACTTCATGGCACCCATGCAGATGGGAACTGGAAGTTCAACTGCTGAATCCTATGCTAAGGTGCTGTACGAGCACATTCACTCATGCATGGACTGAGCCATCCCAAATAGAATTAAGACCCTGTCCTCTAAAAAAGGAAGCCAATCTGGTGGTCCCATGCCATAAACAAGCTGAACAGAAGGAAGAAACTGTTGCAAAAAAAAAAGGAAGAACCCAGGATTCAAAAAACTCCCTCACCAGCCTCAGTAGAAAGCTGAGATCCCTCATAAAATCTTCCAAAACTAGTTAGGAAAACAAAATTGCCAAAGATTGCTAAGACACCCATAAGGCATTCTATAGCTATGTCAAGAATCTAAATGGCAATACTCAAGATCTGCTCTGAGCTACAGCAGAATGGCTCTAGATATATTGATCCCAAGGATATTGCCACTATCCTGGCAGAAAGATTCAGTGCCAACTTGACCCCCCCTCTCCCCCTAAAGGGCCCATCTCAATACCGAAAGAATGCCAAATTCAGGTAATCACGGCCACTCAGGTAAAACTGTACTCTCCAAAGCCAAGAATACAGCATTCATGGGACCAGACGACATCCCGGGCTGTGTACTGCATGAACTACAAAATGAACTGGCACCACACCTGTGTGTCATGTTTAATCATAGCCTCACCTCAGGCTTCATGCCCACAGAGTGGCACACAGCTACAGTCATCCCACTCCACAAGGAGGGATCCACTTTGAATCCTGGGAACTACCGTCCCATCAGTCTGACAAGCCTGATCTGCAAGGCCATGGAATGTATTATCATGGAACTTATAAACAAAGACAATGGCAACCTTCAAACACTGGACCCCACCCAGTTTAGCTTTGTGAAGGGCTGATCTTGCCTCTTGAACCACATCTTCGAATCAGTCTCCAGAGATGTGGATGAGAGTAAGGTGGTTCACACAGCCTACTTGGACCTCACCAAGGCTTTCGACACTATCCCCCACTCTGGAATCATAAATAAACTTACTAAGCTAGGCATTAATCCCTACGTCACTTGATGGGTTGCAAACTGGCTTACTGACA
This sequence comes from Protopterus annectens, assembly GCF_019279795.1. Taxonomy (NCBI): domain Eukaryota; kingdom Metazoa; phylum Chordata; order Ceratodontiformes; family Protopteridae; genus Protopterus; species Protopterus annectens. Next base: position 249,237,576 of record NC_056750.1, read on the forward strand.
GAACACACACTGTAAAAGTAGCCGACTCCAAATCCAGCTCCAGACAAGTGACAAGTGCTGTACCGCAGGGTTCTGTCCTGGGACCACTTTTGTTTGGCATCTACTTCTCAGAAGTACAGGCCAACATTAAGGGACTCTGGCTTACAAAGCTGGGAGCATTATTAAAACCCCAAGTGTTGTGGATGTACTACGAAAGGGCCTTACCAAAACAGATGCCTGGTACCAGAGCCATGGGCTCAAGCTAAATGCCAAAAAATGAATAGTCTCCTTTGGGAAAAAAACACGTACCTGTGAACTACCACATAGGTGGCAGTACATTAAACACTGAAAGTGTACTAAGAAACTTAGGGACACAGGTGGGCAGTGGTCTCACCTTTGATAACCACATAGCCACAACAGTTTGAAAATCATTCTACGTGGCACACCTCATTACCAAGGGCGTTTCATCCAGAAAAAAAGGAGTTCATTGTCACTCTGTACTCATCCCTCATTAGACCCATTATAGAATACAATGCCCAGTTTGGTATGTACCTCACAATACATCTGCAACAACTAGAAAGGCCACAGAAATACCTCACAAAAAGAATCACAGGCCTAAAGCAGATGCCTTATACTGACCATCTAAAGAAACTCCAGCTATACTCTGTCGCATATCGCCTACTCAGAGGCTATATCTCTGCCTAACATACAAGGCCATGTCAAATCCAGAGTTGTTGGACACGCTACACTTAAAGAAATCCCAATCCCGCTGAGCCACATGCTCCAGAGATCTTAACCTTGTCATCACGATGAATAGAATATGCTGGAGGGATAGGTTCCTGATTCAGGGACTCCCCATACTCTGGAATAGGCTGCTCATACATGTCAGGCAAAGCACCTCAATGGCTCTTTTCAAGAGGAATTGAAGACTTGATGAGAGATAGGAAATTCACCCCAGGGATCACATCAGTAGCCCTGCTAGACAGGGTTCCAGGAAAGTAAATATTTGTGGGAAGCAATAGCCAGGGAATCATTATGGCTAGGCTTGTATAGCCCCCCTAGGGCCGATAGCCTAGTACCTACCTATGAACTTATGAGGCAGTATCCATACTTACAGAAGCTTCAGCTGAACAAGGCATGCACCAGGAAAAAAGCATGGTTTCCCTCAAAACTTTACCAGCACAGCAATAACAGACACAAGAGTGAACAGATATGCAAAAAACTGCTTCTCTAATAGGATACATACCTTTCTGAAGGCTCTGGAAATCTAGAGCTCCTGGTCAGACTGAATGACCACAAACTTTCTTGCTAAGAAGCTCATATTCCTCAGGTATAAAAAAAACTGAAGATGGAGCCATCTGGCTGCCATTTTATCCGACACACAAATGTGTGTCCTCATTTTTTACAGGAGTCATCCCACCTGACATACACAATGCTCTAGGGGTCAGGCTGGGCAGGTGGACATTTGTTTGTGGCCAATTCCCATATGTCAGGAATTCTATCGGAACACTGACCCATATGATGAACATGACTTGTTTTTTTCTCAACAAAATATCTGTCTTCTGTGGTTCGGTCCAACATTCTATTTGAAAGTAGGAAAATAAAGATAGGAATTTAAAACTTGGTCTGTTTTGACAAATGGAGAGAGAATTTATAAAGAGTTTACTTCTACTGGAAGTTTCTGAGTTCTATTTGTCATGCATGAAATTTCTATGTAGACCAAAAAAATCCTCTGGGGGTAAGGTACCTGCTATATTCAAACCAAAGTATCCAATAAAAGAAAATGCAGGTAACTCCACAACAATCGAAGCCAACCAGTCACTGATATAGTAAAAACTGCTTTTATTGTAAGAAAGTAAGCGCTTTCACATCTGCTAAGGATGCTTCTTCAGACTTTGATAAAGACATTTTATTCGAGTTGTTTTAATACAAAACATATGATCCACCCAGCCAATGAAATCACACAGCCAATAAAATCACATAAAATTGTTATGGTTCCATATACTATTACAAAATCTAAAAGAGCATATTCATAAGTAAAAAATCATATTCATAATTAAAAAACACTTACTACTAATATATATGTGAAAAACATATATAAAAACAAATATATTAAAACAGATGTATTAAAGCACGTATGTATATATACATCCATTCTCATTAAGAAATATGTGCTTGTATCAATAATAGAAGGGTTAAAAACCATCTCAATAACTCAAAAATTCATAACTTTTAGTTATGTACTTAGCATAACTTTAGATGTTTGGGATCCATCTCGCCTACATTCAATACTGATGGGCTCGGAGCTGATCCCTCGGCTCCGACTCGGCACGCTATGCTATAGAGCGAGGCCTCTTATTGGCTGAGCTATTTCTTATCCCAGGATGCACCACCACTAATCCCCCAGATCTTGTTTGTCCGCATTCATGCACACATGCACAACTTGTTTATATAACATTGTTAGATGTTTCAAGATGAAACAACAGGATTCGGACCTTCTGATATCCTCTTATCTCCAAGGAAGGGGGAAGGAGAATGGGTTATTAGGAATGTAGGCGAGATGGATCCCAAACATCTAAAGTTATGGTAAGTACATAACTAAAAGATGTTATGTGATCCTATCTCGCCTACATTCAATACTGATGGGACAGCGTCCCTAGCACTTAAATCCTGGGTGGCTCATTGGAAAACACTCCTGAGCACTGTGGAACCAAATGAAGCTCGTCCTCTAGATGCCACATCCAATTTGTAGTGGGAAATGAAAGTGTGCGGGGAAGACCATGTAGCCGCAGCACAAATGTCACTAATGGCAAGCTTAGAATGAAATGCTATCGAAGTAGCCATAGCCCTTGTAGAATGAGCTTTGACAGAGGTGGTAAGTTCTTTGTTAGAATAAGAATAAGCTTGAGTAATACAGTCCCTAATCCATTTGGCAATAGTGACCTTTGTGACGGCTTTGCCCAATTTATTATCTGCAAAGGATACAAACAACTGATCTGTTTTCCTTGTTTGTTTGGTCCTATCTAAATAAAAACGCAACTGCCTGTGGACATCCAATGTGTGGAATATGAATTCCGCCTTGTTAGAATACTTCGGAAAGAAGACTGGAAATTCTAATGATTGCTGTAGGCAGAAACTGGAACAGACTTTAGGGACAAAGGAAGGATTTGGCCTGACAGATACTCTGTCTTTGTGAAAAACCAAGTACGGAGGTTTTACGGACAAAGCTTGAAGCTCTGAAACCCTCCTGGCAGAATTAATTGCCACCAGAAAGGCGGTCTTCCACGATAGAAATTTAAAATCACATGTCGCTGCCGGTTCGAAGGGGAAGGAAGTTAAGGCGCGTAACACCACATCGAGATCCCATGGAGGAGCAGGATAAGAAATCGGAGGTCTTAAAAGCGCAGCACCTTTCAAGAAGGTCTTACACAATCTGTTGCTCATTAAAGGTGGGTTTATAGATTCGGGAAAATTGGAAATAGCTGCCAATTGAACCTTGATGGTAGAGACTGAAAAGCCTTAATTAAAAAGAGAAGTTAGAAATTTCAGTACTTCTGATACGGGAATAGTGATGGGATCCAGGCCCCGGAGTTGAGCCCAAATAGCAAATCTTTTCCATTTGCTAGAATACAATTTCTTTGCAGTAGACTTGTGGGCCGAAGATAAGATGTGTACAACTTCTGGATCCAATGTATAACTTCCTTACTATAGTCGGAAGAGGAGGAGCCAAGCCGTCAATTTTAAGGTGTGTAGGGACTGGTGGAATAGTCCCGACTGATGAACCAAAAGGTCTGGGATCTGATCCAGGAACCATGGACCCTCCAGAGCATACTTCCGAAGATAGGGGAACCATACTTGACGAGGCCAGTAAGGAGCGACTAAGATCATTTTGCTCCCCAAGAGAGATGCCATTTGGATCACCCTGGGAAGGAGAGGAACTGGGGGGAAGGCATAAAGCAAGTCGGTGGGCCAAGGACAGGCTAGTGCGTCCATGGGGCTCTTCCCCGGAGCCGGGGTGAGGGAAAAGAACTTTTTGCACTTCGCATTCAGTGGAGTCGCGAAGAGGTCGCAACACGGAACTCCCCATTTGCTGAATATCTGATTTGCAACTGTAATGTTCAGAGACCATTCGTGAGGAGAGAGGATGGTTCTGCTCAGTCTGTCGGCTATCACATTGGACTTGCCCAAGATATGAGTAGCCACTAGAAAGCGTTTGGTCGACACTGCCCATTCCCAAACTCTCATGGCCTCTCTGCAAAGAGGATAGGATCTGGTCCCTCCCAGTTTGTTCAGGTACCAGACAACTGACATGTTGTCTGAGTGAACGGCAATTACGCCCTGAGGGAGGTAATTGTGAAGGGCTTGAAGGGACAGAAGCACCGCCCTCATTTCTAGGATGTTGATATGAAGTAGGGTCTCTTCTGGGTGCCATTTGCCTTGGACTGACCTGCCCAGGGAATGCCCCCCCACCCCATCTGGGAGGCGTCCGTGGTCAAAGTGGCCGCAGGAGGAGGTGGAACAAAGGGTCATCCCTGATCCAAGTTGGAGGGCACTAGCCACCAGCGAAGGTCCCGTTTGCAGGTTTCCGTGATCCATATGAGGTGACTGAGAGGGAGTTCCTGAAAGGACCACTGAGCTGAAAGAAGCCACTGGAGAATTCTCATGTGCAACCTTGCCAGGGGAACTAGAAGAACCGTGGTGGACATGGAACCCAGTAGCTGCAGGACCATTCTGGCTGGGGCTTTGGATCTGGGAAGTAAGGCTCGAACTTGAGCCTGAATGGTTTGTATTCTGTCTGCAGATAGATAGACCCGCATTTGATTTGAATCTATCTCTACTCCTATGAATCTCATGCGTTGAGATGGCAGCAATACAGACTTTGGCCAATTGAAAGTGATTCCAAGGGAATTGCCCAGGGAAATCGTGGCTTGTAGGCTCCGCAATAGTAGATGCTCGGAGGTGGCAGTTAGGAGCCAGTCGTCTAGATACTGAAACACCTGGAATCCTAGACTTCTCAGGTGAGCAGTCACGACCGCCAAACATTTGGTGAACACCCTGGGGGCTGTGGTGAGACCAAAGGGCAGCACACGGAACTGAAAATGACTGCCTCCTAGGCTGAAGCGCAGATGTCTCCTGGACGCTTGATGTACCATGATATGGTAATAAGCGTCCTTGAGATCTATGGAGCACATCCAAACATCTTTCTCCAGCAATGGGAGAATGGCTTGTAGGGTGACCATTCGGAACTTGGACTTTTTGACTGAACGGTTTAAAATGCTGAGATCTAAAATGGGTCTCAAGTCCCCGGTCTTTTTTGGCACCAAAAAGAATCTTGAGTAAGTCCCTAATCCGATCTGGTCTGCAGGGACCGGTTGGATGACTCCTTTTTTGCAGCAGCTTTGAAACTTCTGAGGCTGCAGTTTCCCGTTGACTGGGTGGCGGGTCCGGGATTTTTTTGGACTGAGGTGGAGAATGAAAGAAAGGGATGGAGTAACCTCCGGCGATAATTCAAAGCACCCATCGGTCCTGAGTGATACCTTCCCAGGCTTCTAGGTGCCTCGAAAAACAACCCCCGACTGGCTCTGGAGCTGCACAGTCGGGCAATCCCTCAGGGACTGTGAAAGGCTGAAGAGCCACGAAAGGACTCGCGGTCTCCAGTGTTGCGAGGGCCTCTGCCGCCTCTGGGACGGCGTCTTCCGGAAGAATTTCCCCCTCCCCTGCCTCTGGAAGGGGGATCATTGTGCTGAGAGGGGTAAGGCTTCTGAGATCTACAGAACCACATTTTCCCTCCTCTTTTAGCCTTGGGATAAGGCCGAAAGGGAGTGGAAAATCGTGCCCCTACGGCAGTCAGAGTCTTACCCTCCTGTTCGCAGCGGGTCAGTGTGTCCTTTACCTTGGGTCCAAACAGGGAGGACCCATCAAAGGGGGCGTCGGCAAAGGAAGACTTAAAGGCCTCCACGAAATGACACAGGCGTAGCCAGGCCTGTCTCCGTAGAGCAATGCCTGTACCCGCCGCTCTACTCGCCCCTTCGGCCGCATAAGAAATGAGCCTCATGGACGAGTTTGAAATGGACGATAATGTAGCAGCTGAGAGCCAACCGTCTGGGCCATCTCCTCAGGCAGGTTACCCAAGAGGGTATCGGAAAGCTCTTTAATCAGATCCCTCTGAAATCTGGTAAAGTGCGTAAGGTAGTTCAAGGACCTTAATGTAAAGGCCGCTGAACTTAGGGTGCGCTTTCCATACCGATCCATGCTCCTAGACTCCTTATTAGGAGGATGGATGGACGTCGAAGCCTCTGCTACTTCTTGCTGGGTAGCAGATGCCACCACCAAAGCATCTACAGCCACACCTTTAGTTAGAAACTCTTTTTCAGGGGGTGCCGAGAGAAATTAATTAGGACGAGCAGGCACCGGTTCCACAGAGTCTGGGTGTTCCCATGCCCTTCGACAGATCAAATCCAAGAGCTCGAAGGGCGGAGACACCCAGGAGGCGGAGGGCTGAGCCCTGAAGGCCTTAAGGAACACCGACTCATCAGCAGAAGGGGGTTTGGACTGCCAGCCGCCTTGTTGTTTAAGGGCTTCCAGGATGTCTGCAAAGGAGACATCATCCGAGGATGACTTAGGGGACCCCTCTGCATCATCGAGATCAGTGTCTGATGTAAGAGACTCATCAGGGGAGTCAACGTGCTTCCTCTTGCACAATCTTTTTCTGGGGGGTTCTTCCAAAGAAGCTTCAGAAGGACCTCCAGGAGGGGGGAAACCCCAGTGGGGGTAACCTCAGGCCCCGGGGCTCCGCTGTCTAAGGACAGGGGTACTGCCAAAGACCCAGTCTCGGTATGCAGGGAAGGAGCTGGGGAGACCGTGGAGGTAGCCAAAGATGATTTGGCTTAACGCACTCCTCATAGCCCTGAAGGCGGGACCACCAGAATCCCGGGAGGGTCCCACCTCCATGGTCATGACGGTAGACGGCACTCCCGCAGCCAACGCACTGAGAGGAAGACTTGGGACCGAAAACATCAATCCCGAAGCATCCCCCCCGGGGCCGACGGAAGAAGTCCACGTACCGAACTCCAACTCAAGAGCCGGAGTTGGAGTAAGGGACGAACCCGACCCTAAAACCTCCACCGGTTCCACCAGCACCGGCTCCAACGGTGCCGAGGCTGTTGGAGGAGGAACCATAGTAGGAAGGTGGACCATCAGCTCCGAAGCCGAATGGGCTGGAGCCGAAACTAGCTTTTGGAACACCGGAGACTGGAAGAGTCTTAGGAGCACCCTGTCGATGTCCGAATCCGACATCTTGGAGGATTTGGACGATACCGATCGGGTCCGAATCGATTTCTCCATCGGCTCCATAGGACTAGGGGACCAGCTCCGAATGGATTCAATAATTATCGGTTCCGAGGGAGATCTCAGTGCAATTGCCCTCGGTGCCGATGAGGACTTCGGCGCCGAAGTGAAAGAGTCTGAGCCGGCAACCTTCATCGGCTCCAATATCAGTGGAGCCGATGAAGGTGACCCGCCTCTCGATGCCCCAGCCCTCGGCTCCGAAACCAGAGGGGTCGAGACTGGAGGCATCGAGGCAGACCGTTCCGTCCTCGGCTCCGAAGTCCATGGAGCCGATGGAGAAGCCTGCCTAGGTTTTTTGGCAGTCGGTTCCGACAGACTGGTCGGAGCCAACGCTTTTTTCTTTTTTGAAGGAGAGGAAGATGAAGATAAAGCCTCCTCGAAGGAAGGCTTAATCAAACCTTTTAGGATTAATTTGTTCTTCCTCTCCTGGAGGACTCTTGATGAAAAGGCGTGACACACGCTACATGACTCTTGTAGGTGCTTGGCGCCTAAGCAATAAACGCACGAGGAGTGGTCGTCCATTATGGACATCTTATAACCACACCTCGTGCACTTTTTAAACCCGGAGGGTTTATGTTCTTTTGACATGTCTGCGTATAAACTAGCAGTCTAAAATTTGAAAGAAATACCAAGCTTTTTTTTTTTTTTTTTTTTTTTTTAAGTACAGTTAAACTAAAACACAGAAAGAGAGGGTCAAGACCCTCTAACTTAAACGGGTACTTGACCCACAAACAAACGCTAGAATAGCAATAGGAAAAGGGGAAGGCCCCTCTAACTAAAACGGGAAACCTTCCCTGATGAAAAAAACACAAATTCCTCAATAAAAACTATGCAAAACACAGTCGGATCACAACAATAGCTGTTAAAACAGCTTTTGGGTTCAAAACAAGCAAATTCCTGACAGGAAAAGTCTAAATAAGGTAGTACTTAGCCCAGCCAAGTTGAGACCACGTCTAAGCTTAGTAAGCGGCAAATGAGATCTGGGGGATTAGTGGTGGTGCATCCTGGGATAAGAAATAGCTCAGCCAATAAGAGGCCTCGCTCTATAGCATAGCGTGCCGAGTCGGAGCTGAGGGATCGGCTCCGAGCCCATCCGTATTGAATGTAGGCGAGATAGGATCACATATCTTCTATTCATAGAACGTTTCTCATCACAAATTATTCATCAAAAATTATTTGTGTGTCAAGGGACGATTATTGAGGAAGGGTTTCAGACTAACCCTGTCATTGAGGCTGTGTCCTGAATCTGCTTGCAGTCTAATAATCCACTTCCCTTCTTCTCTTTCAGTAAAACTAAGTGTTCCCTAATCTCATGGTGGTATATATTAGTTCCAAGACCATGAATTCAAAGGAATGCATAGTACCATGTGTCAAAACATGTCTAGCTAGAGCGTTGTTTTCGTTCTCCCTATTAATAGCATATAAATGCTCCCTGATCCTTTCCCTGAGAGTCCTATTAGTTTTACCCACATAAAAAGCACTGCGAGTCACAAATAACATTGATCTAGGAACCAGCGAAGCAGCTGGAGCCTATATGTCCATTTTTGGTCCTGTAATGAGGAAAAAGATCGTAACACAGTTAGATGGTAACGCAGGATCTTGTGAACATGCTGCTACTAATTTATCCTTCCCTTTATCCTACCATGGACTGAAACAGAAGGCGTGGAGTCCACAGTACAAGGGGAAGAAACGCAAGCAGTCGAATGAGTCGATAGAAGGCTACAAGAAACCACACAGAATAATCTAAATGAACTGGTAATTAATTTATCTTGCTATACTTTAACAGAAATTGAAAGTAAAGTTTTGAAGAGGTCTATCCTTCGTACCTTCACAAGGTATGGACATCAGTAACCTGATTGTAGAACTTAAGTGTTTTACTAGAGGTTTAGCATTAGATTTACATTTTGAGAATCTTAACAATAATGAAAGGATTCCTTTCTGTAGTTATAGGAAACCATCTACATTCACCCCAGAATTACATCCTATTATTGAGACTTTTGAGAAAGCCTGCATTAATGATTTTTTTGCTTTATATAAACATCAAGACTTTAAATCTGAGTTTTACAATTTAACCCATATGGAAGCATCAGCATTGAAGTCATTGCAGAAAAATGAAGCTATAGTGATCCGTCCAGCGGACAAAGGGGGAGCAATTGTGCTACCTGACAAGTGATTTTTATAAGAGTAGAATGCAAGAAATACTTTCTGATGTTGACACATATAAGGTTATACATTTTTTTGAGTTGAATAAAATCATTAATAATGTGCATGCTGAATTGTATGACATGTTGATGTGCAATATAATAGAGAATGACCTTTACAAATATTGTTTAATTGAAGAACCATTAGTACCTGTGATTAGAGGCCTTTCTAAAGTACACAAAACTTTGATAAATCCTCCTCTTAGGCCCATTGTCTCAGGGAAAGGATGGCTCACTGAGAGCATTTCAATTTATATTGAGAAACAACTCAGGCCAATTGTTAACTCTACACCTTCTATCTTGAAGGATACTAAGCATTTCTTAGAGTCTCGATTGGATAGTGCTCTGGATAATATGTACACTGATACAGATATCATGGTGACATTAGACGTTCCAGTCTTTGTTCACCAGCATACCTAATGATATAGGAATTGAGTTTTTGAGACTTTTTCTGTTGAATAATGGTGTAACCACCAGCAGAGTTATGAGAATTACGATGCTAATGGAGCTGGTTTTGGAGAATAACGTTTTCCTATATGATAATATATATTATCTACAAACTTTGGGAGTTGCCATGGGCACGGCGTGTGCCAACTCATATACTAATTTGGTATTGGCATATTGGGAATCTATGTACATACTGACAGACAAACTGTACTCTAGATTCATTAAAAATTACAAGCGGTTTGTAGATGATCTCTTCCTTGTCTGGAGTGGTGACTTAGCCACCTTGGAAGATTTTGTAGTTTATATTAATAACACTACCACGTTTTTGAGATTAACAGGTGAGAATTCATATGATTAGATAAACTTTTTAGATGTTACCCTCATTAAACAAAATGGAAGATTGGATACGAATGTCTATAGGAAACCTTGTAGGAGAAATGCCTATTTACATAGTGATAGTATGCACCCACCACATATACATAGAAATATTGTTATAAATCAAGCTACACGATGCTCCCGTTTAGTTAGTGATGATTTGGAATTTGAGGCAAAATTAAAACATTTACATCAAGACTTCACAGCTAGAGGTTATCACCGTACAGATTTATTAGCCTTACAAAAAGTAGAACGCACTGGTACAGCGTTACCTTATATTCGGGGGACTATGAAGGAACCAGATGAGCAGGATAGGTCTGCCAGAAAGAAGGATAACAAGAGAATGGTCATTACTTATACTAATAAGAATAGAAGTATAACTGAAGTCATTAGGAAGAATTGGGGCATTCTACAGTTAGACAATAAACTTAAGACTTTAGTAGGTTCATATCCCAGCTTTTGTTATAAGAACACCAAATCCCTATAAAATATGCTCTGTTATGAGAGACCCACATTTGATAAATTTTTATCGGTAAGAAAAGGTACATTCCCCTGTCGGAGCTGTAACCAGTGCAATTTTATTACCAGCAGAGATGTTTTTATACATCCAGATGCCCATGTTGTTTATAAGTTTGACCATTATGCAGATTGCAAGACAAGGAATTTAGTTTATTTAGCCGTCTGCAAAAGATGCAGTGGTTTTTATGTGGGTAAAACTAATAGGACTCTCAGGGAAAGGATCAGGGAGCATTTATATGCTATTAATAGGGAGAATGAAAACAACGCTCTAGCTAGACATGTTTTGACACATGTTACTATGCATTCCTTTGAATTCATGGTCTTGGAACTAATATATACCACCATGAGATTAGGGAACACTGTTAGTTTTACTGAAAGAGAAGAAGGGAAGTGGATTATTAGACTGCAAGCAGATTCAGGACACAGCCTCAATGACGGGGTTAGTCTGAAACCCTTCCTCAATGATCGTCCTTTGACACACAAATAATTTTTGATGAATAATTTGTGATGAGAAACTTTCTATGAATAGAAGTTATGAATTTTTGAGTTATTGAGACAGTTTTTAACCCTTCTATTATTGATACAAGCACATATTTCTTATGGAGAATGGATGTATATATACATACGTGCTTTAATATATCTGTTTTAATATATTTGTTTTTATATATGTTTTTCACATATATATTCGTAGTAAGTGTTATTTTTTAATTATGAATATGATTTTTTACTTATGAATATGCTCTTTTAGATTTTGTAATAGTATATGGAACCATAACAATTTTATGTGATTTTATTGGCTGTGTGATTTAATTGGCTGGGTGGATCATATGTTTTGTATTAAAACAACTCGAATGAACTGTCTTTATCAAAGTCTGAAGAAGTATCCTTAGCAGATGTGAAAGCGCTTACTTTCTTACAATAAAAGCAGTTTTTACTATATCAGTGACTGGTTGGCTTCGATTGTTGTGGAGTACCTGCATTTTGTTTTATTGGATACTTTGGCATGAATTTTCTATGATCAAGAAAAAGGTGTGACAGTGGTTTTTAACTCAGATGAACTGCTAGTCCTCAAAACTACTGACTCACAAATCCCCAACATTCACATTATAAAACTCATACTTTGAGCACACATACTCATGTACCACATTACTGAAGGAAGACTGTGAAGTTTACCAGCAAATGAATAAAAAGAAAAGTGTTTTGTAAAGCATGCTCCACATTCCACTTACTCTTATTCTTACTCTGAGGACACTTCAGCTAGGCAAAATGAGCTCACTGAAAGTGAAATGCTTCCCCACTTTCTCTGGGAGGCTATGGATACCCAGGAAAATACAAAACACTACACAGTCAAACCCACAAAAATTTCTCCAATCTAAAGTAAGCAACAACACATGAGAAGGAACTATCTTGAGTGGAGAAGCTTGAGCAACTGCTGTAGAAGCAAACTCTCATCAAATAGCATGGAAAACTTCATCCAAGACAGAAAAAGACGTGCATGTTGTATCATTCATACATAGCATATGCCATTCCCTATACTTGAGTCATTATCTACTCCAGGCCACATGAATGTCACCATCTTGCAACAATGCACCACAATAACAGCAAAAAAAGACACAAGCAGATCAATATCTGGGGTCAACTACCAGACACACTGATTTAATAACATTAGTATCAAGTCACATACAGCACCCTGAGGGATACACCTCTATAACAAGGTCTTTCTCTTTTGATGCAAATTACTGGGCCAATAATACCCATTGAGAGCTACCATATGCTTTGGAACTATGTGCAGTTCTACAAGACTTATTATAAACTGCGCAGTGTGGAGGAAACAGTGGGTGCATGCGGGCACACACACGCACACACACTGTAACTTACTCATACCCATATACCTTTCACATCAAACTATTCTGCACTGCAATCAACAACATTTGGGAGCTTCCTAATGATATACATGCAATGAAGACAGCCTATGGCCAAAATAAGGAAGGAAATTCTGAAAAAAAAAAATTCTCTAAGGCAGGCAGATCTTCATACACTCTGTCCTTTTTCTTAAACAGGTGACCATGCTTGTAAACAAATAGAATAGCATAAATGCTCCTTTAGATAGAGCTATCAGTATGTATCCTTAACACAAATTTTACAAAAAGGTTGTAAATGGCAATAGTTTCACATATTTCTTTCTTGATGTGTTAAAGATAGAGGTAAGTATGTGTGTGTGTATATGTATATACATATGTATATGTGTGTGTGTGTGTATATATATATATATATATATATATATATATATACATACACACACACATTTTATATACACACACACACACATATATAGAGAGAGAGAGCGATGGGTGCCAAGGAATGGAGCGAATGACAAGTGCTCTGACACCAAGCTAAGCAAAAAAAATTTGGCCAACACAGACAAGTGGTCGACAGACGTGAGAGATCGACAACCCCGACTAGTGGATTAATTCCTTTCCTGGGGATTGTATGATCTCAAAGTTAGTGTATATAATTAACAAGGGAGGGTTGCAGCTCCCCTACATGACCTTTACAAAAACACTTACCATCGGTTTAGTCAATTCTGCAGATGCAAAGAATGTGTCGATATCTGTGACTTCAATGTACTAATGTCGATCTACTGGATGTCAGGACACTTGCTGCTCTCTCCAGTGCCCTACACCAACATATATATCTACATATCTAGAGATCTAGCTCTCTCTTTATGTGTATATATATATATATATATATATATATATATATATATATATATATATATATATATATATATATATATATTTTTTTTTTTTTTTAATAAACCTGCTCATTTTTTTTCTTTGTTCTTATTAAAACAATATTTCAAAATGTCAAATAGTTAACTCATCACAGCCCAGCCCTTTGGTCTGTTTTTACTCCATAAACTTTTCAGTCATATTATAAAAATAAAACACAACAGAAATGGAAGCAAGAAGAAAAAAAATCCTCCTGCAGGAAAATGGGTTTTGTAAGTATGATGACAAAACTCCAATATAACCATGTTTTCACAACTGACAGCTTTTTATTTCTAAATCCAGAATTTGGAAAATGTCCCTGAACTCTTTACATACAACTAGTGGTTAAGGTACTGTGGCCTAGATTAATGTTAAGCAAGGCACTTGGCTTAAGACAGCAAAGAGTTATGTATTCTCAAAGGGTTCCATAAATAAAGCAACATGAGTACAGAAAAGATATTTTTTTCTACACACACATGCATTTTAAAATACATCAGATCATTACAATCTTTTATTTTACAAAACATAGTATTTTATAACTGTTCCACATCTTAAATGTTTCTTCAAAAATCAGTTCCACGAGCATCACCCACAATTTTTAAAACATTCCTTCACAAGCATTCTTTAAAACATATTTTTCAGCTTAATCTTCAAGGATGTCCAAAAACATCTTCTTCAGTTTACTGTCTGCTGCCTGGTGCTCATCCCAGTCACGTCGCCGTTTTTGGAAGTGTGCCAGTGCAAAGTTCCTCACGATGTGATGCCCAAAGGTATCCCTGCGCAGCTCTTCTTCTTTTGCAACTATACAATGAAAGAAAAACAAACATTAAAATATCTACACAATGCCACACCTGCAAAACAAATAATTAAAATGGCTACTCCATACTACGGTTGCTTATTGTGCACAGCTAGATTTTGTGTGGACCTGCAAAGATACATGACCGGAGTTATGCATAAACTGACATGAGTTACAGTACATGTATACTTCAGACAAGAGCAGAACTGACCACTTACATGCTTGTGTGCCTAAAGAAGTAGCAAATTTGTCACAAGAAGTGTACCGTATGACATCATTTCCTGTAAAAAGACATCTGATTACAGCAACCACACACCAGGTAGGGGTCTGTAATGATACAAGAGGAAAATACTCACACTAGTACTTGGTAGTGGCACAAAATTAGACCACCCATATGTCTGTTAAGTACAAGGTAAAACCATGTAATGGTTGGTGTGGTACAAAATCATAGCATAAGCGAGGGGGGGGGGTTATTTGTGAGGGCACAAAATCAGGCAACTTGTAGAAAGGAGGGATACAGTTTTAGAGAAAATCTGAGGCTATTGGATCATAGGTTCATATGTGTGTACTAGGCTAATGCCCCTGGGGCCTTTACAAGCCTAGCCCATAGGATTACCCTGGATCATGCCACCGGGCATTAGTTCCCAGTGCTTCTGTCGAGTAAAGCCACTGGAGTGATCCCTGGGGTGAATTTTCTATTTCCCATCCACTCATCAAGATTTCTCTTGAAAAGGGCCAGAGAGGTGCTCTGCTTGATATGTATGGGAAGTCTATTCTATAGCAGGGGCAGTCTCTGGGTTATGACCCTGTCCCTCCAGCATGTTCTACTGATTGTGGTAATGAGGTTGAGGTCTCTGGAGCGAGTGGTGCGGAGGGATTGGAATTTCTTTAGATGTAGCATTTCTAACAGATCTGGGTCAGACACGGCTTTGTATGTCAAGCAGAGATTGCCTCTAAGTAGGCGATATGAGTCAGAGAACAGTTGGAGTTTTTTTAGTCTGTCCATATAGGACAAATGTTTGAGGCCTAGGATCCTCTTTGTGAGCTACTTTTGTGGCCTCTTCAGTTGCTGCAGGTGTTTAGTGAGGTACATGCCAAATGGGGCACTGTACTCAATGATTGGCCTAATGAGGGTAGAATAGAGGGAGGCAATGAACTCTTTCTTCCTGGATGCAAAACCCTTAGTAATGAGATGTGCCACATAGAAGAACTTTCTGACTACAATGGCAATGTGGTGGTCAAAAGAGAGGTTGCGGTCAACCTGTGTTCCCAGATCTCTTATAATGCCTTCTGTGTTCAGTGGACTACCATCGATGTGGTAATTCATGGGAACCAGGTTTTTCCCAAAGGGGATGACAACAATTTTTTTGGCATTAAGCTTAAGGCCATGGTTCTGCCATCAGTCGTTGGTCTCAGTGAGGCCTTTCTGTAGGATGTCAACATCACTTGAGGAGTTAATAACAGCTCCCAACTTGCAATCATCTGCGAACTTGTCATTCAGAGTCCCTTCATGTTGGCCTAGACTTCAGAGAAGTAGATACCAAACAGGAGAGGACCCAGGACCGAACTCTGTGGGACTCCACTCTTGACTGGTCAGCAGGCTGACTTGGAGTCAGGTACTTTCACACCGTGGGTTCTACCTGTGAGCCAATTTGCAACCCACCTAGTGATATAGGGGTCGATGCCTAGCTTAGTGAGTTTTTCTATGATTCCTGAGTGAGGAATGGTATCAAAGGCCTTGGCCAGATCAAGGTAGGCTGTATGAACCATCTTGCCTTCATCCACAGCTTTAGTGACTGACTGAAAGAAGTCGATCAAGTTGAGACGGCATGATCTACCTTTCACAAAACCAAACTGTGTGGGATCCAGAGTTTGGAGATTCCCGATATCCTTGTTTATTAGGTCCATGATGATGCGTTCCATAGCTTTGCATATCAGACTCGTCAGGCTAATGGTCGATAGTTCCCAGGGTCTGTAGTCCCTCCTCCTTTGTGGAGAGGGATGACTGTATCAGTATGCCATTTGGTAGGGACAAGGCCTGAGGTGAGGCTGTGACTTAACAGAGCACACAGGTGAGGTACCAGTTCCCTCTGTAGTTCATGCAGAACACAGCAAAGAATATTGTCAGGTCCCATAGAAGCTGTATTCTTGGCCTTGGATAGTGCTGTTTTAACCTGTCGAGCAATAATACTGGGTGCCTGGCAATCTACTGGTATTATGACTGGTCCCTTGGGGGGGTAAAGTTGGCACTGAATCTGTTGGCCAGTATACTGGCAATATCTGTTGGCTCAGTATAGGAGGTACCATTGTGCAGTAGCTCAGAGAAAATCTGGGTGTTGCCGTGGAGATTCTTTACATAACTATAGAAGACCTTGTGGTTGTCTTAACTATCTGCTGCAATTCTGTTTTCATAGCTAGCTTTAGAGGATTTGATGAAGGATCTCAACATTTTGTGGAGGCTGATAAGGGATTTTTTCCAGTCTTGGGACTTCACCTTATTCCACATCAGTAAACTCCTTCTGTTGTAGAGTTGGTTTATGGAAGGGGACCACCAAATTAGCTTCCTTTTTTTTTTTGGAGGAGTGCTCCTTGGTTCTGTTGGGTATGGCGAGATCCATGCATTTGCGTATGTGTCCATACAGTGCACAGGTGTAAGATTCAGCGGTCATGCAACTGATCTCCATTTGCATGGGTGCTGTGAAGTTAGCTTTGGAGAAGTTTTTCATGGTGGTTACCTTTGCAGAGGGGGTGGGAAGGATGTGGATTTCCAAGGTGATTAGTTTGTGGTCTGATCTAAACAGGGAGGAGTTGACTATTGGTGTAGAGCAACGGTTGCCCATGTTTGTAATGACCAGGTCAAGGATGTTGCTACCTCTAGTGGTGGTAAGAACAAGCTGGTCCAGGGCACTGGAATTAATGAATTCCAGGAAACGTTGGGCAAGTGTATTGGTACATGAGTAGTCTTCCCAGTTAATGGAGGGGTAGTTGAAGTTACCCAGTATGAGAGTGTTAGGTTGGACCCTAATATTCTCCAGAGTGCTTAGGAAAGTGGAATACGAGTCTTGGGACATGGTTGGGGACCTATTGCAGGCTGTGACCCGAATTGCTGTCTTACCCAACGTTAGCTGCACCTGAAGTATCTCAGATGCGTTATGTTGGGCTACTAGTCTGGAGGTGTACGTATCCTTTATGAATATGGAAACACCGCTGCCTTTGGAGCTTAAGTCCAAATTCTGGGGCCGAAAGGTATGGAATGAGTTATAGCCTGGTAGTGCAGGGGTGGTTTCTGCTGCCTTGAACCAGGTCTCTGTTACAGCACAAATGTCGATGCTCTCCATTTTAAGGAGTGCTTTGAGCGAGTGCATTTTGAGATTTAGACTTCTAGCGTTGAGGAGCATGACCCTTAGACTGCATTTGTCTGTAGCTGTTAGGGTGGTAATTTGGTCTTTGGAACACCGCCTAATAAAAGGCACTATAGGGGTGACAAGAGCCTTGGCCAGTATCCAGAAGGCCAGGGGTAACAGATGCAGGCCATCTCTGGCAAAGCTTCGAGGTACATCAATCATGTCATCCCATGCAGATGGATACTGGATCCCCTTAGAATGACACCAGAAACTTAGACAATTGTTGAAATCAATCATTTTCTGTTTGTACTGTGGTATCATTCTGGGTGATGTTATGCTGCTCAGGGCTAGGGTCATGGCTGCCTGGGCTACATAATCCGAGTGCTCTTCCATGTCTCTTTTCATGTAGTCCAGGAAGGTACATCTCAGGTCATTCACACCCACATGTACAATGACACAGTCATATTTGTACCTGTTGTTGAGGGACCTGAATGCATGCATTAAGTGGCGGATCCTGGCACCTGACAAGCAGCTGACTGTTACTTTCTCCTTATTCAACCTAGTGAGTGGGACATCAATGTGCCTCACTATCGAGTCACCTATGACTATTGTTTTGGGCATGCTGTTTTGCCTTAGGGGCTTTGGTTGAGTGGCACGCTGTTTAGGAGAGTTATATGTCTTGTGATAAGTGTTGTATTATGGTGGTGGAATGCGTTTCTGCCTTGGTGGTCTCTGCTGTTTGGGTAGATTTTTATTGAGAGCCTCCATGAAGGTGGGTGTGAGGTTTGTGTTTTTATGTAAAGGCAGTGCTGGTGTGTGTTCTGGAGGGCTATGTGTTCCATGTACTGTGGTGCAAGTGTTGACCTTCTCCTCTTGACCAGCTATTGCAGTCTTGGCTGGAGAGGGCATGGCTTCCAATTTGGATATATAAGTGCATCTCTCGCAAGTCTCAGTGTTGGGAGGTAAGAGGAGAGAGTTATCAGTATACATGAGGCAGGTGCTACATTGCCTCAGGATGCCCACGTTCACCAGGTTAATAGGAGAATGCACAGGGAACTGACCTTTAGACATGCCTGGGGGAGTAGGCATTAATAATAAGTACTGGAGCTGTTTCCTTGTAGAACATTTAGTGCTGGTGGCACTTTTGTGTGCTACAATCATTGCTACAAGAAGACTAATAAGCTAGTAAAAGTGCAGGACAGAAGAGAACTAGTAGATCTAAGGGAAAACTTTAAGAGCAGACTTTGGCACCACTCAGAAGCTTACAAACTGGATACAACAAATCTATATCTGGACTAGACTATAGTTACAGAAAAGGTGGGAAACAAGCGCAAATGCGGGCTTTTAAACTAGAAAGTTGAAAGAGATGGAAAAACTGCCCAAACGGCCAATAAACTACAAATTCTGGGCCAGAAACCACTCCTCTTGTGGTAGATAAGCTACATAGTGCTTACCACTCCCACTGATAAGCTAGAAGACTTCCCTCCAACACAGAAAGGCTTAGCGGCTCAGAAGCTTACAAACAGTCCTGTATGCAGAAAATCTGTATCTAGACTAGACTGCTTCAGGAAAGGCGGGAAAAAAGTTTAGAATTTTTTTTTTTTTAGTAATATGGAAAGGGAGAAAGGAGGAGCAGAAGATAATTCAAGCTTAAGAAACTAAGTGGGTTGGCCTTCTCAAATGTTCTCCCTGCATTAGGTAGAATGAGCTAATGACACTAAACTTGGAGGCGTGTCCCAGATCAAATTTACAGTAGGGGTGGGCAACTGCAAAGACACCAAGTATAAGAACAAGATACCAATAGGAGGGAGGATGGGAAACATAAGTTATAGGATACACTCCTTGGCAGGAAATCAGAACAAACAAACACAAACAGATGTTTCACAAATGTAGAAATTTCCAGTTAATACCTCATACACAGTGAAACTAGCTAGAAAAGTATGCAGCAGACAATAAAAGTGCTATACATAACTAGCAAAAATAAGCAAAAAACAGGATACTTAATGTTATACATCACAGATCAGAGTTTGCTCTGTGGGCTTCCTCCGATTAGTTCAGTGCGAAATGGCAGAAACACTCACAAATTAACTTCTTAAGTAACAGAAAGTTGAAACCTGAAACCATTTTAAAATCACAGCATTAGTTTGGGTGCAGAGTTGTGAAGGTAATGATTAGGCCACCCTCAGTGGTGAATTAGTCAGAGCACAAGTGAAAATGCAAATTAAACACGTCTGATGGAGGAACAGCATCAGCCCACTTGTGGGGTATGTAAGGGCACAGGATCAGATCAGCTGTGAATGACAAGAAGCAAAGAGTATTTGTGTGGTTGCAGGATTACATTATACTTGGTTACGTAATAGCAAAAGAAGACCACCTTAACTAGCCTATCTTTAAATGCATTTAATGTTCTACATCCACCTTTACCCTCTCCCTTTCGCCACCTGGCCTATGATATTCTCAAGCCTTTAAAGGATTCTGTATTCTCCACCCATTCCACTAGTCTTTTCTGTGGGTCCAAAACCCTCCCTTTCAAGTACTTTTGCAGATGCAGGTAATAAATGCTCTCCACCATCTCCTCGATGTTCTTCCAATTGGTCATGATCCTTTTGCATCTCCATAACATGAAATCTTATAAACATATGTCACATCTCCCAATATCTAATGAGAAGAGATCTAGCTCCCACAGTCTCCACTCATATCCTCTTCTCCATACCAAGCACCCTTCTGGTGGCTTTCTTCAGAACTTATAACCACCTATGAACTTGGCAACAAATGGGTGCTCCTCACACTGAATGGCCTCCAGACCTGCACACAGTACTCATGTAATGGCCTCACCAGGCCCGGTAGAGATAGAGTCTCCAAAAGCTAACAGTTAACCCACTTTCTCCCTCCCCCTAAGGATACACCCACAGTACTGCTGCTGTCACTGCCCTGTGACTTTGTTCCTAGTGGTCTAATTCACGTGTGGTAAGGACCCACGATTCCTCTTCTACTTAGCTGTTACCAGTTCCATTGATCCAAATGATACATCATACCTAAGAATTCTGTGGCTCAGGAGTAATGATGTGCATCATTCTGCAATAAACCTCAACTGCTAGATTTAGACCCATGTGATCAGCCTTTTCCATAGACCCTCCCTCAGCCCGCACTGCTGTACATAAATTTGTGTCAAGTGCTAAGGGGTTGCTCCTGTTCTCATTTCCCTCAAACGTTTCTGAAACCAACAAACGTAAGAAAACTGGGCCCAAAACAAACTGCTGCTGTACTCCATTTCTTACTTTCCTTATTTCTGAAGCTTTATTTTTCATCCCAGTCCTCGGATTCTGGCCCTTTAACTAAACCAATCCACTTCTCATTCTACATCCTACCACAGACCCTGCAGTCTGTGCAGAACTGAGTCCAAGGCCTTTGACGGGTCCAGGGAGACCATGTCTTCATGTAAACAACAGTCAAGTTCTGTTACAGCCCTGTCATAAAAAGTGGATCTGGTGCGACTGACAAGCTGCTTATAAGTCATGCACCTACACGAGTTGTGCCAGATATAACTGCTGTCTATGAAAGTAACAGACCTTTCAGGACTCTTTCCATGATACTCCCCTACCACTGCTGTTAGGGTAACACGCCTGCTATTTCTATAGATTGTTCTGCTCTCATTTTCTACAAGGTACTGCTCTGCTACCTTACACTCCTCAGGCACGTTGACTGGGACCAGAGACCTGTTCAAAACCTCCATTAAGAGATATGCCCAGCAAATGAACAGATTATAATGAACCTTCAGAAGTAGCCTATCTAGATAATCTGCTT
>NC_056750.1:249259658-249282158 GCF_019279795.1 Protopterus annectens
TGCCCTTCTAGGCAAGCAGGACACAACCCATCATTCCTCTCTTTCCACCCCCGGCTAGTGCTTCCAAATGCCAGGGCAGCAACTGAACTCACATCACCTTGGTAACAGTAATTGCTCTATCCTTCTATGCCAGATAACCAAACTAATTTTGTCCTAGTAATGTGACCTGACATCCCTCTTCCACATTTTATGTGGCTTACATTTTACCAAAATGTTGTTCTCACATTTCCTGTGTAGCTACACGGAGCTTCATCTTTTTGACTTTTCCTCAAATCTTTGTCCACAGCCGTGAGTACTTCATCACTGAATATCTCACACTAGCCACAGTCCCCTAACTGTGCTTCATAATCCACTACACAAAACTTCTACACCACTATCTTTGCCCTTGTGTTGCAACCCTTCATCCCAAATCTACGCCACATAGTAGCATGACCTGTGATGGCTAATGGCACTTTCATCTGGACATCCATGACCTCATCTACCATGGTTAGGACCACATCCACAATTCTATCATTTTTGCCAAGTCCTGCACTGGATGAACCTATCATGGTCCAAAACCTCACCCTAACTACCCTGGCAAACAGAACCGCATAGACTGTTCCTAGCAGTTTACTCCTCAAGACTCCAAGTCTCTTCTTTTTCTCCACTCCTTCATTCTTTCTTCCTCATCCTCTCCTGAAAGTTTGTGGTTAGTATACCACCACCATTCTCCCTTTCCTCTTCCTTAACTGCCAGGGTTCTGACCCAGGTCACTTCCTTGCCCCTTTGTGATAGTGCTCCCAGTTTTCTGTAAGCAGCAGGATGAGATATCTCGTGGAGCTGCAACGGAGTGCTGGTGCAGGATTTAGATTGTGGATGGGTCTGTAGGATGGAAGCAGGTTGACTACACCTATGCAGGTACAAGATCATTACACCACTCATCTCAGGTCTTGCAGGAGGAAGATCATTTTACATGTAGACCAGTAAAGGAGTGCAGAATCAGATACACAGGTTTCCACCCACCAGTACAGCAGTGTGGACCACCATGTGCGCATGTTGAATTTTGACTACATATATGACCAAGAGGTTCCAGTTCAAACTATGAATATGGTTTGTGAAAACTACACAGTTTAAAGGCCACACCAAGCCCTAAAAGTGGAACACCATGATGGTATATGTTTAGGCCACATGTTAGCCTATGAAGGTAAATAAGATGATAGTCCACATTCAGGCCAGCAGTGACAGTGCCAGATACCCATTTGGACTATAGCTTACCTCCATCCCATGTCAATGCACAGGTTACACAGGGGACATACACGATTGCAAAGGTGGTACAGAATGAGGGAAATCACTCAGGCCACTTATCAATCTACAAAAGTGGTGCAACAGTTTCAGAATGGGTGCCCTCATGTTGTATCTGTTTAAGAACACAGGCAAACCTGTGATAATGGCAAAAGATATAATCCTGACCAAATATCAGTTTGTGAGAGTGCTACAAGCATGAAGGCATCCACTTGGGCTTCTCGTCAGCCTGTGCGACAGTCATATATCATGAGTACTCATTATGGCCACTTGTCAGTCTGTGATAGTTATACAGCATATGGATACTCATTATGGACATGTGTCACCCTGTGATAAGTTATACAGCATATGTATATCCACTACAGCCATGTGTCAGCTTGTGATAGTGACAAAGTACACCCATCAAAGGCTCAAGAAAGTGCCCATTTAAACCACAAATCAGCCTGTAGCAAAAATGCAGCCCAAAGGGATACCTATTAAAAGACATATGACAGTGGTACAGCAAACTCAGTACAAGTCCAGAAGTTTCAGCTCAGGTACCCCCCCCTTTTTTTTTTTGAGTAAATCTTCTCTCCACTACCAGCTAACCACTCATGCACCCATAATCCAATGAGCCCATTCATTCTATTTTGGGATATGGGAGGCAGTCATCACTGATACCTACTGGCCTTATGTTTTCATTGCCAATGGCAGCCTAACACTATGTAACGGAATAATACTGCCATGACGCACTGCACACACTTTGTGCTTGAACTAAATGCAACTGTGCTTATATTCATCTCTGCTTTAACAGAAACACCTCTGCTTGTTGTCAGTGAAAAGTACAGTTTTGTACCTACCATAAATGTAGATGTTCGAAGATCCACATTGCTGCAGTCCTTACACTTGGGTATACCGCTGTCCTCGGTCGGCCCGAATACCAAAGTATATGGCTGACGTCGGTCAAGGCGCATTAATCTGACGCCAGGACGTCAGGGTATAAATGCGCATGACCGACGTCATATCCTCAGTCTTTTCTTGCCCCAGATGTCAGAAGACTCTAAACAGGTAAGGGTAAAATCAAAAAACCACCTAACCCTAAACACCCCTGCAATAAAACTATGTACAACTTTTTACAAAATACTAAAGAACAAGCCTATCCACACAACCACCCCTAAACACAGAGGGGAAGGAGGGAGGGTAAATTGGACTGCAGCAATGTGGATCTTCGAACATCTACATTTATGGTAGGTACAAAACTGTACTATGTTCTTCATCTCACATTGCTGCAGTCCTTACACTTGGGTAGATTCCCAAAGCAGAGGTAAGGGAGGATGGCAAATCATAGAGAAGCAGGAGCTGCCAAAATGCCCTGTAAAATAGCAGTGGCAAAACCAGCCCTAGATTTAGAGTAGAGAGGAAGGTGGTAATGCTTAGAGAAAGTATGTACTGAACTCCAAGTAGCTGCCTCCAAAATATCCTTAGTTGCCACCCCCCTTAGAAAAGCTGTAGAAGTGGCAGTAGCCCTAGTGGAATGAGGTCTAATCCCTGTTGGAATCTCCTTGCCATGATGGGAATAACAAAAGCAATACAAAACCCAATCCACTTAGAAATAGTTTGTTTTGACACAGGCTTGCCCTGAGAACACAAAGCAAAAGAAACAAACAACTGCTGAGACTGTCTGAAATCCTTAGTCCTGTTTAAATAATAGCGTAACTGCCTGTGTACATCTAAAGTATGCAAAATCCTTTCCCCCTTAGTTTGGGGGTCTGCATAGAAGGTAGGCAAATGAATAGTTTGGTTTAAAGACACACTAGAAACCACCTTAGGCATAAAGGAAGGATTAGTACGTAAAGATACCCTATCCTTATGGAAAATCAAGAAAGGCTCAACCGCCATCAGGGCCTGCAATTCAGAAACCCTTCTTGCAGAGGTAATGGCCAACAAAAAAGCAGTCTTCCATGACAAATATTTCAACTCAGCAGTAGCTGCAGGCTCAAAAGGTTGTAGAGTGAGTTTCTCCAACACAAAATTGAGGTCCCAAGCAGGAGTAGGAGCTCATTGGGGGTCTTATGTTCTTTGCCCCTCTAAGAAATTGCTTGAACAAAGGATGAGAAAACAATGGTGGATCACAGTCATAGTGAGCTGAAATTGCTGCAGCATGAATCTTAATGGAAGAGAAAGACAAACCTTTGTCCAATAACTCTGTAAGATATTGAAGAGCCCCACTCAAATTAGGCTCAGAAACATCCAAATCCTTTGCTGCACTCCAAAATAAAAATCTCTTCCATTTGTCTGCATACACTTTCCTTGTACTAGGTCTTCTAGCTTCCATAATCACATTCAAAACTTGTTGAGGAAGTTGAGCCCTGCTATGGGTCAAAACAGGATATGCCATGCTGTGAGATGAAGAGAGTGAAGCTTGATATTGAGTAGATGACCGTCCTTTTGGGACAACAGATGTGGAATCAAAGGCAAAGGCCAAGGAGGTTTCCTTACCAGACTTCTCAGTAATGGGTACCAGTGCTGTCGAGGCCAATCTGGAGCTATTAGGATCATTCTTGGTTTGTCCTGTCTGACCTTTAGAAGTACCTTTGGGAGGAGAGGAAGAGGCGGAAAGGCATACACATGAAGATTTTTCCAACTGAAAGAAAGAGCATCCACTTTCCAAGCGGCGTGATGAATCCTTTTCGTGCAAAACCTTGGCAGCTGGTGGTTTAGAGGAGAAGCGAACAGATCTATGTCTGGAGTTCCCCCATGACACTGTCAATTGCTGAAATACATGAAGATCCAATTGCCACTCGTGGGGATCCATGATTTGCCTGCTTAACACATCTGCTAAGGAGTTCTGCACTCCCGGCAGAAACCTTGCCTGAAGATTTAGTTGTAAACTGAGAGCAGTGTCCCACAAAATCATTGCTTGTCTGCATAGAGGGTAAGAATGTGTTCTCCCTTGTTTGTTGATGTACCACATGACAGTTGTGTTGTCTGTTTGAATAAGCACCTGTCCTGGTAGAAGTAAATCCTTGAAAGCCATTAATGCAAACTGGACTGCCAGCATCTCCTTCAAGTTGATATGTAGATGCTGTAGTCTGACAGGCCACTTGTCCTGTATCCACTTTCCATTGAGATGAGCTCCCCAAGCTTTGTCCGAGGCATCTGTTGTTAGAATCTGATTCGCCTCTGGCCGGGTCACAGAAAGTCCCTTGTTTAGGTGACATTGCTGAGCCCACCACAAAAATTCCTTTTGAATGCACGGTATTATATGAATGACAGTGTCCAGATCCTGGCAGTGCTGTGTCCATACATTTTTGAGATACCATTGTAGCTTCCTCATATGCAGTTTGGCATTGGGAAGCACCAGAATACAAGATGCCATGAACCCTAAGGCTTGAAGGACTGTCCTTGCAGTCAGCCCGGACTGATGTGATAGTTGTTGGAAGTAAAGGGAAAGATTCTTTTGTTTGTCCGGGGTCAAAAGCCATCTGGGTTGCTGTATTCAGTCTCACACCCAGAAAGCACATGTCTTGAGAGGGTACTAGACTGGACTTTGTTTCGTTCACAGAATACCCCAGGCATCTTAGCACTGCTATCACATATTTCAAATGCTGAAGAAGCTCGTCCTTCCTTGAGCCAGAATCAGACAATCGTCCAAATAAGGATAGATCTGTATTCCTCTCAATCTGAAGAAAGCTATCACTGGAGCCAGAACTTTTGTGAATACTCTGGGCAGTAGATAAGCCAAAGGGCAATGCAGAGAACTGATAATGAGAATTTCCAGCTCGAAAGCAGATATTTCCTGCAACTTAGTGTGATAGGAACATGAAGATAGGCCTCCTTGAGATCCAAAGTTACCATCCAGTGATCTTTGCCCAGCAGAGGTAAAAGCTGTTGTAGTGTCAGCATCTTGAACTTGGGTATGTCCAGAAAGGTGTTGAGGATAGACAAATCCAAAATTGGTCTCCACGTGTTCCCCTTTTTTGGCACTAGGAATAGGCGAGAATAAAATCCTAGGCCCCTTTCTGGCATAGGCACCGGTTGTATGGCCCCTATCTGGAGTAACAGAGAAATTTGCCGGTAAGCTTCTAGTCTGTGTTGAGGAGGAATGTCTGGCATGCCTTTGAAAGGGGGCAAGGTATGGAAATAAAACCTGTAACCGTGGTGAATGATATCCAAAACCCATCTGTCTTGGGTAATTAAACTCCAGTTTTCCTTGAAAAGTGCCAGTCTTCCTCCCAAAGGTGCTGCCAGACAGGAAGGTTCTGGCAGTTGAAAAGGTAGGTCATTGGGTCTGTCTGAAAGGGCTGACCCCTGCCCTCACCGAAGACTGTGCAGGTGAACCCCCTGTTCTAGATCTAAAAGAGCCCTGAGCTCTGCCCCTACCACGCCTAGACCTACCCCTAGACTGGGAATCATAAGAAGGATATGTCCACCCCTTGGTTGGCCAATTTCTACTAAACTTTGGAGGCTGAACCTGTAAAAAATCTTTAACAGTGTGCATAGACTTAGCTTTGTCTTCCATTTTCTTTAAAACTGCTTCAACAGGAGAACCAAACAACACATCAGATTGCAAAGGAGCATCCAAGATCCTTGTCTTAACATGCTCAGCTAAATTCTGATCCCTTAGCCAGGCGTGCCTGCGTCGAACAGAACCGGTGGCAGCCACCCTCGAAGAGGCCTGCACAGCATCAAAACCACATTGTAAGGAATGCTTGCCCACCTGTTCGGAAACATGTACTAGATCTTGTAACTCCTTATATTCAATACCTTCTGCCAGAGCATCTACCTTAGACTTTAATTGTGAAAGAAGATAGTTTTGATATCTCAGCATGTGGAATTGGCAATTCAAAGCCCTCATGGCTAAAGTGGAAGAAGTATAAACTTTCTTTCCCCATCTGTCCAAAGCCCTTGCCTCTTTATCCGGAGGAACCGGATTTTTAACAACAGAAGCCTTAACCCCTTTAGGCCCCTGAGAAACAGTCTCTGGGTCCGCCCTAGGCTTTTAAAAGATACTTATGAGCTTCAGGCACTTATAATACCTGTCCAGCTTAACAGGAGCAGGAGGTAGAGAATCAGGATTAAGAGAAGCCTCTGCAAAAACATCTTCCACCACAGTAAGAACAGGAGGAATAGCTAAAGGCCTATGCTGGGGTAAGAATAAAAATTCCCTAAGTCTTTTCCTGGAATCAGAGAAATCCTGACCTTCCCATTTAAAATGTTCCCTCATAGAATGTAGAGTCTCTGAGAATGAAAAATCCTCAGGAGGAGAAGCAGTAGGAGTAGTGTCATCCACATCAGAATCAGAATAAGGAGAAAACTCCTGCAAATCTTCAGCCGAAGACTCGGAAGCATCAGAATCCTGTTCAAAACTCCCAATGTCAGGTTCCACCCTAGGCCTCTTGTCAGGAGGGGGCATAGAACCCCTAATCAGAGTAATTAAATCTTCGGCCATCTTAAGCAGATGACTCTTGGGCATAGTGCTTGAAGTACTAGGAGTGCCACCTGCTGAAGCTAAACCTGGCCTGCCTCTGGGAGAAGCCTTGGGAACAGTAGGGGAAGGCCTAACCACCTTAGGCAGGGAGGGGAGGACAGTTACCTGGGAAGCCCCTTCAGCCTGGCCTACCTCCTGAGAGGATACCTCCTGTAATAATAAAGTCTCTCCCTGGGACTCTAAAGAAACTTCTGTCCGAACCTCCGGCTCTACCGAGCCTTCTAAAGAACCGACGTCCGGGACGGACGGTTCTTCTAACCTAGGCCTAGTTCCTTTGTCCTTGCACTTTTTCGACGAAGCGGGCGTCGGAGTATCCGACGGCATTTTGTAGTTGCACCGCTTCCCGAAGACTAACCTGGCACAATCTAATCTCCTCTTTATAGTACGTTTGTTAAACCTAGCACAAGAGGGACACCCAACAACGTCGTGCTCAGGCCCTAAACAAGGTATACACAAGTTATGGTAATCCCTATGTGGTATCTGCTTCCCACAAGAAATACAGTTATTCACTTTTTCTGACATCCGGTAAAATACTGAGGCAAGAAAAAACCAAAATATTCCCCAACGGGGTACTTAGCCAACTTTGATTCGGTCTGAAACTCCGATTTCGGAAAATCTCAGGACGCCAACCCGCACTCGCAACGTTGCTTCTGCATCGGACCACGCGGCAAAAAAGACGGGGATATGACGTCGGTCATGCGCATTTATACCCTGACGTCCTGGCATCAGATTAATGCGCCTTGACCGACGTCAGCCATATACTTTGGTATTCGGGCCGACCGAGGACAGCGGTATACCCAAGTGTAAGGACTGCAGCAATGTGAGATGAAGAACATCTTCCCCAGGATGGACTTAGGTGAAGTCAGCTGCTTATTCCCACCCTCCACAGCTAACTCCTCCAGACCTCAGGGCACTAATCAATCCCAGGTTAACAGAGTCACACAGTCAGAACTACATCACCCCGGAGCTCCGCGCCGCCAGGCTACTTCACCCCATAGCTCCATGCCGCCAGGCTACTTCACCCCAGAGCTCCACGCCACCAGGCTACTTCGCCCCGGAGTTCCTGAGTGCTGCCTGGCTACTTCGCCCCGGAGCTCAGCGCCACCAGGCTGCTTCGCCCTGGAGCCACCAGGCTACATCTCAGAACAAGACAATACTGGCTCAGACCATATGTATGACTAAAGGAAGCACCAGATCAAACTGTGGCTGAGCATACAGTGGTTGGTATAGCATGCTATCTACAAGACTGGGGAATTACAAATTATAGCATATTATTTCCTTGTAGTACTCTCCTTAACTGTCATTCTATAATCATACGCATGTATACGGAGAACAAATACCCATCCACCATTTTATGATATAATGAGTTGCCTGCTGCAGTCACTCAATCACAAGCATTTTAATGTCAAAGGTGAAGAAGGGTAGGTGGCTCTTGGGGCAAACAGACTTCTCCCTCTATAACCTGCTGACTTGCATGTACTGCTCCTGGCAGATCTGTGCCCTTGCACTCAATGCTATCTCAGTGTTTTAGTTTCACTAAAAAAGTTTCACCAACACAAAGTGACAATAGGCAACATTTCTAACTCTACAGTTTGCACTGTGGTGAGCATGAAACGGTCCTCAGTGAAAGCATATTCCTATTTTCCTGCACTTACAGCTACAGCAACATAAACAAAACATAATTATTTGCCACTCCTTGCAAACTGCCACTTACATAGGTTCATAGGTTTGTACTAGGCTATCGGCCGTAGGGCCTATACAAGCCTAGCCATAACAATTCCCTGGACATTTCTTCACACAGTATTTACTTCCCTGGACTCCTGTCTAGCAGGGCAACTGATGTGATCCCCGGAGTGAATTTCCTATCTCCCATGCAATCATCAAGGTTCCATTTGAAGACGGCCAAAGAGGCGCTCTGCTTGACATGTATGGGCAGTCTAATTCCAGAGTCTGGAGAGTCTATGGGTCAGGAACCTATCCCTCCAGCATGTTTGTTCATTGTGATGACAAGGTTTAGATCCCTGGAGTGTGCATCATTGAGGGATAGGGATTTCTTTAAGTGTAGCATGTCCAACAACTCTGGGTTTAACATGGCCTTGTATATTAAGCAGAGATTGCTTCTAAGTAGACTATATGCAACAGAGTATAGGTGGAGCTTTTTTAGACGGTCAGCATAGGGCATCTGGTTTAGGCCTGTGATTCTTTTAGTGAAGTATTTCTGCGGCCTTTCCAATTGTTGCAGATGTCTTGAGAGGTACATACCAAACGGGGCGTTGTATTCTATAATGAGTCTAATGAGGGATGAGTACAGTGGGACAATGACCTCCTTTTTTCTGGATGAAAAGCCCTTAGTGATGAGGTGTGCCACATAGAAGGATTTCCTGACTGTTGTGGCGATGTGGTTATTGAAGGTGAGACCACTGTCCACCTGTGGCCCTAAGTCTCTTATCACACTTTCAGTGTTTAGTGTACTGCTACCTATGTGGTAATTCACAGGTACATGTTTTTTCCAAAGGGGATAACTATACATATTTCTTGGCATTGAGCTTCAGCCCATGGCTCTGGCACCAAGCATCTGTTGCTGTAAGCCCCTTTTGCAGAATATCCACATCATTTGGGGATTCAATAATGGCTCCCAGTTTGCAGTCATCTGCGAACTTCGGTAGCCAGAGTCCCTTAGTGTTGGCCTGTACTTCAGAGAAGTAGATGGCAAACAAGAGCGGTCCCAGGACTGAACCCTGAGGTACTCCACTTGTCTGGAGCTGGATTTGGAGTTGGCTACTTTTACAGTGTGGGTTCTGTCAGTAAGCCAGTTGGCAACCCATTGAGTGACATAGGGATTAATGTCCAGCTTAATAAGTTTATCTATAATTCCAAAGTGGGGGGTGGTGTTGAAGGCTTTGGCGAGGTCCAGATAGGTTGTGGACTGCCTTACCCTTGTCCACAGCTCTGGAGACTGATTCAAAGAAGTCAATCAGATTCAGGAGACAAGATCGGCCCTTCACAAACCCAAACTGTGTGGTGTCCATAGTTTGAAGGTTGCCAAGGTCTTTGTTTATAAGGTCCATGATAATACGTTCCATGGCCTTACAGATCAGGCTTGTCAGACTGATGTGGCGGTAGTTCCCAGGATCCAAGGTGGATCCCCCCTTGTGGAGTGGGATAACTGTAGCTGTGTGCCACTCAGTGGGCACGAAGCCTGAGGTGAGGCTATGATTAAACAAGATACATAGGTGAGGTGCCAGTTCATTTTGTAGTTCATGTAGTACACAGCCTGGGATGTCTGGTCCCATGGATGCTGTATTCTTAGCTTTGGAGAGTGCGTTTTTTACCTGTGTGGCCGTTACCAGAATTTGGCAATCTTTTGGTATTGAGATGGGCCCTTTAGGGGGTGGGGGTGAAATTTGCACTGAATCGATCTGTCAGGATATTCACAATATCCCTGGGATCAGTATATTTAATGCTATTCTGTTGTAGCTCAGATCTGAGCATTGCCATTTAGATTCTTGACATAGCTATAGAATGCCTTGTGGTTGTCTTTGGAATCTTTGGCAATTTTACTTTCATAACAAGCTTTGGAGGATTTTATGAGGGATCCCAGCTTCTTAACTGTGGCTAGCAAGGGATTTTTTTGCATCCAGGGATTTTCCTCTTTTCTGCAGCAATTTCTTCCTTTTGTTGTAAAGTTTATTTATTGCAAGAGACCACCAGATTGGCTTCCTTTTTTTGGAGGAGAGAGTCTTGGTTCTATTGGGGAAGGCACGATTCATGCACGAGTGGATGTGCTCGTACAGTGCCTTAGTGTAGGATTCAGCAGTCGAACTTTCAGTTCCCGTCCGCATGGGTGTCAAGAAGTTTGTCACTTCTGACTTGAGTAGCATGAGGTTGGCTTTGGAAAAGTTTTTTAAGGAGGTTTCCTTACTGGGGGATGGGATGTGGATGTCAAGGTTGATTAGTTTATGGTCAGACCTGACCAACAAGGGGGTGATCATACGTGTGGAGCATCGATTTCCCATGTTGGTAATGACCAGGTCTAGGATATTGGAGCCCTGGTGGGACTAAGGATTAGTTGATCCAGGGTGTTGGAATTTATGAATTCCAAGAATCATTGGGCAAAGGTGTTGGTACACGAGTAGTTTTCACAGTTAATGGCAGGGTAGTTGAAATTACCCAGTATTAGGGTGTTTGGTTGTATCTTAATATTTTCCAGTATGTTTATAAAGGTGTAGTGAGAATTTTGTGGCATGGTGGGGGATCTGTAGCAAGCTACAACTTGGACTGCAGTCTCCCCTAGTGTTAGTTGCACCTGGAGAATTTCAGACGCATTGTGTTGGGCAACTAGCCTGTTGCTGTGAATATGCTTGGTGAAAATGGGCACTCCTCCACCTTTAGTGTTTCGGTCCTGGTTTGGTGGCCGAAAAGTGTGGTAAGAGTTGTAGCCTGGTATTGCAGGGGTGCTCTCTGGAGCTTTGAACCAGGTCTCAGTTACTGCACAGATATTGATGTTCACCAATTTTAGGAGTGCCTTGAGAGAGAGCTACTTGCATAATAACCTAATTTTAAACAATTTTCACAAATACTTTACCATCACCTGATTTTTTTAATTATTATTTCTGAAGTGTGAAATAAAATTCATATCACTTCCCACTTATGAGGCACCAGCGAGTCAGGAGGCTTGACGCATCTTTTAGAGTATAAACCCTCACAACATAATCCCTGTCTGGCCCAAGAGGAAAGACTTCAGAGATGTATGCAGCACACAGGAGGTGGACTGCTTTAGAGGTAAGGATGGTCACTACTCAATCCCCTTGAAATGAGCAAAGAAATGTTATACTGTTGGGAAGACACAAAGACATTAGACACACACACACACACACACACACACACACACACACACACACACACACACACACACACACACACACACACACACACACACACACACACACACACACACACACCTGCCACAGGATTCTCAGTACTTCCAAAGCTCAGGCAATCCACTTGCATATAGATGCTATCTATGTCTGCACCTGAACCAAGATCACTTGCGTCACAACACAGAAAAATTAACTATGGCACTAAAATGGCTTCACCTTGTTTTCACCTCTATGACGTAAAAAATGCTATCCCATCTAAACATCTGTCAAATACATACAACAGTTTCAAAGGTGAAGTATTCCCCACTACAAAAAAAAATAAAATTCTGGGATAGAGATGTAACACAACACAAAACTACACTAAATTAACAGATCAAGTAATCATCTGCTGGGGGTTGCTGAAGTAAAATAAATGTCCTCTCTCCTCCAAAACCTGATGATGATGGTGATTTGTTCTTTCCCCCTGCTTTATATCAAAGTTTACATTTATGGACAAGACATGATTTATTCTGCAAACCCTCCCAAGCCTGGCAGAATTTCCATGCCCTTAACAGATACTCTGTAGCAACAACACAGATCACTAACCACTACCGATTCTTTACCAAAACATTTCCACAACTTCCTGTTAGGAGACTCTCATGACAAAGCATTAAGTTGTCAACTGCTCTGTGGTTTCAGTTATCCTCTTCAGAGATGAGCTGTAGAAAACAACCATGATATTCCATGGACCATTCACCTGAGATACAGCAAGCCAGTGCACTATAACATTTACTTACTGCTGCAACTTGAACAGTTCAACAACATAAACACTGGGCCCAAAGAGGGCAAGTAAAGAGACAATACAATAATCACAGCAACAGCAGAAGTCTTAAGCCACTAAGACAAAAACATGGATTTGTACAGCATAGATTCTTCATTAAGAGTACAGGTGTGTATTACATTTCAACAGTAGGATCACTGCTGTATGGGGACATAAGATACCCAAACAAGTCTAGAAAGTAGTCAGACATCCTAAGGGTGTGCAAATTTATGTTGCATGCCATCTCAGTGAGTAGAATGAAAGCCTAACCTCTGCCATTGTTTCTTCTGTCCAGAGATCAAGAGGACTTTGGTATACCAAAGTTTGTGTTCCCAATTTAAAGTTTAATTCCTCAAGGAATAACCTCACAAATTCAAACAGCAGCATAAAAGAAATGCATTTGACTTCACCGATTTCTGTGTTTTAAGTGGAATGGTCCAAAGTCCCTTTTCAGCCACAATAATGCATTGCACTACAACAGACCGTACACAGATGTAATATTCAAATTGGATTAATCCAGCACCACCAAAGATCTAGAACACACCATCTATGATATAATTACATACAATATTAACACCATACAAAAGACCTGGGTAGTATTGGGAAGGTGGGGGGAAACCCCTTCAGTAGCAGTGGCCCTAATAAGAAAACACCTACAGTTTGCTGAATATTCTTTTTCAGCTCTAGAGTTTTCACTGTACAGATCACTGCTGCAGAACATAGGATGTTCCCTTTTATTGTATGAATGAAGTGAGGGGGCCTGACGCTGGACAAGAAGATAAGATCAAGTCATGCCTTTTAGCACTAACTGACAAATCCTATCCTACCTCTGGACTGGCCATACAATCTATAATGCTTACAAAGGATGTGGGCAGAAGACTAGGCAGCAGCTTCATAAGTTATGTGACATAACAAATTTCTCAAGACCACAGAGGCAGCTCCTGCCTTGTTTAAAGTATGCCACAACTTGCCCAGTCAGTGTTTTGCTCTTCTTATCACAGCAGAAGGTGATACAGTTTTATCAGCCATATGAAAATAGTATGATCACTGCTTAATTCTGTTTGAATGGTATGAAAGAAAATAAACAAATGGCCAGTTTGTCTTAAGTGCTTGGTCCTATAAATCCACTGTATGCAATATCTGCTCCTCCTTAACTAGAAGTGAAATAGAAAATTTGTAACTGAATTAAGGAAGAGTTCAGAATTAATCTTGGACATAAAGAAAGGTTTGTCTACAAGACAGCAATTCAACAGTAAGGCTTTTAAAGCCATTTTTTAATTAAAAACGGTTTTGGCATCTTGACTGCAAAAGTCTTCAAGGAAAAAAAGCTAAATTAAGCATAATATAAACACCACAGACTAAAAGCATTGAAGGAATTAAAAATACACTATAACCAATTAGTCAAGATATTTCCAACTCAGAAAAGTGTTTAAACCAAATGGCTTAAGACTTCTGTATTTTAAAATAAAACTACTTTCTTTGGTCAACAACAAATCTTTTAAAGACATTATTCCCCCACTCTCAAGTACTAAAACTTTTTCTAGCACAGTTCCTACCTAAACTGGTAACATTACCATCGCAATGTAAATTAATGATGGAGATGGAGGTACTTACTTTCCAGTCTTTTTTTATATTACATATAAACCCAATGTTCTCTCCTACATAAAAGGGCTGCAGAACATCATGGCATTAAAAGTGGATTCTGACAACTAGTGTGTTATCTGAACATAGTCCTCATAACATTAAGTTTATTAGACCGGTACATAAGACTGCATATTCCAGATTCCACAGATTAATTTCCCTTGTGTTTCTTGCATTATTAAAGAGTAAAGGTTGTTTCTTCTGGTCTTAAAAAATGGCTCTGTGTGGAATGGGAAACTTCAAAAATGGCAAATGAAAGTTTTTTTCCCTCCATCCAGAGGGTGTAGCTTTCTATACAAAGTAGTAGTGACCTGTTTACCAGGACATCTTATAAATGTTACATCTAAACAATTCACTATTACTGAAAAATGAGTAAATTTAAAGACATATCTACTCTCAGCAACAGCCTCAAGAATCTGATATAGTAGGCGGGTAACTCATTTGTATACAACAAAGAACTCCTGTAACAATAAACGATAACATGCTTTTGAAAGGTTCCCTATTGCAATTCTAAGGCACAAAAGTATAAGCCCTGGAAACATGGTGAAAATAGTCCAAAATTAAGAAGAGCAGCGAATGGCAAACACTGCTGTTGCCCATTAAAGTTGATTTTGCAAGTGGGACAAGCCCCCTGTACTTCCCAATAAGGGAGGAATCTCTCCCACACCTCCCGAATTTATATATACCATCCCTTAAAATGTCACACCTCAAAGAAAAAAAGGAATCATGAGAGGTGCAGAAATCTTGCACTTAGGATATGTGAGACCACTTTTGCAATTATTCAGTTTTGCTACTCCAGGACTTGTAGACTCTAGCCTCAGAATATCAAATGGTTACCTTCTAAAAAGTAAATTATCATTTTCAAATTACTCTATAATTACATGTGTGAATGCAAGTGCAAAAGGGCATTAATCATTGTCCATCAAAACTAAAAAAATAATCAAATACACAACAAAATAAAAAAAAAAAAACAGGGCTTCTATGCCATAGCTGTGTTGTACACAGATAGAGACATTTTTAAAGTAATATATAGGCAAACTATCTTCCAGTCTGTTAGCTTGAGAAAGGGTTTTAGGGGAGATGAAACCTCTTGAGGGCCACTGCAGAAACAAACAATCCATAGCTGGGATACTAGAAAAACCTCCCCAGTCCTTGAAAGAGGAGGCCTATAGATCTGCCATATCCCTCTACTTCCAAGATTCTCTACTGAAGAGTGCTAATCAGGTCATGTATGGATGTTGGGGGGAATGGGAATCACCCAGGACGGTTAGGGGAGTGAAAGAAAGGGTTCCTGCAGAACTTTACGAGGAAGATGGGATACAGAGCCCCCCCCTCCCCCATTACTGCATCTACTGTAGGACTTTACTGAAACAGGAAAAGCAGTCTTGGCCATAGAATCTGACAGCAGTAACTGGTGACATCTAAGGAGTGTCAAGATGTTTTTTTTCCCCTAAATTACTCTGAGGCGGTATACAGTGAGGCAGACTCAAGCTCCGATTCATGGTAACTGCAGTGTGAAAGGTCATGCAATCCCCTGTCCTGCTGACTGGAATCTCTTTTCAGGGAAGAAGCCAACTAGGGTTGGGTCCCCAGGACAGACTGCTCATGAAACAAGCTCCAGGGAAAAGATCTGCAATGACACCTGCTGCAACTGAATCAAACCTAGTATCAATGTCAGTGCCAAGGAGTAATCAATGGACCCTACCAAAGAGGGCATGGTATAGACATAGACCCTGACAAAGGAACACTCAGCACTGAGAACTGACATCGATCTGTACAAATGCAAAAAAAAAAAAAACCCAGCACAAATCTAACAAAGTTCTGAAACCATGAACTGAGGAATGAGGAGACGACAAACATTCCACATGCAGATAATGAAAGCAAATTTGTGTTAACAGTAAAGTGGAAGGAGGAACCAACAAAACAAACATAAGCAAAAAATGGAAAAATCCAATGAGACTGCCGAAATCCAGTTCTGGAGGACAAGCCAGGAATCGCCCAAAAAGAGCAGGAAGAAAACTCCCAAACAATAATTCTAATAACTGTTCCAAAAAGGAAGCTTGGGGCCATTTAATAGATGGTAGCAGGTGCAAAGAGTAGCAGGTAAGACCTGGCGAGGATGGTGCTTCACTGGGAATCATGAGATAGGTAGAACAGCAGATGGCTGGGAAACGTTTGCATTGGTGTTGCAGTAACTGTGAGCTAAAGCTGCAGTCCAAGCAAATACAGGATGATAACCAGATCATGCCAGAGCATTACATAAGGGCATGCAATAGAAAAGTGCAGTGAAAAAAGAGAGTACTGCATTCACTGGTTAAGATACAGTTCGACCTCACAAAGCACATGCTCTGATGTACCCTAGGAGGAAATCGAGCACTTGGGAACTTACATAGACAAATAAAAACAATGCTCCACCATTCTGTGCTACATAAATTCACAGTGTGCACAGTTCACATACATACCCAACTCTTGTGCAATATCCTGCTTTTTGCCAAGGCTGGCACCCTTCCATATCTGATCCAAGACACGACTCCCATGTTTACTGCATGCCAACTGCACATAGTGACCCTGTTGAGAATATAATGTGATTTTCAGTACGTAACTCTACAACCCTAAAAAACAACCTAAAAAAACACAGACAAACCTGAATTTAACAGATATTTTATCACATTTAAAATCCACACACAAGTCTAGCATTATCAGAATATATAACCTTGATTCAGAGTGCATTGTCTCTCTCTCTCTCTCTCTCTCTAGCCCTGCTGAGTCTGCAAATTCTGGAAATCAATCAGCAATAATACAATCATAAATAACAGAGTGCTCTCGACACTTCTTGTTTTGTATTTTACTTATCTGTTAGGTAAACCCATTATGACTCACATGCCGCTTTAAAGGGCAGTCCTGGGACCAATGTCTAGTTAAATAACATGCTCTTAGTCACATAGCAGAAAAATGAAGACTGGGGAAATAAAATCCAGGATGGTAAAATGAAGCTGGTAAGTGGCACACAGCTTTTAACCATCCACGCTTAACTCCCAGAACAACACTGGAAACGGATACCAAGACGACAGCACGCAGCAACAATACTGGCAGTAATATTCATTGATGCAAACACAGTACTGGTTTAAATTCACTCTATTACCATCGTTAGCTTACTAGCTTTGATGGTTACATTGGTTTTATTTTACTGCATACTACTAATACTGCATGCATTTCAGCACTAGGATTTGTCATAGTTTTTGGGTCACTGCAGACATGTACCAAGACCTTATCAATTAGCTGTGCATAACCTCATACAAGCACATTTAATCTCTGTGAAAAAAAAAATTAACATACAAGCCCCCCCCCCAAAAAAAAGTACACAACAAACTCACTTTTAGTTTTCCCAGAAACTTCTTTTTGCGCTTTTCAGGTATATTGCTATTACTTATCAAGACATCAAACACGTGGCTTCCTCCAGGGTCGCATGCAAGGGTCACAAGGTCATCTTCAGACATGGCCATCAGGCTGATAAGAACTGTGGTGGGATCCTCAAACTGTAAAAGGTGCTGTACCAGCACAGACCCATGGTAATTCACCTTCTGCAGGTTCCTGGTCTCACAGGGCTAAAGGATGGAAAACAAAAGCAGTTACATTTCATTTAATGCAGGTGTAATGACCTAGCTAAGGGAACACAGTAAGAACAGAACACTCACTGTTTATATGTTTGTGGACAAGATGGCTACTGGAAAGTAGGCAGCGAAATTTTACTAAAAATGTCAATAGCTACGGCACCAAAATAACATCTTGTGCAATCATCACAATGACAAGTGGTGCAACTGTGACTAAAAGGTAACGTAGTTAATCAATGAAGAGTTAAAAATAAATAAATAAAAGGTATGATGTTATCCAGTTCAAAATGAGTGTGTTGCTCGATACAATGACAAGCCTTATGGCTGCCTCAACACATACTTTTGTTTTACCAAGAACCATGAAAGCCTTGTGTTGTTTTCCTTCAATTTTGGCAGAAAGACCACCAGATTTCCAGAACAAGAATTTATCAGTTATCAAACTTCCAGATCTAATACGAACTGCATGCTGCTACTGTTCTTACCCTGGCTTGCAGACAGCGACAGTTTCATAAGCTCCTCCCACACAGAAACGCACAAGAAATCAGACATCCATTTATTCCTTCAAATGACCATTACATGATCACTATGGAGAGTTAACACAATGCCACTGCTTTGATAAAGCTCACCCAGCACCACACTTGAAACTCTCCTGCTACATTTATGCATGTATTTCCCTCTAATACAAATGAATTGTAAAACCACACTGTGCATTGTAATTTATCATTGTAAACAGTTGTGCTCTTGTTCATTCTGTTTGAAGCTCTTGTCAGAGGTTGCTATTTGAATGCAATTACATGGTATATCTAAATCACTTTCTAATATTTGCACTTTTACTTTCTTTGGCTAGGTACTTGACTGAAAAAGGTAATTTAACCAAACCACGTACCCAGTAAGCAAATGCACATAAATAAACATCTAATGTTAACTAGGCATTACATTATACATTACTTAATCACTCACTCACTATTCTACTCAAAAGAAAATCTGCAAAGCTCCTCATTAAGGGCATACCTGGTCTCAAAATTAAGTTTATGTATAAACACATTTTTACTTAATAACAGACTTTCTAGATTAATTTATAGTAAAATGAAGTTTTCATTTCATTAACTTTATTAATCAAATGAATAAACAAGGGAGGGAATTATTCTCTCTGTCTCGATATTTTACATGCGCGCGCACACACACACACTATACATATAATACACGTACACACCTGTATAGATCTATGTGTCTATATAGATGTAAGATATATAAATATACAGAGCTGAACTCTTGATTAACAGATCTCTGTCCGAAAGTTATGTTCCTACACTATGGAAAGTCTCACACACAATTCCCCTACACAAAGGAGGCCCCTCCACAGATCTAACCAATTACTGCCCCATAGCTATTCTCTCACCACTCTCTAAAATACTAGAGAGATGCATTCATTCTCAAGTCTCAGATCACTTCCTTGCTAACAACCTCCTCTACAACACACAACACAGTTTCCGACCTAACCATAGCACCACCACTGCTTTACTCTCTTTCTCTAATACTATCCTACAAAATAAAAATGCAGGTTATCTCTCCTCAGCTATCTTCCTAGACCTCTCTAAAGCTTTCGATATGGTCCCACACAAACAACTCATCTCTCTTCTCAATAACCTATCCTTCTCTCAACCAGTTATCAACTGGTTTCAGAGTTACCTATCTGACCGCCAACAAGCACTTTTGGCAGGACAACCTAACCCCCAATTACCAGTCTCCATAGGAGTTCCCCAAGGGTCCATCCTGGGACCCCTACTCTTCTCTATATGCACCAATAATCTAGCCTCAGCCACAACACATGGCACACTCATACAATACGCAGATGACTCAACCATCATTTGCACAGCCCACTCCCTACCAGAACTGCAAAAAGTCACACAGGAAGCATTTTCTTCTATTGAAACTTGGTTATCCGATGCCCAACTAATACTCAACCCAAACAAAACAAAATTACTAATCTTCCAACCCACCAAACGTACCCTAGAAAGCTCTCACTTTAACATCACAGCAAAATACACCACCATCCATCCTACAGAACACACCAAACTACTAGGAGTAGAAATAGATAATAAACTGAACTTTGACATTCACATTTCCATGACCATTAAAAAAGTGCACAAAAAACTAGGAGCATAATATAGAAATCAGCAACTACTTACCAAAGCAGCTAAAATTACGGTAGCAAATGCTCATCTTATCTCTACCCTACTCTATGCCTCGCCAATATTTACTAAGCTTAGACAATATGATCTAAATAAGCTCGAAACCTGCTACAACAAAATCACCAAATTCGCCACAGGGGCTTCCTACCATACTCACCCCTGTCTCTCACTAGCAGAACTGGGCTGGCTAGAGCTCCCCCACCTCCTTCAATGGTACCAACTCACACTTGCCCACAAACTAATAAACCAACCACTAAAAGTCCCATCCCTCCAGAATCTACTCCAGCCCTACATAACCAGGAGACCACCAAGATCCAGCCACAAAAACCTCCTACAGGTCACAAGAGCCATTAACTCTGCTGGAGAAGCATTATTCTCCTGCACTATAGCCAAACCCTGGAACGCCCTTCCATCCTCAATTACCTCTGTAACTTCTTGCACCCACTTTAAATCCTTACTAAAATCACACTTCACAACTTGCCAGATATGCCCTTGCAACCCCCCCCTCTAATACCATTCACTCCCCCACCCACTACCTCTCTCAGCCCCCTATCAACAACCTACTCTTAGCAAGCTTGGCTACTCATGTTGCCAGCTACCTACCACATAATACTAACTTCTTGTAGCAACAACTGCTAATGGCTGTTATGTAACTCAAAAACAGTTTGTATCAATTGTTCACTGATGAATCTCAACTACATTTTAACCATGTTTAGTATATGTCACCATATTTTAAAATTGTACTATGCTCTACAGCTGTTTTACATCTGTTTTCTTCTTGTCTTGCATCCTTAACTGGACTAATGTCTATATTTAAATGCTATGTTTTTTTTAACTGTACAATGCAAATAATAATGTGGAGCTTTTCTCCCTGGGCCTCCGCTGAAAAAGGACCTGTGTCCAGTCGGACTCTCCTGGTCAATAAATGTAAATAAATAAACTGAGGAGGGCTACCAGCCACAACCCTGTACTGACT
This sequence comes from Protopterus annectens, assembly GCF_019279795.1. Lineage (NCBI taxonomy): Eukaryota > Metazoa > Chordata > Ceratodontiformes > Protopteridae > Protopterus > Protopterus annectens. The sequence continues at coordinate 249,280,509 of NC_056750.1, forward strand.
TACCAGATGACTATAGGCCTCTGAGCTTTGTAAAAAAAAACATAAGATGCCCATTTTCTTGATTATTTTTACAGTTTACTGATTATTGTTATTATTTAACTTTTTACTGTCTGCTGCCTAATTTTTTACAGTATTTTATTACTATAAATGAATCTGCACTGTTGTAATGCAATTATCTGCCTTACTGGGACTGTTAAATCACTTTTTGTTACTGTTTGTAAAGCTTTTTGCTATTTTCACTATTTGTAAAGTATTTCCTGGAAATTTTCTTAGTTTGTAAAGTATCTGTTTGTCCTAATCCTCCCCAAGGAGTGTGTTATACAGCTGAACTGCTTGCAATTAAAAGCATTTTTTTAGTCTCTCCTTGGTCTTTTTTGCAGTTTACATTTATTGTTTCACTGCTGTTTTTCTGCTGTGGCAAGCATTTCTTTAGCGTTTTCAGCCTAAAGTTGTGTAGCTAGCAGTTGTAGCATAGTCCAGATACAGGGTTGTTGCATCTGGGCCTGTCTGTTCTCAGCACATTTTCCAGGCCATCTTAGACTGGAAAGGGCCTTTCTACACTCAAGTGAGTAGATTGCGCTGATTGGTACCTGGCTAGTAAAGATTGGTTGGTCTAGGGCTTGGAGTAAGCACCACACTGGCTTTTTGAGCTTTTTTTTTTTTTTTTTTTTTTTTTTTTTAAGATTTTAATCTTCTGGTATTTAAGCCTCACCTTTAATGGTTTCTGCCTATTTGCACATTGTGCAGCACTGCACACGGTCATGCAATTCTGTCTCATAGCTGAAGAGATAATTGACAATTTTTTTCCCTTAGATACAGCTGTATTCCTTTAGTGTAATCCTCATCTTTAGCACACTTTCAGGCAAAGAGGCGTTACTACTGAAGCTCTGTAAGCTTCTATGGTGAAAACAGCCTCAGATGTTTTTCTGTGGCCCTGCTCTACTGACTAGTGTAGCACTAAGGCTAGCCTTTGAGGTACTAACATACATTGCCCACTAGTTATTCCTACTTGACCCCTTTTAATAGGGATGAAAGAAGGTTGCTACGCTAATGACCCTAGGGTCCTAACAAAGTTTTACCCTTATTTTCATGATCAGCACCTATCACACCCCTGTCTAAGAGGGACACAGCTGGAACCCCAGGGCTGAATTTACTTTTCCTGAAATATTCCTGTTTCTAACCATATAAATTTACCTAGCATTATGGATGGACAACTTCCCAAAATTTCTCCAGTCAACCTGGCCGACACTGGCATTTTGAAGCTGTGCAGCAATTGCCTCATGTAAACAGACAAACCTCTACTTCTAGTCCACACAAACTCAAACTGTAGATGCAACTATATTAAAAACCTTCAATTCATGCTCTTTAACATGCCAGTCAGTACATCTGACACTGAGTAGGTGTGTCAACATGCGCATTTCCCACCTACTCCATTCAAACCCAAATCACACATACCTACATATGCGGAGGTCATCGCCAGAAACTTACCCAAATGTCAGAGACCTCCCAAACACAAACACAAGCATGCTACACATAATACTTCCTCTACAGAATGCAATACACACAATGGCTCATGCACTAGTGTCTCACCTGTCAAGCCCAGAAGGCTACACACTAAGCCTAACATATTAGTTACATGTGACTCCATCG
>NC_056750.1:249286389-249291389 GCF_019279795.1 Protopterus annectens
ATTTCTTGAAAATAAGGATAATTTTCCGCCTAAAGGTGCTTCTCTTTGAGCCTTGGTCGGCGGTGTCAAAGTCAAGTCATTGTGATTGTCCCTGTGGAGCAATACAAGTCCCTGCGCCACTTCTCTGATTAATCGGTTGCCATTGGCGGCCCCTGTAGGAGCCTCGGTATTGCCCTCTACCTCGAGCACGCCTGTTTTTTCCCCTTTGGAACTTGTCAGTGTCTGGAAAGGACCAATTCTTCGAAGGCCAATTCCTGCTGAACCTTGGTGGCTGAACCTAGAGGAAATCTTTGACTGTTTGTACTGATTTAGCCTTTTCCTCAATTGATTTCAACACATCCTGAGCATTAGCACCAAATAGCTTGTGTTTTTCCAGAGGTGCATCTAGAAGCTTTACTTTAACATGATCTGGCAATGCCTGTTCTTTCAACCAAGCATGTCTACTTAATGACAGCCCCTGTCATAGCTGCCCTACATGAAGCTTCCAATGCATCATAACCACACTGTAGAAAATGATTGCTAACCTGCTGAGTATTATGAACCAAATCCTGCAAGGCCTTTCTATCTAAAGGCTCAGGAGAGGCTAACTTTTTCTGCAAATCATCCATCAAGAAATCCTGATACTGAAACATATTAGAAAGACAGTTAAGTGCCCTCATGGCAAGGGTGGTTGAGGTATAAACTTTTTTGCCCCACCTCTCCAGGGACCTAGATTCCCTATCTGCGGGCAAAGGATTTTTGGCCGTGGAAGTGGCCACTCCTTTGGGCCCCTGGGAAATAGTTTCTAGGTCAACAGAGTGGGCCTTAAAGAGATGTTTATGAGTTTCAGGAACCCTGTAATATCTGTCTGGCTTGACAGGAGCAGGAGGGAGAGAATCAGGAGAAGCACTCGAGTCTGAGTACACATCATCCAATACATCTAACACAGGTGGAATAGCTAAAGGCCTGTGCTGGGGTAACTTAAGGAAAGTACGAAGCCTTTTCCTGGAGTCGGAGAAATCCTGGCCCTGCCACTGAAAATGCTCTCTCATGGAGTGGAGAATTTCCCCGAAAGAAATATCCTCAGGAGGAGAGGCAGAGGGAATAGATTCCTCAGCATCAGAATCCTCGTAGGCCTGCAAGGATTCTTCCTGGGAATCTGAATGACCCGAGTCGCCAGAGGCTTCATCTGAGGAAAAGGTATCTGTCTGCTCAACCCTAGGCCTTTTGTCTGCAGGCGGCTGAGAACCCCTGTCTGGATGAGCCTGAGAGCCTCTGATTAATGAAATAAGATCTGCAGCTAAAGTCATGATCTGTTTATCAGAAGTGGGACCCTGAGAAAAAGATTTAGGAGGGAGAGACTTAGCCTGGTTGGCAGCCTTAGCACGTGTGTAGGCCTTGATGGACATAAACACCGGAGGCCTAGCTGCCCCACGTGCAGGAGTAACTTTGTCCACCGGTATGGTGTCAGGCAAAACTTGGGTTTCGGTTTCAGGAGGAAAATCAACAACCGGCACCGGGGAAGCCTCCAGGACCGAAGTGTGCGGTAAAGCGGTGTAGTTGGTCTGGAGCGGTTGAATTACCGCCTCCGAGGAGACCGATGCACTCGTGGTAGGTTTTGGCGTGGTGTCGGTGGAAGTCGCGGGCCGAGAATGTCGGTCCCGGTCCTTCCGGTTTTTTTGGAAATAAGTGATGTCGGTTGTTCCGACGGCATGATATAGGAGTAATTTTCCCCAAAAAAGTCTTCAGCAAATTCTGCCCGGCGCCTGAGTGTGCACTTATTGAAGCAAGCACAGGCAGCACAGGCAGAGACGTCGTGGTCTGGGCCAAGGCAGGGAAGGCAGTAAGAATGGAAGTCCTTATGAGGTATTTGTTTACCACAAGACAAACAGTTATTAACTTTTGCAGTTTTATCTGACATCGGCTGAGGCAAGAAAAGGTTCCCCAACGGGGTACTTATCTTTTTGATGACTTCGGTAACTGAAAACACAGGAGCTGACCGACTGGCACTTGCGAACTGCTTCTGCTTCGGGCACCACGCGGCAAGAAAGACTGGAGAAGATGGCGTCAACTGATGCTTTTATACCCCAGTCACTCTGACGTCGGGGAAGAGGCGACATCAGCCGACGCCGGACCCAGACTTTGGAATCCGGCCGACCGAAGGGCTGCCTGAGGCAGGACAACCCATATGTAAGGACTGCAGTTGCATTCTTGAAGGACATCATTAACTGTATATATATCTACACATGGGCCAAGTCCTACAAGCTCAAGTTATATACATACAAGCGTGAGCACGCGAATGTGCACACACACATATTATATATGTGTATATTATGTGTGTGTGTGTATGTTTCAGTACTTCGAAACCCACTTGATCGAATCCAGTTGTTGAAAGTACTAAAACTTTGAAAACGGAGTATGGAGATCACAATACAGTACGGAATGGGAATATTCCTTTTCCTCACTGAATCTATATATGTAGATATATATAAAAAAAATATATACCCACACTTCTTACATAGGTACACACACACCCACATCAACTCAGAGATCACACAAACTCGAGGAAGAAAGTGAGGACAAAATGGGGTACTCATTTTTTTCTCTCTTCTCCAAGTATAGCTGCCATAACAGGTTACCAGTGATCTCTCACATCTGATGTACTGAGGGTCAAACAGCTCGTCAACGAGCATCAGCAGGACTCCTCTACCATAGAAGAGGTACCAGCAATAGTCATGAAAGAAGGCCTGGATATTACTACATCAGATTCTCTAAGGGTTAGTTAATGTAGAAATCAGGTTCGGAGAGGAGATTCTGAGCTGCAAAAGGCATTACTAGTAGGAAAAAGCAGTTACTACTTCTGGATTCAGAAAACTAATGCTGCCATACCTGGAGATCTGTGTAGCTTTCTGGGGACACCCAATTATGCAAAAAGGCCAACAAAACAAAGTCTGTTTAAAGGGAGGAAATTTAAAAAGGTAATGCTTTTACTAATGAATCTGCATGGAAACAGACTAAAGGTTTTCCATAACAATGAGCTCAGAAAAATAAGGTACACCAAGGATTGAGAGAAATATTCAACTATCTCAAAAGAGATGATGGCCAAAATATCATCATTTTTAGACAAAAAAAGACAAACTGTAATCAAAGGAAACATGCAGACATACAAGGAGTATAAATTCTGCTGCACAGAATGTTTCAGGTGCACAGAATGACCTTCCTAAGAAGGTATGGAATAAATAACTGTGGTGGAATTTGAGAATTAATGGAATAACCAAACTGAGCTTAAGTAATGATCTACTGCTGACTCTGCCCCCACAACTCCCCAAAAAATTAAGCAAGAACTAATAAATGTACCAAACTTGTCTACTTTGAAACTGGGTTAGATTTATTCAGGGACAATAAAGTTGTGTGTTCTGAAGTATTCTAACTTTCACTTACCCATATATCACAGGTACCTCAAAACCCAACAATGAGCTACTGTAATGTGTTTATCCATGTCATCCTAGGTCTTTAACTAACAATATACTGGTATTCACTATATCCAGTGTCTCTTTGTGAGGGTAAAATGCAAAAAGCAGACACTCTGATAAAGGTGAGCACCCCAGCAGTCAGTTTAATTCATTGTACCCAGATGCATGCACCCCCCCCCCAAGCCTACACCAATATGTTCTTGTCCCACTGATTAAGATGTATACCCAAGCCTGCATTTTTCACTTTTTTGACTTGCATATGAACAAAAACAATAAAGAATAGTGTTTCACTGAGGGAAGCAGAAAAGTGTAATTGAAAGGAGATCGGGAAAGGATACATGAACAAACAAAAGACCTACTGTAGTCCATCTACAAAGTTCAGCATACTGTATAACAGCATTACAAGAAATGACAGCTGTATCAGTAGTCAACAAGGCCAGGAAGATCATCAGGGGAATTAACTACTGAAATGGGAAATGGGGAAAGACGCATCTAAAAATACTTAGGCTACTAAATGTTCACCATTTATGAAGTAAACAGATCTTCCAAGGTTCTGATGTGTAACACTTAAAAAATATTACATATCTGCCTACATGTAAGATATTCAATTTCTTTTATGTTGAGCAAAACTCATTAAAAAAAAAAAAAAGAAAAAACTAAGACCATAACATTGAAGGTTGAATAGTAGCTGAAATATGATCCAAGGAACAGCCCAGTTAGCAAAGAAAAATAAAATAAACAAGCACAATGAAACTACTGCATGTTTAAACATCAGCATTACATCCGAGTGACACCTCCAGGTACATCTGCAGTTATCTCCTACTGACAACTCTAGGCATCAAATATTGCTTGTTCATATTTACATCAATAATTCCAAAACCATGCTATATACAAGGCTTTAAAAGATTTCATCTTAAAGCTTACAAAATAGCAAATTCAACTGCATTACTATTTGACCACTGTGTAGTGCAAGCAAATAGATATTAACTGTTGTTTTTATGAAATTAATTTATATAGATATAATTTTCACTTGTTTCTAAATATTTCAAGAACCAAGTAACAGACAGAACTCCTTAGCCTCATACAGAAGCACTCAGCTAAATTAATAAAATGTTGCTGATACTATGTTTATATCTTGAGTGGTTGCTGAGATATTGTAAGTTGTTTAGAAAATATTACTAATGTAACAGTTACTGTGTTTACTGTAACTTGCAAAATTCTTTTTAAGACCTAGAACCTAAAAAATACTGGCACTATAACAATAGTTTGAGCTGAATAGTTTGCCATTTATACTTCTTTCCTAGCCCCTATGGTTCCAGAGATATGAACATTTGTTTAAAATGTGAGGACATAATTTGATTCTGCCAAACGGCTTAGGCTCCACCCACTGGAAGCTACAGTACAAACTTCCCGAAATCCATTGGAGTTAATGAGTGATTCACATGGTTTCCACCTGCATGTTTTCAAATGTACTTTTAAGAGCGAAAGGAGAACCGATGTAAGCGGTCGAGCTGATTACAAATAACAGCTGCTTGGAACCTAACCTTC
>NC_056750.1:249296389-249558889 GCF_019279795.1 Protopterus annectens
AGGCCAAGTTTTTGATGTTTTTTTTTTTTTATGTTTAGTTGAATATGTGTGTCAAATTTTAGGTGTTCATCTATGGTGACCCCAAGTAGTTTAGCATAGGGAGTGATTTCTATAGCAGAATTGTTGTGGCTTCTGATTTGGAAAGAATTATTATCAGGTGGGCAGGATTTTGAAGGAGTGAAGAGTAGTACTTTAGATTTCTTAGCATTTAGAGATAAATGGTTTTTCAACATCCAGTCCTCAGTGGCAGAGAAGGCGGCTTGCATGTAAGACTGAAGTTCTGGGAGGTTGGTGGCTTTGCAGATTAAAGTTGAGTCATCAGCATACTGTACTATTTTATTATTTGGGATGGCTGAGTGGAAATCATTGACAAAGATGTTAAAGAGCATAGGGCCGAGAATAGATCCTTGGGAAACTCCAGTAGGGGTGGAAAGGAAGTCAGAGGTGCCTTTCTTCCATTTTACAGCTTGAGATCTATCAGTTAGATAACTTGAAAACCAGGACAGGGAGCTGTGAGAAAGGTTAAGATTAGCCAGATGGCTGAGGAGATGGGTATGGGAGATGGTGTTGAAAGCTTTGGAGAGGTCTAGTAGAACTGTAGAAACAATATTTCCAGAGTCATGGGCATGGTTGACTATCTCTAGGGATGAGAGTAGAGCAGTAATAGTACTATGGCCAGGGCGGAAGCCATGTTGGGTTTGAGAGATTAGATGGTTTGTGGTTAGGAAGGGCATTAGTTGGGTTTGAATGCATTTTTCCAGTATTTTAGATATTGGGGAGAGGATGGCTATGGGGTGAAAGTTAGAGGTATTATTATTTTTACCGCCTTTGTGAAGAGGATGTATAAAGGCAGAACGCCAGAGCTTGGGGACATAAGATTCTTGTATGGATCTGTTGATTAAGATGTTAATGCGGAGGGCGATGCTGTCTGCAGCAATTTTTAAGAACTTAGAGGGAATGTTATCTGGGGCATTGGAGCATGCTTTCAGCTTGCTGAGGAGTTTCTTTATGTAGGAAGTTGGAATTGGATTAAGTTCAAAGGTGGGGGGGCTGGGTTTAGAGGCTGGGGTAGAATGACTAGCTTGTAAGGGTGGGGTGTTTGGGAAGGATTTAATTAGTTCAGCAATAGAGTTAATAAAGAAGGAGTTGAAAAGAGATGTGATTTCTGCATCGGTCTTAGTAGTATCAGGGCAAGGGTTGTTTTTAGTGCCTGGGTGAAGGAGTGAGTTGATGGAATTCCAGAATTGTTTGGGGTTTGTGGAGTGGTTGGTCTGGAGTTTCCTACAGTAGGATTGTTTATCCTTGATTATGTGTCTTTTGGTGAGGTTGCGGAGTTTCTTACATTTAAGGAGGGTTTCGGGAAGTTTATTATGCTGGGAAAGTTTCCAGCATTTATCTCACTGTTGCATAAGTTTTTTGGTTTCCTTGGTTAGCCATGGTGCGGGGTTGGGTTTGACTCTAATAGATCGTGGAGGTGCTTGGGTATTAAGTACATTGAGGAAGGTGGAATTGAAGTGATCAACAGCATTATCTACAGGGAGTGTTTTTAGAGTGTTTCAGTTAGTTTGTTTGAGGGTGTTAGAGAAGGTTGTAGGGCTGAAGTTAGTAAGGTTATGAGTATGAATATAATGGTGCTGGTGAGGCAAAGAATGGGTTGCTCGAAGGATAAAGGCAGGCAGGTGGTCACTAATAAAATCAGGAAGGATGCCCGAGTCTAAAATGTTGTTAGGGTGGGTAGTTAGTATCCAGTCCAGAGTGGATCCTGGAGGATTGGTTTTGTTGGGTTTGGTGGCAGAGTTAGTAAATTGGGTGAAGTTGAAGAGATCGACAGATATGGTGGGATTTTGGCTGTTAATTTTATTCCAGTCTAGGATGACGTCACCTAGAATGTAGGTCTCTAGGTGGATATTAGTTGAGGCCCATTGGAGGATATCTTCTAAAGTAGTAGTGTTGTTACCTGGGGGAATATAGAGGGATATGATGCAGATACTTGTATGAGTGTTCATTTGTAGTATGCCTATGACAAGTTCTGCATTGTTAAACTGAGGAGTGGAATTTGGGTAAGGAATAATGGGGAGTGTATTAGAGAATACTAAGGCTACTCCCTCCACCTCTTCTATTCATGCGGTCATATCTAATGGTTTGGTAACCGGGGATAGAATTTCTGAGACAGAGATGTATGGTTTTAACCAAGTTTCGGAGATGGCTACTATGTCTGGTTGGTTCTAGTTAAGCCAGGCATGGAAGTTAGTTACTTTATTTTGTAAACTTTGGGCATTTAGAGTAACTAATTTAAGGCTTTTGAGGCTGGCAGTTGTGATGGTTTTTGGAGCGATGGTGTTGCTGATGGAACTAGGTCCAGGGTTAGGGTATATATCACCTGCTAGAAGTAGGTGGATGAAGAGAGGAGGTAGTAAGTGGTTAAGCTTTCCTTTTGAGTGCGGGGGAGGATATGGAAGAGGTTTAGGTAAGTTGTGTTTTGCTACTGTGGGTAAGATCTTTGGTTTGAAGTAGTAGAGGTGGTTGGGCTGGACCAATGAAGCTGAGATGGTGTGGAAGTGAGGTATTGTGAGATGGGTCTGGGAGAGGTGCAGTGGGATATGAGAGAAGGGGGAAGAGGAGTGGAGAAATAGGAGGTAGCATGGAAAAGTAGAGTTAAAGTTAACAAGATATTAGTGGGGGTTAGAAGGGTAGGTGGTGAAGAGGAGTTCATAGTGAAATGGTATAAGTGTAGAAGATGGAGTAAAGAAGGAGTAATAGTGAAGGGGAGATAGAAGGTATGGAGTAAACAAGGGAGGAGGAGATGAGTAGAGGAATCTGTATAATGGGTGTGGTTATTACTTGAGGGGTGGGGTGAGAGGAGGAGGGGTAGAGAGAGGAGGACTATGAGTGGAGGGGAAGAAGAGGGGAGGTGACTTCTGGCAAGAAAAAATGTAGGACTACTGGGGGCAGGTGGGAATTGGGGGCAGGGTAGGGGAGCGGAGTGAGCCCTCAGGGCGAGTGGAGCGGGTAGAGCCAAGAGAGGAGAATCCTGCTGAAGAAAAACAATCTGTAAGAGAGGCTATGGACAAGGGCTAGTCCTGCCGAAATGGGTAAGTGTCGATCTAGGGGAAACACTAAGGGTAGGGCCAGAGAATGACTGGTTGGGAAATAGAATAATTAGAATAGTAGCTCATGTGATGTAATTTAGAAAGTAGCATAAGTAGAATACACATCCTGGGGAGTGCTAACATCTAGTGGTGGAAATGGGATAGTGCTTGGGTGCTAAAGACTGTGATATACCTATGGGATACAGAGAGCTTTATAGGAGGGGTGTGGGGGCTTATGGCTGCGGGAGGCTGCAAGCACACACATGAGAGATCAGGTAAGAAGGGGATAAATAGCAGCAATACAACCACATAAGATCCAACACAATTTTATTTCTTTCTCTGGCGCCTCGGCTTAAGCCTTCTAGGAGAATGAATATTCCAAATAGTTACAAATTATTTATACCATTCAACAACCTTAATTATAAAGGCTAATAGAACAATTTCACAATCAAACAATCAGTTAATTATAAAAATACTCTCCAGTTGCATTCTATATTTTAAACTGTTTAACTAAATCATCATCAATATTATAAACTATTACCTGTTCCAAAACTGTTGCCAGTAAGGTGAACTATTATGATAATCTAATTTTTATTTTTATATCTCTTATATGTTCTTGAAGTATAAAACAGTCCACATGGACATTTAATAGCGTAGACTATTGCTACTGAATTACAATAAAAAGTCCCACAAGATCTAAAAATCTTACCATTAATACATTCAAATGTTTTACTTATATATTTGCACGAAATGCACTTCCCACATTCAAATGTTCCCAATAACTGCCTTGTTTTTTGTTTTTGTTGCATATAATAAGAAGGGGATAAATGTATGCATACAGTTCCAAGCTATGATTAAACTACCTACACAGTGGGTTTCTGACTGGGTTCCCAAGGCAGGTAGGTCACAGTTTAAACAAAAACGGGCAGTTCAGGGTGTCCATTCAAAGATGGCATGAAAGCTTTCTTTGAAGTTTAGTAGCAGGGATGGCACCTGGGTAGAATGGCTGTAAAAAGACAGAATAGAGTTAGAAATTGTTAGGGGAAAGGGGACAAAAGTTCAGGAGAAAGAGAGCAAGGGGGGTATACTGCTGAGAGGAAGAGAAGGAGGGAGGCAGGGGAGAGAAAGAAAGACGAGATTAATAAGGAAGGAAGAGTGTAGGGAATATCAGATGTAGTACAAAGTGAAGACACATGAATAAATAGCACATACAATTGTATTTACTATACTTAAAAATGTTACTTAAACCAGCTTTAAAACTTGCAGGTTCCGCTGGTTTTGCGAGCACCATAGACCCAAGTGTGAAGACACTATTAGTAACATGCTAGGAGATTTAGCAAAATGGCTTGCCGGACACAATAGGTGAACTTTTAGAGTATGTATAATCAAGGGAAATGACAAGTGAGAGCCCATAAAACAGTTCCAATACTTAGTCGCCACCACATGTAAACATTTAGCAAAACACAAGAGCAAAGCGTACTATGAGCAGGGTCAATGGCTGCAAAAATGCTAGAACTATAGCTAAAGCGGAGATAAAAACACAGGGAAGCAATTCAGAATATCAACATTGCCCTTAAGCGGAAAATAAAGAAATAATCCCAACGACGACCTGGAACACACCAGCTTTATTGACAACAAAATGTTCCTTCGACTAAGCGCTTTCGCCAGTAATTGGCTTCATCAGAGTCAAAGAAACCTCTAACTACAACAGAATAAATACTGAAAACCTTTTTTACAAACACTTAATTAGTTAACTGATAAGTCAATCATCAGCCATAAAATAACATTAGGTGAACCTCCCTTAAAAAAGTGCTTAGTGCAAATCATTTCATCTAAAACAAATCAAAGAATACATTTAACAATACATATAATACCTACCCAAATTTATACATATCCACTAAGTTCCACAACCAATAAAATAAGAAGTTATGTCTTACCATAACGTTCCATGGTAGTTGTCTTCTTCTCGCCTTCTTTCTTGCTGGATGGGTTCGGAGCCGATCCTCGGCTCCGACTCGGCCTATACTATAGCTCGAGAGCTATTTTTACCGGCTCGAGGCAGCCCTATATCCCACAATACCATGCGCTAACTCCCCAGATCTCGTTTGGAAGCTAAGACATAGTATAAACAACAATCTTATAATAAAAATATTATAACCCTCTTTATTAGAAGATTACCTGATAGTAACACTAAGGATACCAGGAAAAGACGCAACATATAGTATCTCCAAAAAGGAAGGACTCAATCTCGAGTCTGTCCAGGCTAGGGGGCAGGAGGGAGGGACGCAAGAAAGACGGCGAGAAGAAGACAACTAACATGGAACGTTATGGTAAGACATAACTTCTTAATGTTAAGTTGTCATTCTCGCCTTCATTCTTGCTGGATGGGACAGTGTCCCTAGCATCTTAGTCCTGGGTGGCTCAATGAAACAGACTCCTGAGTACAGTGGAACCAAAATCAGCTCTATTTCTGGAGGCTAAGTCAAGCTTGTAATGAGCAATAAAAGTATGTTTGGAAGCCCATGTAGCCGCTGCACAAATGGCATCTAGTTGTAACCTTGCTTGAAACGCCGTTGAGGTTGATAGAGCCCTGGATGAACGAGCCTTAGGCCTAGAGGGAAGTTGCCTGTGCCTCAACTCATAGACCAAGGTAATAATAGACGTCAGCCATCTGGAAAGGGTAACTTTCGAAACCGGAAGCCCTTTCTTACCTGCCGCATAAGAGAGAAAGAGCTGATCTGATTTTCTGAATTGTTTTGTCCTGTCTAGGTAATACCGTAATTGGCGCTGAACATCTAATGAATGTAATTTTTGTTCAGCTCTGTTGGTATAGTCTGGGAAAAAGACAGGTAAGTCAATAGAATGATTTAAATTTGCTTCCGATGGAACTTTTGGAAGGAAGGAAGGGTTTGTACTGAGAGTTACCCTGTCTTTATGAAAAACCAAATAAGGAGGACGGACAGACAAGGCTTGGAGTTCTGGCCTTCTGGCAGATGTTATAGCTACTAAAAACAGCGTTTTCCAAGAAAGTAGTTTGAGGGAACAAGAAGCTGCAGGTTCAAAAGGGGGCAGAATTAGTGAGGTTAGAACTGAATTCAAGTCCCATTGTGGAGGTGGATCTTTTACTGGAGGTCTGAGCAAAAAGATGCCCTTGAGAAAAGCTTTACAGAGTTTGTGGGACATAATATTTGCTTCTGAGAAGTCCAACATGAAAATTAGCAATGGCCACTAATTGTACTCTGATAGTGGCCGATGATGATCTAGAATGAAAAAGCTCCGCCAGAAAGTCCAGAACCTCATGAATGGGTGCATGAAAAGGATCTAAGGACCTATTTTGCGCCCAGAATGAAAAACGCTTCCATTTACTAGCATAAGTCTTCCTAGTATTGGACTTATGGGAGGCCAGAATGATATCACGAACAGGAGGAGAGATGAGGGGAAGCCTGGCTATGGCTGGAAGTGGAGCAACCAAGCTGTGAGGTTGATGGAATGTACAGACTGATGCAGCTTGCCCGTGAGGTGGGTCAATAGATCCGGAAGGGGTTCCAGATGCCAAGGCTGTTCCAGTAGGTATTTGTGCAGGAACGGGAACCAAACTTGTCGAGGCCAAAACGGGGCAATGAGGATAATTTTGGATCTCAATGCAATTGCTTTCTGAATTAATTGTGGGATCAACGGAAAAGGAGGAAAAGCATAGATAAGACCCCGGGGCCAAACGTGAACAACAGCGTCTCTGAGGGGTTGGCCTGGCAGAGGAAAAAGTGTGAAGTCGAGGCACTTGCTGTTTTGGGGAGTTGCAAAAAGGTCGCAGCAAGGCTGGCCCCACTTCCGAAAGATTCCGTCTGCTACCGCTTGATTTAGAGACCACTCGTGAGGCATGAGGATAGTTCTGCTCAATCTGTCTGCTATGACGTTGGACTTCCCGGGGATGTGCGTTGCTATCAGAAACCGTTGAGATGAAATCGCCCATTGCCAAAGTCTGAGTGCTTCTCGACAGAGGGGATAGGACTTTGTTCCGCCCTGCTTGTTTATGTACCACACCACAGACATATTGTCCGTCTGAACTGCTATAGTCCCCGTGGGAAGAGAGCTCTGAAGGGCTTGCAACATCAAAAGCACCGCCCTCATCTCCAGGACATTTATGTGCAGGTGGCATTCTGACTGTTGCCAAGTGCCCTAGACCGTCCTGCCCTGATAATGCCCCCCCACGCAATCAGGGAGGCATCCATTGTGACAGTGGCAACTGGAAGGGGGAGAACAAAGGGTCTGCCCTGAAAAAGCTGAGGGGAGACCATCCACCAGGAGAGATGTTTCTTGCAAGATGGGGTTATCCAAATGTTGTGGGTCATCGGTAGCTGTTGAAAAGACCACTGAGAAAAGAGCATCCACTGAAGGAGCCTCATGTGGAAGCGGGCTAATGGAAGTAGAAGAATCGCCGCCACCATGAGGCCCAACACTTTCAACACTCGGTTGACCTGGACTTTGTTGGGCTGAAACAGGGTCTGAACATTCCGCCTTATGTCTGCCACTCTCTGGGGTGGTAGTGTTGCAGACATTTCTGTGGTGTTTAATACGGCGCCTATAAAGTTTATACATTGACAAGGCAACAAGGAGGACTTTGCAAAATTTATAGAAATACCCAGACTGTTGCAAAGCTGAATAGTGTAATCCCTGGCCATTATGAGATCCTGTTTGGTGGTAGCGGAAATGAGCCAGTCGTCTAAGTATGGAAACACCTGGAATCCTTTCTGTCTCAGGTGAGCCGTGACCCCTGCCAAACATTTGGTGAACACCCGGGGGGCTGTGGTGAGACCAAAGGGCAGGGCTCTGAATTGAAAATGACTGACTCCCAGCCGGAAGCGGAGAAACCTCCTGGAGCGTCTGTGTATCTTTATGTGGTAGTACGCGTCCTGGAGGTCTAACAAGCACATCCAGTTGTCTCTGCCCAAAAAGGGTATAATGGACTGCAGTGTTACCATCCGAAATTTTGTCTTTAGCACAGATTTGTTTAACCTGCTGAGATCCAAAATAGGTCTCCAGTCTCCTGTCTTTTTTGGTACCAAAAAGAACCTGGAGTAAAATTCCAGACCCTAGCTGATCTGCTGGGACTGCCTGGATTACTCTTTTTGCTAATAGCTTTTCTATTTCTAGCCGAGCCTGACCCCTTTGTGCGGGTGGTACATCTGGTAGGAGTTTTGGTGGTTGTACCGGGGGGATGATAAAGGGGATTTTGTAACCCTCGGATATGATCTTCTGTACCCATGTGTCTTGGGAAAGGGATTGCCAGGCTTCCGGGTACAGAGATAATCTTCCCCCGACTGCCTCCGAAGGCAGACAGTCAGGCAGCTTCTCAGGGATGCTGAAAGGGTTGATCAGGAAAAGATTCCCTAGAACCCTGGTTCTGAGGACCCCCTCTGCCCCTGGGGCGGCGTCTGTTATTTCCCCCTCTGCCTCTAGGGGGAAAATCACCACGTGCAGCAGGTGCGACTCCCTGGGGTTTGCGGAAGCACATCTTTCCCCCCCTTCTGTCCCTTAGGATAAAGTCTAGAAGGCGTGGAAAAACAGACTCCCACGGCAGAGAGAGTTTTACCATCTTGCTCGCATCTGGTGAGGGTATTCTTCACCTGAGGTCCGAACAATTCCGAACCATCAAAGGGGGTGTTTGTGAAGGACGCCTTGAAGGGATCGGCAAAGTTACAGAGCCGCATCCAAGCGTGACGTCTTAACGCAACGCCTGTACCAGCGGCCCTACTTGCTCCATCGGCTGCATAAGAAATTAGCCGCATGGAGGAGTTAACAATGGAGTTCAGGGTAGCCAGCTGAGAGTTTATTTTGTCCTTAAACCCCGCAGCAGAAAGATCCTGTACCGTTTCACCCAGCTCTTTGAGCAAGTCTCTTTGAAGGCGGATGAAATGACATAAATAGTTCAGCGATCACATAGAAAAGGTCGCTGAAGCAAAGGTCCGCTTGACGTACCTGTCCATGGTCCTGGACTCTCTGTTAGGAGGATGAACAGATACAGAAGGATCAGCCAATTCCTTCTTAGTGGCTGCTGCTACCACCATAGCATCAACTGAAACACCTTTGGTGAGAAAGGATTTATCATCTTGGTGCAGGAATACATTTAGAAGGCCTCCTAGGGGTAGGTTCCATTGAATCAGGAGCTGCCCACACCTTTCTATCCACTACCTCCATTAGTGGGTCGAAAGGGGGAGACACCCAGGAGGTGGAAGGGCGAGATCCAAAAGCGTCAAGGTAAACCGACTCGTCCTCGGAAGGTTTGAGAGTGGACCAATTTCCCCTCTGTCTTAGGATTTCCGGGATGTCTGAAAAGGAGACATCCTCAGAGGGGGATCTGGGGGAACCTTCCAACTCATCCAAGTCGGTGTCCGACGTGACAGACTCGGGGGAGTCTATGTGCTTCCTCTTGCACTTTCTTTTCCTAGGGGGTTCGCCTGAAACTTCAGGGGAGCCCTCGGAAGAGGAGGAGACACCCAAAGTGGGTACCCCATGCTTTGGATCTCTGCTGACAGGTGCAAGAGAATGTCCAGAGACCGTAACAGGCACTATGGAGGGAGGAGCCGCAGAACTTAACCTTGGCGTGGACACTGGGTCCAGCACACTCCTCATCACCTCGAAGGCTCCCCTATCAGACACCAAAGGTAGCACCGGCTCCGAAGAGACAGGAACCACCCCCGGAGCCGACAGAGAAGGCTCTGAGAATGATGTCGGGGCCGAACTAACCAGAGCCGAAGTTCCGAGAGGGAGAGCGGGGTCGGACAAGGGTCCGATGCCACTCGCCCCCTCGGAGCAGACAATGGAGTCTCGGCGCCCAGACCTCTCCACGGACGGAACCAATGAAGAGGTTGGAGCCGACGACACCGGAGCCGAAGGAGGAAGTATCGGCTCCGACGTAGGCAAGGTCACGGTTCTGAGAATCTCCGGCTCCGAACTCGAGTGATGAGTCGGAGGAGGAATATATAATTGTATCGAAGGAGCCACAGTCTGGTGAGATGGGCTCTGGAGCATTTGGGCCAGTGCCTGAGATTTTATGAGTCTACTGACCACCCTCTCAATGTCATGGTCAGAAAGCCTAGATGACCTCGATGGAGTCCTTTGACTCCGCTCCGATAAGAGAGGGGATCTCGGAGCCGATCTAACGGACTCTAGGGAGGGGGACCTAGAGCGCTTGCGCGCTGGGGTCGGCTCCGATGATGGTTTCGGAGCGGAAACCACTTTGCTCGCCTCGGAGCCAGCCGGAACCGAGGTCGGAGCCATCTCGATAACGCCAGCCCTCGACTCAGAAGCTGGAGCCGAGGGTTTGGCGGTTTTTGATGACTTCCCCAAACCAGACTTGGACGGGGAGACATCAGGCTTTAACAAGCCCCTTAGAATAAGCTTGTTACGCCTCTCCTGCAGGACTCTTGAACTACATCCGTGACAAACGGAACAAGAGTCCTGCAGGTGTAAAGGCCCCAAGCAATAGACACAAGAAGTGTGACCGCCTGTCAGAGACATTTTCTGACAGCACGAGTCACACTTCTTGAATCCCGAGACCTTAGAGTCTTTGGACATAGTCTTGACCACAGTAAAAAAAAACAGTCAGTCCACACACACACACTCAATTTAAAATTAAATATAAAAAAAGTTAAGGGAACTGACTAAACCCACACACACACAGATAGGAAGGGGTGGGGAAACTGAGGTAAAGCCCATAGGCCCAAGATAAAAAATTAACTAAAGAAGGGAAGAAGGGCTACAAAAGAAGGGGATTCAAGAATAAGGTAATCAGTAGGGACCTAGACAAAGATAACTACTGGGAAAAAACGACCTGAAAACTAGTTCAATTAAGTAAATCTCCTTACTGACCTGAGCCGGTAAAAAAGACAACCTCGTAGCGAAGTGGCAAACGAGATCTGGGGAGTTAGCGCATGGTATTGTGGGATATAGGGCTGCCTCGAGCCGGTAAAAATAGCTCTCGAGCTATAGTATAGGCCGAGTCGGAGCTGAGGATCGGCTCCGAACCCATCCAGCAAGAATGAAGGCGAGAATGACAACTTCACATTTGGTTGAAAAGTTTGTGTGAACACATAAAAAATACTTTAAAAATTTATTCCATGAATTAAAAACATTGATATATAAAAATTGTGTATATAAAGAATATAGCAGCAGGCAATACTAATAAACATACCCAAGCTGAAAAACCATTAGCTTTTAACTTTTGAAGTTTGAAACAATACCAAACTATGGTTTCAGACTTATTCAAAATACTATTACGTCCCCATAGTGTACCGGTTCCAGATACAAAATAAACATTGCACCCAGTATAGTAAATGTGCTAAATAATGTTACTGGATCTCTGCTTTAACATGGGCATGAGGGAAATACCTTCATTAAGTCCTGGTGGTCGCATGGCGTTTAACCTTAATTGCCACCTTGCTTCTTTGCTTTCAACAAGAAGTCTATCATTGCCGCCCCTACAGTTCGGTACCACCCGATCAATAACAAAGAAAACACATTTTTTAAAATTAGGACAACCAACACTATGACTGAATAGAGCATTGTGCCCATCTTTTCTTCTAATGGCCCTAAGATGTTCACCAATCCTGTCCTTTAGCTTTTGGACAGTTTTTCCCACATAGAAAGCATGGCAACTGACACACGTGGCAACATAGACCAACATCGTAGTATTACAACTACATCTCCCTGGACATGATAAAGCATAATCATGCCCATGTATCACCACATACGGCCTATCATTAATGTAGCGACAAAATTTACATGACCCACATTTGACCATCTATTTTCTTGTCCTCCAGGATGTTTTTAATATTCTCCCCCTACTGAATACTATCGTGGGTTGAGCCCCCAACTTTGTCTTGGTGCATTCATTGAAACAAACTTGCCACAAATTTTTAATTGTTTCAATAAGGGGGGTACACAAAGGGTTGTATTTTAAAACAAGTACATCAAAATTAATGCCCTTAAGCGGAGCCTACAGAGAACAGGATCAGTTGGCTATATAATGCTAGAGATATCTAACTATTTCATAGGCATATGGATGGATTAAACTAAGCGATGCACTTGAGCACAGCAGTGATTGCAAAACTGAGGTATTGCTGATAGAGGATGCTGTGTGGCTAGCACCGCAGTGGACTTTACATAGCGCTTGAGAAGTTTAGCTCTTTACATACTGTAGATAGCATGCGGACAGGATATGGCGTGATTTAGAGTCCGCTTGACGGATTCAAATCAACAGCGTTGAAAGTACGCTACACTTTAGATATTATAGCACTTTACATACAGTGGATAGCACGCGGACAGGATATGGCGTGCTTTAGAGTCCGCTTGGTGGATTCAAATCAACAGCGTTGAAAGTACACTAATGGGTAGTTAGAGGGCAGGTTGGAAAAAGCACGCTGATACCTGGTGCTAGGCACAAACATCAAGTTAAAAAGTTAGTTGTAAATCTAACATCAGTTACAGCTACATTACACAATACAGTTTATGAAAGAAACCTTGGCCGGAGATGCAGAACATAACCCAACAGCAACATAAGCCAGGAAATATCAGTGCACATAAACAGCAGCTGAGTAAGCCAAGGATTCTCAGAGCACATGCACAACATCTACATAAGCCATGGATCCTCAAAGCACATGAACAGAGACGGACCAGCCGTTTCACACAAGGCACGTTTTAAGAAGGGCAGGAGTAATAATATCTACAGCCTTGCCCGTTCCTGTGAAAGTAGTTGTCTAGAACAAAAACATTCATAAAGTAACAGTACAATATCTACACAGCAGGGTAAACATAACCATATAACCTACCAGTGAGACGAGCAGCCAGCTTCAAGACCGTTTAGGGGCTGTGGAAGCTAAGGGGAACAATTAAAAAATGGCGCCACTAATGCCACCAACTATAAGTAAACTTTGGGAGAAGGTTAGGTAGGGGCTATGGGAGAACAGGGATCCAGGATTGGAGGAGGGGGAGTGGGAAGTGACAGAGCCTCTACATCCGTACCGGTGATGTCGCATTTATGCATGATACAGATAATTTCTGTGTTTAAATGACATAATACAGGACCTTTATTTGAGCATTTCTAATTAGTTTGCATATATTGGGATTATTGTTATGTTTCTAGTGCACTACTGACGTTCATTGTGGTGTTGCTGCACTTATCCGCCGTTATTTTGTTTTTGGTGATTTTATACTCAATGAAATGCCTTTTCGTGCATGTTAGTTTTCGGTGTTGTATGTCCATTGAATTGACGTTCGGTGATTTGCACATTCAAGTACAAGTCCTAGATCCCTACACACACACACACATATATATATATATATATATATATATATATATATATATATATATATATATATATATATATATATATATCGTACACACACATAACATACACACAAATATGTATGCATGTGTGTATCTATATACTGCACACACATTTCACACATATGTATGTGTGTGTATATATTACACACACATATCACACGTGTGTGGGTGTGTGTATATGTGTATATATATATATATATAAATATAAAAACGAGAGGCATTACAGTCAAAGGTCCGCTGCAAAGAAAGACAAAAAAGTAAAAAAAAAAAGGCAAAATGCAGCGCACACCACGACTAATATCATAAAATAAACTTTCTTTACTGAAATAAAGATGTGCGCTTTCGGGTCATTAAGAAACCCTTTATCAGATTTATAGTCTAAAACAATGAAGAATTCATTTAAAACTCTTGTCAAGCAATAAAAATTCAAAAAATTCAGCGCCAAAATACAACAAATATGTATTGAAATTTGTCCTTAAGTTCATAGCCAATCATCTTGACTGGAAATTAAAGCATCCACTCAATACATGTATGGTACAGATCAGAACTGCTTGCACTCTATTGGTCCATATCCAGTTTCTTAATACGTATGTACAAGTTCATTAAAATTGGCAATCAGATCCACTCAGCTCAGAATGCAGCCAACTGAATTATATATTAAAATTCACACTTTCGTCGGCAATTGGTTAGAACCACTTCTACCGTAGACCAATCACTTATATAATAAACTTCCAATGAACTATTCACATTACAGGCACCAGCCAATTAGATGTTGTGTACACTTTGACCAATAAAGAACTATTAAGCATCTCTTATTAACTTCCACTGGTGTATTTCACACTAATTCATTGGTCCATGTCTATCTTTGAGGAACCAATGAAAAGCACATTTTAGGTTTCCAATCAAATCCACATAACTTCAAGGTCAATTAATCAAAATACTTCTTAAATAAAAAAGAAATTATTGTACAAAAGAATGATAAAAACAATATATTCTCAGAGATAAAAGCAGTAAGTTCTTATTCATAGCACAAGTCACTAATTATCAATTCAGCATAATTTCCTTCTATCAATTATATTATTTTTATATGTTTCTTCATAATCTACATCCTTTTAATGCCAGTTTGACTGATAAATTAGCAATAAGACCAGGAGGTGTACACACTTCAAAAGCCACTATCCAATTCATTTCACATTGTTCTGTTTTTAACATAACATCTCCTCCCCGTATATTTACATGTAGTACTTGTAACACCATAAACCTGAAATGGTGTTGCGGATTATCTATTAAATGTTTATAGACTGGATTCTTGTCATCTTTCAAATTAATATCACTAATGTGTTTCCGTATATGTTCTCTTAGATGCCTATATGCTTTCCCCAAATAAAAACAGGTGCATCAAACACAGGCAGGCATATAAATAACATGTTTTGTGCTGCAGTTTGCATATTCATGATAGTGATAACGAATACCAAAAATGGGATGAATAAATTCATTGTAATTGTTGATGTATTGAAAACAAGAACATATTCTGCAAGGAAAAGTACCTTATTTCTTTATCCTGGGTGATGCAACATTGTTTTTATTTCGAGAGTTTTGTTTCTCTTAACACCAAAGTATGGTTTATCACCAACTATATTTTGCAAGGTGTCATCATAAGATAAAATTTTCCGGTTGCTCTTGATGATATCGCATATATATTTAGTGTCCCTAGAATACATTAACATCAATCTAGTTGGCTGTTCCCTGTGCTTATCTGCACGATCCTGTTTAAGATCGACTGATGGATTGGTATCTATTTCATTATTAGGTGATAGAACCTTATGATGGTGATAAAATGGATGTGCCTTGTTTTCTCTAACAGTATTGGCATCTGCAGTCACTCTCTCTGTGTTTATATCCACGCCTTTGAAAATCTACATCCAGTTGTTGCAGGATGGTGAAAAAATCTTCATTCCTTATTGAAAGTCTAGATATCCTAAAAAGTTGGTTAGTAGTAATATGGGAATAAACGTGAGGGATGCATGCTATTCCTATTTAGCAAATTGTTCTTTCTATATGTCTTTCTGGAGAGACTGGTGTTAATGTTGCCTCTTTATCCTTAAATAATGCAAAGTCAAAAAGAATCTATGGTGGTGGATGAATAATGTAGAGTAAACCTCAAAAATTCAGTAGTACTTTCTAAATAGGAAACAAATTTTTCCAGACTTTCTAAATTATTTTCCCATATAAAATATATGTCATCCACAAAACGACCGTAAAATTTTAAGGATGATGGGTATATATTATCTCTATGGAAAATACACTTCTCCCAATCAGCTAGTACCAAGTTTGCATAACTATTGGCTCAGGGTGTACCAATTACTACACCCCACCTTTACCAATATATGTTGTTGACAAATACAAATATATTACATTTTAATATTATTCCCAGAAGTTGACATAGTACATTGATTTTATCTTCTGTGATTTCCCTATACCTTTGTAGAAAATGTCTTAAATAGTGCAGACCAATCTCATTAGGTATAAATGTAAACAAATTTTTATCATCAAGTGTGACCATATAATATGATATATTGTCCGCTCTTCCATTCATATAAGTTGAGAGCTTCAACTAAAACTGCTTAGTGTCTTTAATTATAGTATCTGCTTGTTGTAGCACTGGTTTAAGTTGATATTCCACATATACAGGTAATGGCTCTGTTAGTCCACCATTATCTGCTACAATTAGTCTCAATAGTGCATTACTTAAATTTTTGTGAATTTTAGGTAAGCCATTTATAGTAGTTATAACAGGTAAACCCACAATAAAATAATCATGCAGATCTTTTGTTATTCATGTATCATGCTTGAGCAAAGATAATCTTAATTTCACTTCACTAACCATTAAATTGACTTTGAATTCTAGTAACAGGAACATAAGTCTCATCTTCTTGTAACATTGTCTTCATACTTGAGAAATACTCGGCCATATTTATCAAAACTAGGGCTCCCCCTTTATCAGCTGGTCTAACTATTATATCTCTGTTGTTCATCAGGTCCTGCAGAGCTTGCTTTTCTTTCTTGGTTAAATTGTCAAAATGACGTCTATACTCATCAAGTCATTATGATACTTCCTTCACACAAACTAACAAAGGTTTCGAGAGCTGGTAAATTTGGTGGAACATAAGAACTAGGCTTCTGAAAAATGTTCATTGTTTGTGTGCTCTCTTTCCCATATAATGTTCTTAACGTAACATTACGTGCAAGTTGCTTCAAACTTAGAATAACATCACTCAGATGAAACGGAACTGCTGATACAAAATTCAGTCCTTTATTCAACAAGGATTGTTGCTGCTCAGTTAAAAGAATGTTAGAAATGTTAACAATCAAGCTGTCTAACTCATTTATCGTTTGTTCTGCCCCTGTGATTTTTTCCATTCCAAAGATAGTCTCCGCTTTCTCCTCCCCCTGCTCTGTAAACGCATCCGCTCTCCATGTCTCATGGCAGCAATCTGAAATGGAGGTTTTGGAAAAACAGATGGCAAAATACTGCAGTCTTTATATCTAGCCCCCATATTGGTATCAGTGTGAGCGCTTAATTCATTCTGTTCACTACTCTTAGATGTATTAGATTCAACATTCATTAACCTTACATTATATTGATTTCATGTCTAATTTTGTCAAGTCTATAAGATAACATCTTCCTTGTTGTTTTTTTATGTCATCAGTTGAGTTACTTTCAAACATGGTCAAGTAAAAATGTTTCCACTTTTGAAGTCTCTGTAATCTTTTGTTATTTTTTTTTAGACTTTATTGCTTCTAATTTCATGTTGTGCACTGATATATTCAAATACATCTCTTCTAATTTTGTGTAATAAACATCTTCAATACAAGTTGATTCTAATTCCTCTTGCAGTTGCTCTATGTTTTTTACAAGTTCTTTTTCAATGGGAGCACAATAATCAAGCTTAGTTCAATATTCAACTCTTGCCATTTTGTGAACAAGTCAAGATGTGAGGTGTCATAGGTTGGCATAAGGAAACCTCTACAACCCCTAGGAATAACTTTGCATGTAGAAGCTTGCCTTTATCACAGATGCTGCCATTGATGTTTCTTGAGTTTATAAAGAATTTTTTCTACTTCTCTCATCTTCAAAGGCGTTCATGGATTTCTGGCTGGGATTATAATACTGTTAAAAATAGAGAGAGAAAAAAAATATACATATGCTAATCATGATAAATGTGGAGGGGAAAAGGGGTGTCAAAAGACTGGGGACAACCCAAAACTTTTTTTTTTTTTTTTTTTTTTTTTTTTGTGGAAAAGGACATTTGATAAGTAACTGAAAAAGGAAAATGTTAAATTTGTAGGTAAATGGAACACAATACAAAATATGTGAATTGAGATGTTATAAATGCAACAGAATTTGACATTTATGGATGGATTGCAAAAATGAAAATTAACCATGGAAAAAGAAAAGAAAGAAGAAAATAAACAATTAAGAAATTTAAGGAGTAGTAGAAATAACAGATGAGAAAAAATATTGAGGAGGACAGAATAAGATTCTGAAAAGTGAAGAAGATGCACACTGGGAGGTAGTAAAACAATAATTCCATTGGTAAAAAGAGCAAAAAACAGAAAAAGAAAATTTTAAGGATAAGAAAAATAAAGGAAATGGATGATAAAGAATATATATATATATATATATATATATATATATATATATATATATATATATATATATATATATATATAATGATTGGGGTTGGTATAATGGTTAAGGTGTTTGATTCAGAAACAAGGTACATTGTTTGATGCTCACCTTTGAGAAGGAAATTGGATAGGCTTCGAATGGCTTATTACGAAAGCCAGCCTAGTAATAAATTAATTTATGAAACCATGAACCTAAGGAAAAGGGAAAATGAACATTTTTGAGTGCTTTCTTTATATGTGAACATCAGATTTAGTTAAATTAGAAACACAAACTACGGGAAGTAAAGATAATCTGAAATCTGGGAAATGAGAGATGTTGTGGAATAGCCATATTCTGCAGAAATACAGTAAAGAAATTAGATACAACTTTAGCAAAATGGGAAGACTAACCATTGTAGAATTATAATGGAAAAAAAACAAGTATATAGAATTATATGCCTATAAAAACTGTAAAGAAAGGGAAAGCTTATTTAATCTGATTTTAGACTATGCAGTGATAAATATGAATATTGTAACAGAAGACTGATTTATGACGCAAGCATAAATAGAAAGGATATGATACAAGAAAAATGCTAGAAGCTATAAGATGTGTTAAGTTAAAACTTTGGGGCAAAAATTCATGAGGATACAAAATGGGTATCTATTGAACAGAAAAAGATTATTTTGTAGTATTAGAAGACTTACTTACAGGAAAGAAGGAGGTAGTTGAAAGATGAATTTCTGATAATTTTGCAATATGACTAGAGATAAAGGAAAACAAGGAATGCATAAAAAATGCAAAGGAATAAAAAGGATAAATGGCAAAGCACAGAATGAAGAAGAGAGATTAGTAATAAGTTATGGAAAGATGATATTACTACAATAATGTTTTATAAAAAGTGGTCTGAATGGTGGATAATATTTAAGGATTTTTTGTTATAGTGGCAATATGATGTAAGAAAATTAGAGAAATAAAAATATAAAAGAACATATGCATTGGAAGATTTGGAACATAATAATATAAAGTACTCTGACAGAAAAAGAATTATATGAAAAAAATCAAGAAAAAATACTGGAACTGCTATATAAGCAGAGATATTTTTACAAGGAAAAAAAAGAAGTATTGAGCTACTTAAGCAGATTACACTACCAGCTTCATCCACTAATGAGAAAAAATATAAAATGAAAGATAAGAAATAGAAAGAACTCAGGAAAAAATATGAGTAGTATAGTACAGTATGCACAAGAAATGTTTACAGAAAATTGAGGGTAGTGAAACAAACATGGAAAGTAAAAAGTTAACAGAAAAAAGTTGGAAACAGAAATTTTTTTTTAAATGAGCTAGATAAAGTATTAGGACAAATATATATAGATAGAGTCAGCTGCAGGACTAGACAGAATTTGGTATGAAATGTATAAAAATTGAAGGGATTGTCAAAAATAGTTTAAAGATTTTGAATCAATGGTCAAATTAATGTTTTATCTATAAAGAATTACTTAGCTGAATACTTAAATTCATACAGAAGAAAGAAGATAAAAGACCATTACAAAATTGGGGACCAGTAGTACTGAATGACAATGATTGTAAGGTCTTCATGAAAATAATACAAAAAAGATTTGAAATTAAAATGGAAAATAGTATGGTGGATAGAATATATAGTTTAAAGGGAAGGGTTGTCAAGAATTATTAATGATAGGGAAACTGCGGATGATATGAATAGAAAAGAAGAAGCAAAAATCATGACAGGAGACTTTAACAAGGCATTAGACACAACTGGTCATGAAATCTTATGGGTAATAATGAAGGAATATAATATATAGTAAGTAAGGAAATTATGCATGTTAGAGTAGTAATAACAAAGGTAAAATACTTGTAAATGGCTGGTTAATCCAAGAGGTACATAAGAAGAGTGGTGTAAGACAGGGATGTTCAATGAGTTCTATACACTTTGCATTGTTTATGAATGTGACAGTATGTGAAATAAATTACAAAATGAAGGAGGTGGGGTATATAACACCTGAAGGGTTAATAATCTCAGTTCTGTTAACATATGCAGATGACATTACAATAATTACAAAAAACATTTGGATAAAAGAAGTAATAATTTGCACAAATGAGTGTCTAGATGTGAAAAGGATGGCTTTACATAAAGAGAAAAATATAGTTTTAGGTGATGTAGTAAAGATAGGGAGGTATATATTTTACAATGAATGACATTTCTGTGTCAGGTACAAAATTTGGGAATAAAGATGTAAGTAGAATTCAATGGGGAGAAACAGAAAAAAAATAAAATGTATTTTCTGGAGAACATACATTTTCGATCAGTAAAAAGGCTTATTTGATAAATGCAGTACTGATGGGAAAAACAGCATACTGAGAAATTGTATTTATGTTGCCAACAGTATCTGAAAAGGAATTATTGCAGATACATTTTTTATTTATACAGGGTTATAGATTAAACTCCATAAAAAGAGGAGGTGGTTTACACTTAATTAACCCAGTGGTATATGCTGCTTCATTAAACTTGTACAAAGTAGATAAATGAAAAAGATTAGAGTTTAGTAGTAAAATTGTACAGTGGATATATAAAAAGTTTACACACCCCTGTTAAAATGCCGGGTTTTTGTGGTATAAAAAAATGAAACAACAATAAATCATTTTAAACCTTTTCCCACCTTTAATGTGACATATAGCGTGTACAATTTAATTGAAAAACAAACAAATCTGTTAGGGGAACAAATATAAAAAATAAAACGTACAATAAGCTGGTTGCATAAGTGTGCACACCCTTAAACTAATACTTTGCTGAAGCACCATTTGATTTAATTACAGTATTCAGTCTTCTTAGTTAGGAGTCTATCAGCAAGGCATATCTTGACTTGGCAATACTTGCCCACTCTTCCTTGCAAAAGTGGTCCAAATCTGTCAGATTGTGAGGGCATCTCTTGTACACAGCCTATCTCTTGTGCACAGCCCTCTTCGGGTCACCCCACACATTTTCTATTAGATTTAGGTTTGGGCTCTGGCTGAGCCATTCCAAAACTTTAATTTTCTTCTGGTGAAACCATTCTTTTGTTGATTTGGATGTATGCTTGGGATCACTGTCAAGCTGAAAGGTGAAATTCCTCTTGATCTTCAGCTTTCTAGCAGACGCCTGAAGGTTTTAGGCCAAAAGTGACTGGTATTTGGAAATATTAATAATTCCCTTCACCTTGACTAAAGCCCCAGTTCCAGACAAAGAAAAGCAACCCCAAAGCATGATACTGCCACCAACATGCTTCACCGTGGGGGTGGTGTTCTTTTGGTGATGCGAAGTGTTGTTTTTGCGCCAAACGTACCTTTTTGAATTGTGGCCAGAAAGTTCAACCTTGGTCTCATCAGACCATAACACATTTTCCCACATGCTTTTTAGAGACCCGATGTATTGTTTTGAAAAATTTTTGCCAGGCCTAGATGTTTTTGTGTGTAAGAAAAGGCTTCCGTTTTGCAAACCTACTCCATAGCCCAGACATATGGGGAATACAGGAGATTGTTGACACATGTAGTACACAACCAATACTTGCCAGAAATTCCTGCAGATCCTTTAGTGTTGCTGTAGGTCTCTTGGCAGCCTCCCTCACCAGTTTTTGTCTCGTCTTTTCATCAATTTTGGAGGGACGTCCAGTTCTTTGCAACGTCACTGTTATCCCATATTTTCTCTACTTTTTGATGACTGTTTTCACTGTGTTCCTTGGTATATCCAATGCTGTGGAAATTTTTTGTACCCTTCTCCTGACTGATACCTTTCAACAATGAGATCCCTTTGATGCTTTGTAAAATGTCTGCAAACCGTGGCTTTTGTTGTAGCAGGCAACTGAGTACATGTCAGGAAAATCATTCTAGGACAGCTGAACTTTATTTGGGGTTAATCAGTCTCTCTTTAATTAATGGCAGGTGTGCACTCAAAAAGACTAAATGCTGTAATTAAATCAAAAGGTGCTTCAACAAAGTATTAGTTTAAGGGTGTGCAAACTCATGCAACCAGCTTATTGTATGTTTTTTATTTTTTATATTTTTCCCCTAACAGATTTGTTTTTCAATTGAATTGTACAGGTTATAGGTCACATTAAAGGTGGGAAAAGGTTTGAAATGGTTTATTGTGGTCTCATTTTTTTATATCACAAAACCTGGCATTTTAACAGTGTGTGTACACTTTTTATATCCACTGTATAAATATAAGTATGATAAATTTTGGGGTATGGTAAAAAAAAAAAAAGAGTAAAAGAGTGTATAAATGAAGAAATAAAATGCTACAAAGAAAAATATTTTTGTGAAAAATAAAAATTGATGATATAGAAAAAGAAAAGTATGGCATAAGAATATAATGATAAAGCATTACTATGTAAAACCATGGGAAAATCTAGCAGATGAAAACATTAAAGATATAAAAATAAGAAGAAAATGGTGTAATGAAAAAGTAGAATGTCAAGATTTTTTTGTGGAGACTGGTAATACATAAATTACCAGTCAAAGGAAATATGCTATATAAGAAGAAAAGTGACAGAATTTGTTTACATTGTCAAGAAAAAAAAACTATGGAACATGTTTTTTTAAATGTAAAACAGTAAAAATGTTATAAGGAAAAATATGCAAAGAATATTTTTTCAAAGTTATAAAAGATGTGGATAAAATAAACGCAGATATGACTAAACATGGATATTATAAGAATAGAAGTAAAGAATATGTCAAAATAATAGATAATTTGTTTATGTTATATGGGTTACCATGGAATGAAAGAACTGTTTAAAGGGAAATGGATTTTAGCAACAATATTAAGTAAAATCAGATGGTGCTTATGGAAAAAGGAGTAGGGGTCTAATAGGGATGAAAACTTAGTGTGGTTGTGTACACAGATTTGCAGACCTACACAGTTGTACATTTTAAATGTGTATAAATATGTAAATAAGAGTTAGTTTTGTATATAAAGGACTCTTACTCTTTTCAATAGCTGCTGTGCAATCTGTTCACATCCACTTGAGTTACACCAACTCAGAAAGATGGAGACTCGGTTAACCTCACATCCAAAGGATGACCTATCTCATGCCCAGAACTGTTGAAATGTTAAAGGACTTGTAGAAAACAAGACACCTGACATACTAGACTTGACAAATATACACTGATAGATACTTCTTACCCTCTCAGACAAAAAAAAAAAAAAAACAGCTTTTGTATCCCATGAGGGTCTATTTCAGTACACAGTGTTGTTTCCAGTTGACCTATGCAGAGCTACCCCCCACCCAAAAAAAAATGGCCTGTACCTTCTACTAAGACACAGGTGAAGGCTTTTATTGGACCAATGGGAAATTTCAGAATGTTTTGTGCCTAATTTTTGTGACTTCTGCCTGTCATTTAACAGAATATGAGAAAGAGTGCAAGAGTGACCTCACATTAAGGTGCAATGGTATCCTAGAGACAGAAACATTTGATGAACTAAAAAGGATCCTATGCTCTGAATCTGTGCGAGTAACCCCTGATTTTACTAAAAAGAGTTTACATTACACATTAATGCATCAGAGGTACATTTCGAAGGACTACTATGCACTCAAGGTGAGGAGAAGTGCAATGGAGAAAGGAGATAGTCTAAATTGTCTAGCAATAAAGTGGGCTTGCTATGCCTTGAAATACCAAACGGAAGTGCGTGTGTAACAAATTGTAAAAGACTGTTCCCCTTTACAACTGTTAAGCGGGCAAACTAATAGTGATACAAAACTATGCACGTAGGCACTACCTCTCCAACCCTTTCAATGTACAACAACCATAGGCCAAGACAAATTAAAGAAGTGATAATGGGCTGTCCAGGGCTTGCAACTTATCAATAGGATGCCAAAAACCCCTGGATTTATGCCGGGGGGCTGGGGATAGTTGTAACATGTTGCCTATAAAAATATATGCAATCTGCCTTTTTGTGAGCTCCTTTAGTACACTACAATATGCAGCATAGGAATATTCTCACACCAGTTAGTTAACTAACAAGGTTTTAATTAACAATCAAAGATGTACATAAGAAAATTGCTGGAAAGCAACAAATCATGAAGTAAGATCCTCATATGCCGCATCACTTTGAGAGAAGACCCTGGAAAAAGTAAAACTGAACAGATGTACTTTGTTTGCACAGATAAGCTGGGCCTGAGACAGATCCCCCCCACACACACACACACAGCTTGAGTCGCAGTTGTTCCAAGTATAATAGCTTGACAAAGCATTTTGCTCATGCTTTTTTGTTAGCTTTACCACGCAGTGAGATGTAACAATTGCATGATTTCAAGTTGTGGGATATCCAAGATTATTGCAGCTTTGAGAGTGCAGAAAAGACATTATGCTGTCTGTCAATGATTTTTCTTTCGCCAAGGAGTGAATTCAGAGAGACAGAGAGAGAAAGAGTGATAAAGTAAGGGGATGGGGTACAAGACAGGTTGGCACTTTAAAAAAAAATGTATGCATCTCACATTAGCTCGTAAAGTAACACTCAAGTACATGCAACACAAGAATGTATGTACTTAAGCTACCATTTACAAGTTACTGTTGCAGACCTCATGAGATACAAGTTTTGATGTTTCAAGGAAATGGAAAACCTCCAAAGTGGTTAGACAGACTGTCTAGAAATCTATGTACACTGCATCATAAAGTACAACTTTCTGACCATAAATTGGTTCTTTCAAGCTATGCCTGTATCCCTTATGTAAATAACTTAATGAAGGCAAAGCTCTGAGATGGCGTGTTTTACCTAATAAACAGTGAATAAAAATGAAAAACAATCTTGTTCCTCTTGGCACAGCATCCTTGTACACAGTTTCACTACCACATGAACACTCAGCCATCGTGCATCTCCATGTCTACATTACCTGGTGGTCCCGATCACAATCCTCGTCACTCAATGCATAGTGTACTTCATATGCCAGGAGGGACAGGAACAATGGTGCACAGGTAATCTGACGAGACGGTGGTTCTGCGCAGTGAAATGCCTTTTGGGAGAAAAAAAAAAAGTGACAATCTGCTGCCAACACACAAGGATGTTAATCTTTTCAGCAGAGTCCTAAAGACAGAATGTCAGGATCAGGGACTATTCCCCAAAATGGTATGAGAAAGGACACTGCCAAATCAATTTCAAAGGACATAATGCAAGACAGGAACCACAAGGAAGGCACATGGAAATCTAAGATACCAAATCCTCTCTACACCTTGCCGAAGTGCAGTCTCTATACCCTCATATCTCCCAAATTTCTGCAACAAAAACCAAAACATAAGTATGGAAGAGTCCCACATCCTGATACAGTTTTACGCCTTCCCACCACTGAAGAGGACAAAGGAAAACTCTGTTTTCACGTGGTACCTGAACTTTAGCAAGACTGTGTTTACCATTTCTGCACATACCACGCTGGTCTACAATGATGTACGCTTCCATACAGCCTGGCCCTAGTCATGGCAGAAAACTGGCCAGAAGGTTTGGTCCTATCCACCCAGCTGGAACACACAAATACATGCGCAAAATATATATACACACACAACACTGCATACACAGGTATGAATACACACACATTTATGCATACCTACATCAACCACACTGGGCCTGAACAACAAGTTCAACCTGCTGATGACACCAAGACTGATCTAGCATCAGTCAGTGGAAGTAGTCAGTTTCTGATGACATGTGGCAGAATTTGCAGTGTATACAGTTAAATGGCAACTATCACTTAAGGGATATATGGCAAAGGCTCTGCACAAAGTTGGGAGGAATACAGGGAATTGCACATGCCTTAATGGTGTGGGCAAACCGACACAAGCTGAAAAAAATCCAATGGTCATACTTCTCACAATGTACAGCCATGCAATGCTGTGTGAAGTAACGGGATTCTGAGGTTTAGAGATCATGAAATGGATTACAGACATCAGGAAGCCATTCTTATTCTGTACAAGCTAACATGGCTCTAGTGTACAGAGTCTCGTTCTGGCACAAACACAGTATGGAAAAAAAAGCCTTAAAGGAGAACAGTGCATAACTACAAAAAAAAAATACTGAGAGGAATGGACACTAGGAGACAACAGTTACCAATGAGATGTGTGAAGAAATAGGATAACTCTAAACCAGACATGTACAGATAAAAAATATAAGGAAAACATGCTGCAGACACACTAACTGATACTGGTCAAGTAGAAGGGTGCAGAAAAATGGCTGCAATATGAAAAATGTCTTGAAGGTGGATGCTGCCAAAGAACAGCCACCATTCAAAGGCAAGCATGATATTACAATTGAAATATGGAGAGAAACACTAACATTATGACAATGCAATGTTTTCTTCCCTTCAGACCAAAGGCAGACACAAACGAAACCTCCATGGTAAGATGGCGAGTTTAAAATAATAATGGCAGACTGAGTAACATGCCTAATACGATTCAAAGCTTAAGAGTAGATCAAGTCTCTGGCTATCAATTAAAAGCTTTCTCACCAAGCAGGGTAAATGAAGGACCGAATTATAAGCTTAGTGGTTCGCAAATATTCTCAAACTACTTTTAGGGATAGCAGAGTGACAGAAGTGCAATAAAAAGAACGGTCAATGCAAAGCTTTAAAGAGAAATCAGTAAGTATAAAACAGCAGATATCAAAAACGTGCTGCAGACCTACTAGATGTGATTTTGCATTAAGGCTCTTCCCTCTTATATCCCCCTCCTGGCTACTGTACCTCAGAACAGGAACGATTATCAACGATATCTCAATCTTGAAGTTAGCACATATATTCATAAAAAAGAAGTTATGTACTCACCATAATGTTCCATGTGAGTTGTTCATCTCGCCTTCATTCTTACAGATGGGTTCGGAGCCAGTCCTTGAGTCGGCCAACTACAAAGCTCGAGGTCTTCAGACAGCTCAAGGCCAATTCCCTATCCTATGATGCACCTTGTGTTACCTCAGATCTTGTTTGCTACCTCTAACAATACCATATGCCATTCTAACACTTTTTAGGTAAGGAGACCATAGTAAAGACAACGCAACTATGATAAAACATGAATCTGGGTCCTCGAAAAAGCCTGGAGGGGGTTGGAGGGTGGGAAGTAAGAATGTAGGCAAGATGAACAACTCACATGGAACATTATGGTGAGTACATAACTTCTTTATGTGAAGGTGTTCTATCTCGCTGTTCATTCTTACAGATGGGTAGCGTCCCAAGCACCATCTTTCTCGGGTTGCTCACGAGAGTATGTTTCTCAGGACAGTGGAACCAAAGGAAGACCTGTCCCTAGAGTCCCTATCAACTTTGTAATGAGTGATAAAAGTATGAGGCTTTGACCAAGTGGCTGCTGCACAAATACTATCTATTGGTAGCCTGGCAGTAAAGGCTGAAGATGTGGAAACAGCTCTAGTTGAATGAGCCTTTACTTTGTGTTGTAGAGGTATATTGGCAGCTGAGTAAGTGAAGGTGATGCAATCAGATAACCATTTTGATAGAGTGGTTTTTGCCATAGGTCTACCTTTTCTGGAGTCTGAAAAAGCAACAAAAAATTGTTCAGATCTTCTAAATTCTCTGGTTCTATCTAGGTAAAATCAAAGTTGTCTGTGAACATCAAGTTTGTGCAGCATATACTCCAATTTATTGGTGTGTTCAGGGGAAAAAAACGATAAATCTATGGTTTCGTTAAGGTTAGCTTCAGTACAAACTTTAGGTAGGAATGAAGGATTTGTTCGTACTGAAACTATCATATTGAAAAATCAAATACGGGGTTTTATAGACAAGCCCTGTAGCTCTGAAACTCTTCGGGCAGATGTGACGGCTACTAAAAAGACAGTCTTCCAAAACAAAAATTTCAAATCACATGAAGCTGGCTCAAACAGTGGAAGAATGATGCGTGAAAGCATAAAATGTAGATTCCAAGGTGTATAAGGGGATTTGATGGGTGGTCTAAGGTGGAAAGTCCCCTTGAGAAAAGCTTTGGATAGCTTGTGTGACATTATATTAAAATCTTCAGTACCAAGATGAAAATTAGAGATCACAGTGAGCTGCACACGAATGGTGGCTGCCGCCGCTCCCTTGTTGTAAAGCATAGTCAAAAATTGTAGTATGGAGGAAATAGTGGCTAGGTAAGGGTCAATATTTTGAGAAGCCCATATGGAGAATCTCTTCCATTTGCTGAGGTATAATTTCCTAGTAGATGATTTATGAGAAGCTATTAAAATATGCTGCGTTTCTTTTGAGAGGTTATGGTACCTGGCTATGTTGGGAATTGGAGCAGCCAAGTTGTCAATTTCAGGGACTGAAGGGAGGGATGAAGAGCCCCTGACGAGTGCATCAGAAGGTCTGGAACTGGGTCTAGATTCCAAGGCTCTTCCAACAGATGAGGTCGAAGAAAGGGGAACCAAATCTGATGAGGCCAGTGAGGGGCTACAAGAATGATGGTCCTTCCCAGGGCTCTGACTTTCTGTAACACTTTGGGTATCAGGGGTATTGGTGGGAAGGCATAAAGGAGATCTGGAGGCCAATCGTGTACGAGTGCGTCCCTTGGGGCATCTCCCAGAGGGGGGATTAGGGCAAAACAGCTTCTGCATTTTGTGTTCATGGGGGATGCAGAGAGATCACAGCAAGGCTGGCCCCATCTGCGGACTATTCTTTCTGCTATTTCTTCTTTGAGGGACCACTCGTGAGGCAACAATATTGCCCTGCTCAGTTTGTCTGCTATCACGATGGATTTCCCCGGTATGTGCATTGCTATCAGAAAGCGCTGGGTGGAGGTAGCCCACTGCTATACTCTTAGGACCTCCTTGTTTGTTTATATACCAGACCACCGACATGTTGTCCGTCTGAATCGCAATTGTCCCCAGAGGGAGAGAGCCCTGAAAGTACTGCAACGCCAAGAGTACTGCTCTCATCTCCAGGACATTGGTATGCAGATGTGTCTCTTGTTCGGTCCATGTGTCTTGGGCTGTCCTTCGCTGAAAATGTCCCCCCATCCAATCAGAGAAATGTCCGTGGTCACAGTGGCCGATGGTGAGGGTAGGATGAAAGGACGACCTATCGTTACTTGGTCAACCACCACCGAAGATCCTTTTTGCAGGAGTTTGTTAGAATGATGAGGTGTGACATTAGGAGTTTTTGATAGAACCATTGCGTAAACAGGAGCCATTGTAGGATCCGCATGTGCATACGACTTAAGGGAATTGCTATTATTGCAGCTGCCATCATCCCAGACAATTTTAGCACATCTGAGGCTCGCACCTTGTCTCTGGATATGAGGTTCAGAATTTGATGTTGAAGTACCGATATCCTTTCTGAAGGAAGTTTTATAGTAGTAGTGGTGGTGTCCAAATCTGCTCCAGTAAACATGATATGTTGTGATGGCGACAAGGCAGATTTTTCTGAGTTTATGGTAATCCCTAGTTGATTACAAAGAATAAATGTGGTGTCCCTGGCTTGTATAAGCTGATGCCTGGTGTTGGCGGTGAGGAGCAAATCGTCTAAGTACAGAAACACCTGGAATCCCAAATGCCTCAGGTGAGCCGTGACCACTGCCATACATTTGGTGAACACTCTGGGGACTGTAGTGAAACCAAAGGGCAGGCCTCAAAAATGGTAGTGATTGGTTCCCAGGCGGAAGTACAGATGATCCCTGGATGGTCTGGCCATTTTTATGTGGTAGTACGCATCCTGGAGATCTACTGAGCACATTCAATTGTCTTTCCCTAAAAAAGGGAAGTATCGACTGTAGCTTGACCATCCGGAACTTCTCCTTCTTGACAGATCTGTTTAGTCTGTTGAGGTCCAAAAATAGGTTTCCAGTCCCCTGTCTTTTTTGGAACTAAAAATAATCTCGGGTAAGTTCTGGATCCTATCTGGTCTGTGGGGATCGGTTCAAGGACTCTTGTCTAGCAACCTCTGGACCTCTATGGTTGCTTGTTCCCTGTAACTGGGTGGAATGTCTGGGATTTTTGTTATCAAGGGAGGTGGAGTGGCAAAGGGAATAAAATATCTTCTGGATATTATGCTTTGTACCCAATTATCATTTGTTATTTTTAGCCATGCATCTGGGTACAAAGATAAGTGACCCCCCCCCCCCGACTGTCTCCAGAGTTGGACAGTTGGGCCTCCTTTCAGGAGCGCTGGTAGGGCTTCCAAAAGAACTGATCTCTATTGCCCTGATTCTGCAGACCCCCCCCCCCTCTGCAGCCAGGGCGGCATCTTCCATTATTGCCCCCTCCTCTGTCCCTGGAGGGGGGTTCACCATGTGTGCCCTGAAAGGCTCCTTGGGCTTTTCGGAACCACATCTTTCCTCCCTTTTGACCTTTGGGGTAGGGTCTAGTAGGGGTGGAAAAATGGGACTCTGACGGCAGAGAGTCTTTCCTTCCTGCTCACACCTAAGAGTTTCCTTTACTTTGGGCACGAAAAGAGACAAGCCATCAAAAGGAGTGTTCACAAAGGACGACTTAAAGGGCTCCACAAAAGAACATAAGCACATCCAAGAGTGTTTCCTAAGAGCAATTCCTGTACCCACTGCCCTACTCACTCCATCAGCTGCATATGATATCAGATGCATAGAAAAGTTTACTGCGGAATTAAGAGGAGCAAGCTGGAAGCAACCTTGTCTGCAGCTCCCTCAGTTACCATACCCTGTATATTATCTCCAAGCTCTTTTAGAAGATCTCTTTGAAGTCTCGTGAAATGTGTGAGGTAGTTCAGTGATAACAAGGCGAAAGTGGCTGAAATGAACATGCGCTTCCTGTATCTATCCATGATCCTAGAATCTCTGTTAGGAGAATGGACAGATGAAGAAGCTTTGACATCATCTTTGTGGTGGCTGCCTCCACCACCATGGCATCAACAGACACTCCCTTTGGGAGAAACGTCTTATCCTGAGGAGAAGAAATACATTTATTTGGCCTCCTAGGGACAGGCTCCATGGTGTCCGGAGATGCCCATGCCCTTTGTGAGAACAGCTCCATAAGTTCATCGAAGGGCGGGGACACCCAAGAGGTGAAGGGCTGAAACCCAAAAGCTTTCAGGAGGACCGACTCCTCAGTAGGGTTGGTGGGCTTCCAGCCACCCCCTGCTTTAGGATTTACAAGATATCTGCAAATTAGATATCCTCTGAGGGGGGACTGTGGGGACCCTTCAGACTCATCCAAGTCAGTCTCTGAGGTGACAGATTCCTGCTGGAAGTCTAGATGCCTCCTCTTACAAATTCTCTTCCTGTGAACCTCATCAGTGGGAGCATCTGGTGAGGTCTCGGAAGAGCAGGGTCCACCCAGTGGGGTTTCCTGGGGCTCTACGTTTCAAAGGGATCTGTTAAGCAGAAGTAGATGCAGGTGCTTTAGGGGAGGAGGTAGTTCGTCCTGATATTGTGGATGTCCTAGGGGACATTACTCTCCTCATGGCACCAAAGGCACCTCTGCTCTGATGCAAAGGAACCTCTGGGTCCGAAGAAGTGGATGATTCCCTTGGTACCGGAACAGTGGGCTCCAATCTAGAGGAAGAAGCTGAACTCATCCACGCCAAAGCCCCAAGTGGCAAAGTAGGAGCCGAAAGATTGCTCCGAATGTCCTCCTTGGATCCGACGGCAAGTGTCAGCTCCTAGAACCCTCAATAGGCACCGAGGAAGTCTGAGTAGTTGCCACCGATGGCACTGGAACAGGCATTGGTTCCAAAGGCTCCACAATCATCAGCTCCAACTCCTCTGGCTCGGAAGGACCGGTTCAGCTCAGAGGAGGAAAAGAAGTAGATTGAGGAACAGCTGTCAGTTCCGAAACCACTTGGGTCAGAACTGATAATCTGGCAAACGCTGGTGCCTGTAACAACTTCTGCACCACATGATCCACATCCAAATCAGACAGGCTTATCAAGAACAGAGATGAATGGGTCGATGATGCCACCGATTGCAAGATTGGTGATTTCAACACTGCCGAGACCAGTTCCAGGACTGGGGACCACCTCTGAAAGGTTACGACGCTCGGCTCCAAAAGCTGTGGAGCTGACATTGATAATTTTTTTTTGATGGTGTCGGATCCAAAACTCTATGCTCTGAGAATGATGATTTGGAAGACTTGGTAGATTTTGGGGATTTAGATGTTTTATCATGATCGCCCTAAGCTTCTTGAAAAGAAGATTTTAATAGCCCTCTGTCAATCATCTTTCTTTTTCTTTCTTGTAGAATGTGGCTACTGAAAGAATGGCAGATGGAGCAGCTCTCTTGTTAGTGCAAAGCACCCAAACAGTAAACACAGTTAACGTGACCATCAGTCACAGACATTTTCTGTCCACACTTTGGACATTTTTTAAACCCAGACTTGGGTTGTTTTTCCTTCTCTTGGTCAGCCATATGAGAATATAAATGCGCACAAAACACACAACTATTCAAATATCTCAAGCAACATGCAACTATTTAAACAGTAAGCAGCCCCTAAATGAAAAGGGCTCTACAATACTAATTAAAGTTTAACTATTAAAGTTTCTAACAACACACTCTTACATTAAAGTTTCTAACAACACACTCTTATAAAGTTTTAAAACTACTAAACTCCTATAAACACACTTCTAATCTACTGATTTACACTACTAAAGGCACAGCAGAAAAAAGGGAAGGGAGATGCTAAAAACCTAATAAAACGACGGCCAAAGTAGCTATAGGAAGGCTTACAAAAGTAAGCCAACAAACTAGTTCTGCAAATTCTATAACAGCTATTAAATGGAAAGGAAACAAACTGCAATAAAAGTTATTTAGAGAGAGAATTTCTTTAGAAGAAAAACTGTACTCGCCCGAGCTGTGACGTACCCTCTGATCTGTTGCTGCAGCAAAACTAGATCTGAGGTAACACAAGGTGCATCATGGGATAGGAACTTGGCCTCAGGCTGTCTGAAGACCTCGACCATTGTAGTTATGGTTGCCACCTGTCAGGAAATTT
Organism: Protopterus annectens; assembly: GCF_019279795.1. Taxonomy (NCBI): domain Eukaryota; kingdom Metazoa; phylum Chordata; order Ceratodontiformes; family Protopteridae; genus Protopterus; species Protopterus annectens. Next base: position 249,329,416 of record NC_056750.1, read on the forward strand.
TCCTGACAGTCAGGAAATCAGAGTCTGTGTCAGGAAATCTGGAAATAAGAGTCTTTGTCAGGAAATCCAGCTATGGTGAGTACTGTAAGATAGTTTGAATCATTCTGAGAGCTAACAAATTTGTGAGGTGCATAGCTCTCAATGTACCACAGACAAATCCAAAATTAATCAGGGACACTTTTAAAATATTAGTACTATTAACTTATGACACTGACAGAATAAGAGAATGTCAATATACATTTTATGGAGTAAAACAAGTCTATAACTGTTTATTGCCATTTTTTATTAAATGCAACTCATCACCTTTTCTCCAAAAGTCACCAGTTTTAGGATGGATTAAGAGGGATAGAGCTAAAATGTGAGTCAAAATCAGGGACAGTTGAGAGATATGCTGAAGTATGTTTCTTAAAATGTTTACTGTTTGACTTGGATTTTTTTATCTGCATTCAAATATAGTGTAAAACAAAGATTGCTGTGGCTTATGCTTGTGTGTGTGTGTGTGTGTGTGTGTGTGTGTGTGTGTGTGTGTGTGTGTGTGTGTGTGTGTGTGTGTGTGTGTGTGTGTGTGTGTTAGTGGGATTAAAGTGGAAATATGTGTATATAACAGCAACAAGTTGACTATAATTAATTTCACTCATCACAGTTAAACATCAGCACTGCACACAATAAGTGGCAATCTTTGGTTGTCTAGGCTAGATGTGAGGAAAAGGAAGCCATTGTTGGTACAGTGGTACATTGAGTAGTATTGCCATCTCACAGTACTTATCTCCGTCTGGGGTCTTGGCTGTGGCTCCATCTTTGTGGGGTCTGCATGTCCTCCCTGTCTTTGTATGGGTTTTATTCAGGTGCTCTGGATTCCTCAAACATCCCAAAACTGTACTGTAGGTGGATTGATGTTCTGTGTGTGAATATATCGTGATCACACTGGTTTGTCAGGGGCAGAGTGTGTGTGTGTGTGTGTGTGTGTGTGTGTGTGTGTGTGTGTGTGTGTGTGTGTGTGTGTGTGTGATTGTAGAGCTATGATTGTAGAACTATCATTTCTCTAGTCATCACTGCTATGTTTACCTTGATCTGCATTTTCTAGGGTATACCAAGGCTGTTTTTACTGCAATGTTTTAAATATTTCATTTGGTTTTGGACTTGGTTACAGTGAATATATAATGACTACATGATTTGTATAGGATGCTTGGACTGTAGAACTGTCTTTTCTAGTCTATCATCACCGTGATGTTTACCTTGACCTGTGTTTCTTCCTAGGGTGTCTATGTATATTATAGTGAGGCTTAAATGTAGCTTTTGTCTAGTTTGTCATCACAACTGTTTACCTTTTATCTGTGTTTTCTAGGTATACCGTCTATACCATTTTAATTTACTTTCTACTTATTGATAACTGTATGTGATATTAAAGACTTATGCTGAAGGGTACTAGAGTAAAGGGGTGTGGCTATTGAAGGGAATGGGTGTGGCTTGATTGTGCATAGGGCGGGGCTTCTTTGTCAGGAAATGGCACAGTAGAAAGGTGGCAACCCTAATTGTAGTTGGCCGACTCGGTACCAAGGATCGGCTCCGAACCCATCTGTAAGGATGAACGGCAAGACAGAACTTCACATATGCCATATTATGAAAACCACACTTTAGAGCACTGCACTGCAAACAGCAGCTTGCTTAAATTGCCTGAGCTTCTCTGCACAGAATGGAAGCAAAATAAGCCTGAAAAAATGTCGTATGAGAAAATGCAAATCATTCACTAGGCAAATAAAACAGATAATGCTGACCACAATAAAACTATAAGCAAAGCAAACTACCTTTGTTTCTCCACCTACCTCCATTAGTTTATTCAGCAAATTTTCCTGCTGTGCTCTGTGCTTTACACAAGCTAATGTTAGTTGTGTAATTACACCCATGTGACCTTTTGCTAAAATTCCTTCCAGACCAGGGCAAAGCTCATCAAAGAGTTTCACGAACTGTAAGGAAGAAAATGACAATTTTAAAATATGAAGTTTCCAAGAACTATAAAATTAAGAGCAATCCAGAAAAGGTAAAACCTGCACAATAAGCAAGCAAAAGTGAAAGAAATGTCAAATTACAAGATTTAGGACTAGTCCACCCTCAAAATACTGTGGCCAGGGACCAGTGCGAAGCTTCCAGTACACACCCTACACACGTCAGCCTTTCTCCACTTGCCTTCTAGAAGGGTAACCTGCTAATTATGAGAATTTCAGAACTGCATGCCGCTCCCCAGTTGTGGTCTTAATGGTTATCTGACAGAAGGGAAGGACCACATTCCAATCCCTGCATTCCACCCTCTGGCTATGCACTCAGGCATTCAGCTTGCTTTTGCAGTGGCTGTCATGTTAATGTTCATATCATTAACAAACAGAAGGCCTCAGTTCTTTGGGAAGTATATGCAGGATTTGACACAAGAAGAATTCTGTGGGACACCACTTGTACCACTAACCCCTCTGAGCATTCTCCCAACTAACATCCTCTCTACACTGGTATCTGCCCACTTCTCTATCCCTGTACACAAATTTATTACCCAAGCCTAAACGCCCTATTTCTGTATATCATCATTTATTACCTACACATACATTCCCTCCATAATCATTTGAAATGTTGGGACCCACTACAACAGCAAGTCTTGAAATATGGAGACTGAATGGCCAAAAGATCAGACTTACATATACTACGGCCGAGATGCCATTTCTCAGAATATTCCCTTTTCTCCGAGATATGGGAATCTCAGAGTTGGTATATAAAGGTTTGGGGGAGGGGGCTTGCCCCCTCCCATGCAGAAAAGTTTTAAGTAGAACAGTAATTTGAAAAGGCTCTTAAGAAGACATGCGAATCCTAAACACAGAAGTGCTAAAGTCCAGTTCTGTGCCAACACCATCTTAATACTTTAGCAGGTTAGTACAGCAGGACATACCTATTAGGTTCATAGCTTAGTACTAGGCTAACTGCCCATGTGGGCCATGTTAACCCTAGCCAATTATCCCATTTGAGAATCAAACCCTGCACATTGTGTCTATAAAGTTAACAATACCTTAACCGTTTTGCCAACCCCAAATATTTGTTCTCCATGGGACTGGACTGCTGACAGTAGGATAAAGACTCATGTTTTCTGACTACACACATACTCATCCAGACCGCCCAGTCGAGTGTAATGACGTCAGAACCCCCACCTAACTAGTTACACCAGCTAGACAAATCAGTACTTAATGCAAGCGCCAAGGTACAAGTCTTAAATATTAAGTTATCAGTTTGTAGACAATTATAAGCTTTGCCAATAACCAGAAGTTAGAATCAAACCCTGTACTTTGTTAATTTTACAGATGCGAAGTAAGACCTTAACCATTACTACAACCTTCCCTACCTGAGGCTCTGGAACTTATGCAGCATTTGCCACAGGACCGCCATCATTTAGTTCTTTGGGCCATCTCCATGGTTCTTTATTTATTTACAGTTTATTATAGCATAAAACAGTCAACAACTGCATCAATACAAGTAATACCAAACATTATGGAACAGGTCAACAGCAGCAGTAAATACCAGTATTTGAAACTAAACACAGCAACTGTAAGGAGTCAATGAAACAAGTCTAAAGGTTTTCAAAAGAAGTCTTTATATTAAACTGTCCAGTACAGTGAGTGTGTGCCTGAAACATTTAGTTCACAATTAGAGTCCCACAGTTAAAGCCTTCTGTATTCTCCACTTGGTGGCAATACAAATCTGAGTCACAACAGAGAGTTACAGTATCTCCTGTTTAAAATGTAAAGTGGTGTGCACCAATATGTGCGACTCACTGTAAAAAATATACAGGATATGGAACAAATTTTATTGCTTTACAGTGACAACAGCCCATCATCCTTCAGAAAGTGGATATTACCAAAATGTACGGACATCAGTAGCATTCACATTTCTGCAGTCTGTGTATAACTGCAGAAGTACCCACAGTACAGGAAAACGTCTGTCTCACAGATATAAGCTGCTGAACGAATCTTAAGCAAAGCTGTGAACTGACATTTGCTGCGACAGCAAGCATTCTCCACATTTTGAAATCTGAGTCCCACCACTTCTTCAGAGGTTTTATATTTTATTAATACATATCTGTATTAATAAGGGTGAGACACAAAGAAACCACCTTAATTTTTGATAAAGCCCGTTTTAATTCCTGTAATGAGCTATAAAGTTTGGGGTAGCTAGAAAAAGGAAAGCATCACATTAGGTTTAAAATGTGATATCATAACTGAATATCAAAGATGCAGATATCTTTCATGAATATCAAAGATGCAGATATCTCTCATGAATATCAAAGATGCAGATATCTCTCATGATCTTTACACTGCAAGCCCCATTGGTTTTTCAGATATTGAATAAAAGACCACTTTCCTCTCAACCTCCTGAGAGTTGAAAAAATAAAATAAAGTAAAATACCAGGTGCCACCTAGCTCTTCACAGTAAGAAGAGCCATTGGTCCTTTATTCAGAACAGCCCCCAGAAAGGCAGCGTGACCATCAGATTTCCCATCCTCAAACTGTTCTCTGAATATTCAAAAGCTTTAGATGTTTACACTGTGGTATGCAAAGCAGACGTGATAAGGGAAATATTTTGCATACCCTCCCTATTGCCTAGGGTGGAGTAGGAACTCAAAATTCTGGCTTCTATTGAGGCTGAAGTGGACATAAGTGAATGCATGCAAACAGATTACAGCGAAGGCTTACAAATACTATGCTCCTATAAGGGGGTACTATAACCAACCTTAATTGACTGGCAAATTGTAACATGTCCTGACACCTCATGTCCCTTGCCCTCCCAAATATACTGACTAGTTAATTTAGAATTTTTGACACATATTTATTCCTGGGAGGAGTTGGTATGTTTTTAAAAACTCAGAATGGTAAAGCTGCCAAGAGCAAGTTGATGGCAGCAATTCACCTCATTAAGATCAGGTGGAGTTTCTTCCATGAGTTAACTCGCTCAAATATTTTAGCCCAGATGAGTTACGAATTATCAATTATCACATAAGATATCTTATGGTGAAAGTAAATTGCTACACTTTTAGGTAATAATCTGTACCACCTGAAAGAGAGACCAGTACCCCAGTTTCTGACATTTTGTGTAGCTATATTACCCACGAAAGACTATCTTCCTCTTACTAACTTTAAGCCCAGAAATCACTGCAAAGTCTTGCAGAATCTCCTTAATGTGTAGAACATCTTTCTTAGGTATGGCAAAAAAAAAAAACAGCATTCACCAAACAAAGTTCTTGTCTCAATCCCTTGCAGCATCAAGACGGTTACATTAATGCTCTACTTAGCTAATGAAACAGAGGCAGCTACAACACTACATAAACCTTCAGCTGTTTGCAGAAAAAGGACTAAGAAGCCCAGCGACTCCAGCACAACAAATGGAGTTAAGGACTCACAAAAATCAACCATAACTGCACTTGCATGCTCCAGTGCAGTCTTAAAGGGACAACACCAGTGCTTAAAATTAGGGTCCGAGTTAAGCTGACAGAAGTCACACCCACTTAGACACGTCACTTTCATTCTCACCTACAGTGTCATTTTACTTTTAAATATCCTGTAAATCCATAGTTCCAGCCTTGTTTCAGTTCCCAGGATAAACTTTGTTTCAATCTCATGCTCTTGCTCTCATCCAACCTAATTCTACCACACTTGCTTCCTAATTTTCCAAACTTTGTTGCCTGTCACTACCAGCTAAAGTTTTACATCCCTTGGGACATATTCGACCAATAACTAAAAAATTACCTCATTGTAATTCCCTAAAAGAAAAAAAAAAAAAACTACTTACTGAATTAATTAAACCACAGACTGAAAACATTAAGGTAAAAAAACCACAAAACAGTGACCCTAAAAAAGAAGCAAAACAGCATTTATTCCTCTGACATCTTGGTTGATGCCTTCACAGGAGAATACTGAACAAACTTCACATTCCATATTTATAATACATTCATTCAATCAATTATCCAATAATCCTATTTAATTACTTACAAAATTATTTAAAGCAAAACTCTCCAATTAAAATCTACATTCATTCCTTGTGGTACCAAAGTATCAAATTTTAAAATATAAACTGCTTCTTTATACAATAAAACATTTTTAATATTTTTATACAAATAATTATCTACAACTTTCTCTAATATTGTACCTACTAACCCATGAGACTGACTCTGATGTTCATAATAAAAATGTTCTGCTACTGTGCTAGACATTTTAACATTTTCAACGTCTCTAATGCGGTTCAAGCAATCTGACTTTAAAAAGGCCTTTTCATTTCCCCAATATAAAACTTATTACAGGGGCATTTAAGTGCATATATCATGCCCTCTGTATCACATCTAAAATTTGCTTTCCCATTAAGTTTTATACCATTTATATTGTCAAACCCTGCAACTATAAGTTTATATGCCTTGCATTTACTGCAGATGTCAGTACCAACTGTTTTTAATGCATCATAAAATTTAAGTTCTGGTTTAATCACTCTACCTTTAACTAAAAAACTGTTAATATTTCTCCTTACTTTATAAAAGAATTTTAAATTCCTCGGAAACCAATCTCTTGCTTCCTTGGATTTTTTCAAAAAATTCCAATAATATTTCACCACAGCTATAACGTTATCACTAAAAACACTATATAGTGTGATGAAATAAACCTCAGAATTATTTTTTCTTTCATTACTATAACTTATTATATTTCTATCTCTTTTACATTCTCGTGTATGAATCTGATCAGTTTTATAATAAGTATTATTGATTATTTGCTGGCTATACCCTCTTGAGTAGAACATGTTATACATTCTGTGAATTTCCTGTCTTAATTCTTCTGTATCATTTCATAATCTATGCAACCTAGTAAACTCTCCAATAGGGAGTGCCTCTATAGTATGGGGGGGTGGCAACTTGTAGCCTTAAGGTACTTAACTTGATCTTCAAATTTTCTATGTATGTTGTTGTGTCTTTCGGCTTTTCCCGGTTAGGGGCCGCCACAGCAGAACTCCGATCCGCTAATATCTTAGTATGTAAATATCCCTTAGATTATACCTGCTTTGTGGGTTTTTTTACTTATTGAATTAACCTGATGTAATTTTCCTAATGAAAATCTTTTTTTTATTTCAATATTATGTAACATCTTTTTGAATTGTGCAATATGGGTTTGTACTATACAAAATATGTATTTAACATTTAACTGAAATGTATATTATCGATTTCTGCTCTTTCTGTACTATGCATTTGTATTTCTCTGGAGCTTTTCTCCCCAGGACTCCATTGAAAATGGGCTCCTTGTAGCCCAATGGACTATCCTGGAAAAGAAACTGCAAAAAAATAAAATACATAAATAAATAATAATCTTTGGATTTGTGCTCCTGTCTGACTTGTATTGGACTGGGGAGCTATGCCTCCAGCTCCTGGCTCATATCTAAAATAAAGAAAGCTGTGCCAGTGAAAAGGGACATCAGTGTATACTAATTTTTAAATTTTGCATCACTCATGCTTCTACAGCTGTACAAGCAGCCCACTCATGAAAAAAAAAAAAAATTATGTACCCACCATAACGTTCCATCTGAGTAGTTCTACTTCATTTGTCTTCAACCTGTGGGATACCGGATCCGTATTGGATCTGAGCCAGCAACCTTACTAGCATCTGCTCCAAGCTACTCCCCTTACCCATAATACACCTCCACTACCTTCCAACCCCTAGATCGAGTTTGCTGAATCTTATACTGATAACCCAACCTGAAAAACACTTGTGACCTGTAACTGCAGCCCGTAGGCTGTTCATATGTCAAGGTCCGGGGGAAGAAGGGAGGGACGGTTGAAGACAAATGAAGTAGAACTACTACTCAGATGGAACGTTATGGTGAGTACATAACTTCTTTATCTGAAGTAGTTTACTTCATTTGGTCTTCAACCTGTGGGACAGAGTCCCCAGCTACTAAACTCCTGGGAGGCCCTCATGGAAGGATACTCCGGAGCACCGCGGAACCAAAGGATGCTCTCCTTCTGGAAGTCAAATCCAATTTGTAATGAGAAATAAATGTATGAGATGAGGACCAAGAAGCTGCAGAACAAATATCCTCCAAGGAAACTCTAGACCAAAAAGCCGCAGACGTAGCCATTGATCTAGTGGAATGAGCTCTCACCTGACCTGGAGGAGACATGCCTCTGTCCTTATAGACCTGAAGGATGCATGAAGAAATCCATCTAGCAATAGTGACCTTGGAGATAAAATTTCCGTAAATCTGATCAATTTGGGGAAACCTTTGTCCTGTGTAAATAGAACTGCAACTGCCTATGAGCATCCAGCAGGTGGAGTTTGTATTCCATTTTGTTAGTAAAATTAGGAAAAAAACACAGGCAAACTGGTGGTCTGATTGATACTGACTGGTGATGCCACCTTAGGAAGAAAGGATGGATTGGTCCGTAGGGAAAGCCTATCTTTGTGAAAAATCATATAAGGAACTTTGATGGACAAGGCCTGCAGTTCAGAAAGCCTTTTGGCAAAGGTAATAACCACCAGAAATGCTGTCTTCCAAGATAAATATTTCAGATCTGCAGTTGCAGCAGATTTGAAAGGCGGGACGACCAAAGCTTGAAGAACCATAGTAAGGTTCCATGGGGGAACAGGATCCTTGACCAGGGGGTGCAAGACAAAAGTGCCTTTAATAAAGGCTTTACACAGTCTGGAGGAGGCTAGAGAGGCAGAATTCTCACCCATATGAAAAAGAGAAATGTCAGCCAACTGAACCTTGACAGTAGAAGAACCAGCTCCATGTTGAAAAATATCAGCTAGAAAATCAAGAATGGGGGAAATAGGAGCCGTGAAGGGGTCTAAACTCCTTTGAGAGGCCCAAAAAGAAAAGTAGCTGCAGAACAAATATGCGATAAACGTTCCTGGTCAAAGACTTATGAGCAGCCACCAAAATAGACCTAACTGAGGAGGATAATCCAGGAATCCTAGCAATCACGGGAACTGGAGCAGCCAAGCTGTGAGCTTCAAACTGTCCAGATTCGGATGAGGAACCCCCAAAGGGTGTGAAATCAGATCCTGAATGGGACCCAAGATTCAAGGCGGAGCCAGAAGGTGAGACCAAAGGAAAGGAAACCATATCTGGCGAGGCCAAAATGGGGCAATGAGGATCACTCTGCTCCCCAGTCGATGAGCTTTCTGTAGAAACTCAGAATAAGAGATACTGGAGGGTAAGCATACAGAAGACCGAGAAGGCCAAGCATGTGCTAGAGCATCTCTGGGGGACTCCCCCCGGCAGGGGGTTCAGAGCGAAAAACTCACTGCACTTCACGTTGAAAGGAGATACGAAGAGATCGCAGCAAAGCTGACCCCACTCACGGAAGACCTGTTCCACTACTGAAAGATTCATAGACCACTCATAAGGCATCAGAATAGTCCGACTTAGATTGTCCGCTAGAATGTTGGACTGTCCCGGAATGTGCACTGCGATGAGAAAGCAACCGGTGGAGATCGCCCACACTTTCATGGCCTCGCGACAAAGGGGGTAAGATCTGGTCCCTCCTTATTTGTTGATATACCAGACAACTGATATGTTGTCTGACTGAATTGCAATCGTTCCCAGAGGAAGAAAGGCATGAAGGGCCTGCAACGCTAAAAGGACCACCCTCATCTCTAAAACATTTATGTGCAAGCTGGTCTCTACATGGGACCACAAGCCTTGGATTGTCCTGCCCGAACAATGCCCCCCCCCCAAGTTGGGAGGCGCCCGTGGTCACTATAGCTTGGGCCGGGGCTGGAACAAAGGGTCGTCCCACCAAAATGTCTGGAGAACACATCCACCATATGAGGGACGACCAACAGACTCGACTGAGTTGTACTGGATATGCCAATGGAAGATCCAACAGGTACCATTGTAGAGCTAGAGTCCACTCCAGAATTCTCATGTAACCAGGCACACAGGAGAAGTGTTATGGTCGTTGCCATTGAACCTAAGGCCCTCAACACTGACTCCGCCATTGGGAGATGAGAATGGCAGATTAGAGAGACATGCATCCTCAGGTTTTGTACTCTCTCCGAGGTCAGGAAGATTTTGCACTGTAAAGTATCTATCCTTGCGCCAATGTAATCTATCACCTGTGCAAGATCTAGGAGTGATTTGGATGCATTCATTGTGATCCCCAAACGCAGGGCAAGGATCAAGAAATAATCACTGGTTTGGGAGAGTAGACGCCTGGTGGGAGCAGTGAGGAGCCAATCGTCTAGGTATGGATAGACCTGAATGAAGCTTCAGGTGAGCCGCTACACCGCCATCACTTTGGTGAACACCGTGGGGGCTGTGGTGAGACCAAAGAGTAGGGCTTGAAATTGGTAATGATCGACTCCTAGCCGGAAGTGGAGGAACCTCCTGGAGCTTCTGTGCATTTTTATTTGATAGTAAGCATCCTGGAGGTCGAATGAGCACATCTAGTCGCTCTTGTAGATTGGGCATGGTGAACTGCAGTGTGACCATCCGGAACCTCTCTTTGGTAACTGACAGGTTCAGGGTAGAAAGGTCCAGAATGGGCCCAAAGTCCCCCATTTTCTTTAGCACCAAAAAGAACCTGGAGTAGAAGCCCGATCTGGACTGATCTGGGGGGGGGGGGTGGTTTGGATGGCTCCTTCTTCTAGAAGCTTGGAAATTTCCTGTGCTGCTGCCTCCCTTTGCGTGGGTGGTATGCCCGGGAGTTGTTTGGAAGATTGGGGGGACTCACAAAGGGGATAGAGTATCCTCTGGATATGATCTGAAGCACCCAGCGGTCTGATGTTATGGACTCCCATGCCGCCAGGTGCAAGGACAATCACCCAAATATACACACACATATTTTTTCTTTTACCTAGGCTGCTGGTAACACATTGATACTAATTTTTAAGCAAAGCACAATTTACTTGCATATACTGCTTGAAGGTTATTACATTTAGCGAACTTCATTTGCTATGCTTTATTATGTTTACTACAAAACAATGACTAGTATTTAATAATGTAAAGCATATCACTGTTTTAAGGTTCCCATGGTTTTTTCTTAATTGAAAAATGCACTCGCTCTTGATTTGTCAAATTATTTGAAATCTATTTAAAAGAGGTGTCATTTGAATGATTTATGTTTGTCTGATGAAGGCAGAACACTGTTTCTGCCGAAAGCGCTTACTTTTACTTGGATTTTATTAAACATTTTCAGTTTTTAGCCTGCTCTTATCGTGTTCCAGCTCGCTTTTTTGTTGTTTACTGGGTTTGCGAGTTTTTAAGTTGTGCAAGGACAATCACCCCCCGACTGCCTCCAGAGTAGAGCAGTTGGGCCACCCCTTAGGGTTGCTGCCCAGGGCTGTCCGAAAAAGGTTCGAGACCCAAAATTCCTCGGACCCCCTCTGCCTCTGGGCCGGCGTCCATTCTGTCCCCCTCTGCCTTGGGGGAAGAAGAGCCCCGAGTGTCCCGGGAATACTGTGACTTCCGGAACCACATCTTCTTTTGACCTCTCTGGTTCTGGGAAAAGGACCTTTGAGGGTTCGAGAAGCGGATTCCAACGGCAGTGTCTTCCCGTCGTCCTCACTCTGGACTAACATCTCTTTGATGGTCTTACCAAAACGAGTAGAGCCGTTATTAGGGGCATTGGCAAAAGACGCCTTGACAGGGTCCGAAAATTGACATAATCTGAGCCAGACGTTGTGTCTCATGGACACGCCAGACCCAGCTGCCCTAGCCACTCCTTCAGTAGCATGTGATAGGAGTCACATGGATGTGTTGGAGACTGCTTTCAAAGTGGCCATCCTTGCGGAGAATGAGACTCTGTTCTCCTGCGACATGGACTTAGGGGGAGACTTCTCCAGCTCTTTTACCAGGTCACGCTGGAGTCTTGTGACATGAGCCAGGGAGTTCAGCGCCGTAATAGAAAAGGTAGCTGAAGCATAAACCCACTTCCCTAGGCGGTCCATCATCTGTGACTTTCAGTCAGGAGGATGAACCAAGGAACTCTCCTGGGCTAGTTCCTTCTCTGTGGCTGCTGCTACCACCATAGCGTCTACGGGGAGCCCTTGTTTCATGCCGGCCTATCAGAAGGTGGACTCAAAATTTTGTCAGGCCTTTTGGGAATTGGTTCCACGGTGTCCGGCTCCTTCCATGCCCACGAGGTGACCAGGTCCACCAAGGGGATCTGCGGGAGGGGACACACCCAAGAAGTAGATGGGCCCGTGCTGAAAGCCTCCAGGAACATGGACTCATCAGAAGAAGGTTTGGGAGCAGATCAACCTCCCCGTTGGCGAAGGATTTCCATGATTTCTCCAAAGGAGACATCCTCGGGAGGTGACCTGGGGAAACCTTCCCCATCGTCCAAGTCTGTATCCTCGGTGAGGGACTCAGGGGAGTCCAAATGCCTCCTCTTGCACATATGTTTGCGAGACACTTCTCTGGTGGGGCTCTCTGGGGGTAACTCGCAAGCCACTTGTTCCTCAGGGGGAACCGTCTGGGGCTCTACGAGCATGGGCTGTCCCTCTAGTAAAATGATGGTAATCGTAGAAACAGCCAAGGGAGTTAGGGCGGAGTCCGAGGGGACAGTCAGGGACCTCAATCCGTTGAATGCCGAGGAAAAACGAACGTCCTGTGGAACCAATAAGGAGGCTAGTCTCCCTGGATCCAATGAGAGAATTGGAGCCAGGCCCGAAGTGGACAGAGCTCCGAGGGAAGAAACTTGGCCTGATAACGGCAGAGCCGATAAAAAAAGTTCCACTCCCTCGGATCTGACACCAAAGCTCTGGCTCCGAGAGCAGCTCGGATCTGAGCAGGTCGGATCCAACACGCTCCAAGCAGCTGTCGGCATCAAGGAAGCAGGTAGCGTCAACGCCGACCCCCTGACTAAAGCCATCCTCGGATCCGAATACTCCGAAACCAGTGGACGGATTGGAGAAAGAGAAATCGGCTGGAAAAAAGGAAGCGAGCTCCCCCTCCTGAGGGAGAGGGGGCTGGCAAGACCCACATCTGGATCAGAGTACGAATGAACCTCCTCATTTTATCCATGTCGACTTCAGATAAAGACCAGGTGGACCTCGATGATGCCACGTACTTCAACCTTGTGGGTTGGGGCACCGAAGCCCTAGCTGCAGAGCGTGTCTCCTCCGGCTCCGGGGAAAACCTCGGAGATTGGAGCCGAGAGGAGTCACGGATCCTACGTGTCTTGACCGGTGAAAGGAGGTCCAGAGACATCTTACTTCTCTCTCGACTTCGACTCTCTCTCCTTCTCTCTGCCCCTTTTCCGCTCTGCTTCTGCAGGCTTTTGCACAGGAGGATGAGTCCCAGACTGGGAGGGAGGAGAAGCCAGGGAAAGAGAAGGAGAGGTGGTGAGACCAAAGATGAGCCAACTGCCTCAGAAGAGGGAAGAAGGCCTTTCAGGGCCAACTTGGCATTCCTGTCTTTGATGGTGCATGGGTTAAACCCCGCACATACAGAGCAGTCTGTACTAAGATGGGCCACGCCCAAGCACATAACACAAAGAGTGTGGCCATCAGCAGAGGATAATTTATGGTTACACTCAGTGCATCTTTTAAATATCGGCTTATCAGCCATATTATCAGTGGAAAAAATAACAGAAAAAAGTATTATTTTTTCTCTCACTGAAACACCCACTCACCACACTCAGACACAGAACACACTGAGGGGGAGGAGGGGAAGCAAAAACACACACCAACTACTCTAAAACTAAGCTAACAACTCTAAGTTTAGAAAACTCAATGCACCAAGCAAGGGGAGGAGAAGGAGAGCCTACACTATCACTACCTAAAGTTAGAAGAGAAAAAAAAAGAGACTAAGAGTTTTACACCCACTTACAACCTGGAGCTCTGGAGATCACGATGCTTCAGCTAGCCGCGGCAAACGAGATCTCGGGGTTGGAAGGTACTGGAGGTGTATTATGGGTAAGGGGAGGAGCTTGGAGCTCTGAGCAGATGCTAGGAAGGATGCCAGCTCGGATCCGATTATCCCACAGATTGAAGACCAAATTAAGTAAACTACTTCAGATAAGTGCATCTGACTAGTATTCAGAAATCGAAACATATCAAACTAGAAGCTGGAAAAAAAAAACAAAAAAAAAAAAAAACAGGAAAACAGTTTCAGATAGGAGAATGGCCTTTGCCTGGATTGGGCAATAATGTTACTGTAGAAGATCTTTCTGTAAAATTAAATGTCTGGATTAGAAACAAAAGAACAGAGTAGATCTCCAATAGCACCTGTTAAATTCCCATATTTAGACCATGAAGTCTTTGGGCTCACTGTTAAGCAGTGTTTCTAATTGTGCAGGTGACCCCTTACTGATTACTTTTTCTATGGGGATGAAAGGGATGGGAGGTTAGCTTCAATCAGGAAAGAACTACCATAGGCCTTCCAACTATCAACTTGTATGGTGTTGCCTGCAAAATAAAATCCTCTGAACCCTCTATTGATACCTTTATAAGTCACAGAAGATAAGAGATGAACAACTGCTGAGATGAGAGCTTTTTTTATTCTATCTTTGAGCCTATAAGATTTCAGAGTTTATTGTCTGGGTCACTGATGTCTCAATATACTTGCATTCTGTCACATCTTGCCATACATCATAATCTACGAGAGGTTTTACAGCGTAGAACCACCTCAGTGCCCCTAAAGTCTTTATGTTAACATTGTCCTGAGGCCAAAGTGCCTTGAAAGAGATTCAAATTCTCGCACACCTGGGAGGCTTTTCCAAAGTCACCTGGCTTTGAGGGAGGAATCCCAGTTCATAACATCTGAGGGACTGAGGGGGATACCTCAGATTTTAGTAAAGAAGGAAATATCTACCACCATCAGTGAATCTCTTCAAGGGTCTAAACCTCCGAGGGGTATTAAAGTGGACATCCCGCAAAAAAGAAGCAGAAAACTAAACATACTTTCGCTATTGTTAAAGAACCTCAGCCTGAATGGCAGGATTTTACTCACGGTCTGTTTAATCCTTTAATGGCCTTGAAGCCTCCTCAAGGAGTGTCTGTCCCTGCTGCCTCCATCTTCCACTCCTGTTAAGAGGCCAAGAGAGTTGGATTCCTCGGATGAGGACTTGGACTCTGGAGAAGAATCCCTAGCTTATTCTTCCCATGTTCCTTCCCCTGGACTGTTGTTCAGAGAAAGAGTATTTCCTTGAGCCCAGACACCTCCACCCCCCCCCGAAGAGCTGCCCTTTGGGAATATTGTTGCTCGCATGATGAAATTTTTAAATGAGACTGTTCCCAGGTCTCTGAAATTCAAAAAAAAGTACTATGAGCTACTTCAAATGGAGTCACCCAAATCATAAACTGTCCCTCCTGTTAGAGATGGCCTTTTGGACACTTGCTGCCTCTGTAGCTCCTGACTCTCGGCCTCCTGCACCAAAGAAACCTGATGGGTTCTATAAGGTGTCTGAGGACTGCAAGTTTTTGTACAAGTGCCCTTCTGCTGATCCCTCAGTGGTATCAGTTTCTTCTGACAAACCTTCTAAGTTGTTATAATCTACTAAGCTTCTTCCTTATGATATGGATGGTCAGGCTATGGAAAGGTTGTGCAAGAAGGTTTATACTACTGCCAACATATCTTTGAGGGCCATTAACTACCAGAATCATATGACCATATGTTTTGGCACTCCTTTCCCAGGTATCTAAGGTGGTGTCTGACCTTCCTGATTCTGATGGGAAGGGTTTTGCTCTTTCCCTACTGGGGTCCACCTCTCAGGCTGCCTTTCACACGATGAACTGCAGCTATAATGCAGCTGATGCTTCTACCAAGGCTGCTGCTTTTGGTTCAGTGATGAAGTGTTATTCTTGGCTACATCTTCAGGCCTTACCTGATAACAGTAAGGCCAAGCATTTGGATGCCCCTGTGGATAACATTTTTCGGACACCTGCTGTCTCCTTTACCCCCAAATTCCAGAGGAATTATTTTAAGTCCACTTTTGTTCATAGCCAGACTTGCCCTCCTCTTAAAGGTAAGAAGGTTTCTTGGTGTGTTCCTCCTGCTAAGTCTACTCAGACTCCCTCTTCCCAGAAACCTTCTTGTCAGGACAAGCCTGTTTCCATTTGACTTTTGTCCATCCCTTCCTCTCAGCCAGGTCCCCTGGTCTCTCCTCCTTTCTTTCTCTCTTCCAAATTGGCATTGGATCACCTCAGACTCTTCGGTGGTGACAATTTTCCATCAGGGATATTTCATGGTTTGGAAATTCCTTCTCCCCTTTTCAGGTGTTCCTCAACAGCAGCTTCTTCATTTTCCAGAGGTTCTACAATTCATTTTTTATCAGGGCAGCATTCAGCTCATTCCACCCACAAAGGTGGGAAAGGGGTTTTACTCCCTAATGTTTTAGATTCCTCGGGAGGAAGGTACATGTAGCCCAATTCTAGATCTTTCTCAGCTCAACACCTTTCTCAATGTTCCTTCTTCCAGATGTTGTCCCTTCAGACCTGGATTCCTCTTTTTCTTCCCCAGGCCTTCATGGTTTCTCTATATCGGAAAGATGCATACCTTCACATCGCTATTCATCCTCTGTTCAGGAAAGTTTTACATTTTTCTGCTTCTTCCTTGCATTTTCAGTTCTCTGATTTGCCCTTTGGCCTTTCTATTGCCCCAGTGATATTCACTAAATGCTTTGGTCCTGTCCTTGCTTTCTGTAGGCTTCAGAGGATACAGATTTTTCCCTATCTAGGTGACCTGCTCATTCAAGCTTCTTCTCCCAGCAGCCTTTTGCAGGATTTTCCAGTTTACCACTTGTCTTTTACACAGTCTGGGGTTCGCCATAAATTTCCAAAAATAAGTCCTGAAGCCTTCCCAGGATCACATTTTCCTTGGACGCAGACTTCAGATGTTTCCCATGCCTGCATCTCTCCCTGCCGCCAAGGTTCTGTCCCTGACAACCTTTTTCCAATCTCTTCTTCCTCTGTCCTCTTTCATGGCCACGGAATTTCTCAGGGTTCTGGGATTTATGGTCTCCACCATTCCCATGCTCCACCTCATCAGACTCAATACGAGGAAATTTCAGTGGTACTTCAAATTGGTGTGGCTCCAGCATTGTCACCCCTTAGAGTTCCCCATTCATTTTCTTCCTTGTCTCAAACTTGAGCTTCAGTGGTAGACTCATCAACTCTTTCAATCCAGGGCTTCCCTTTCAGGATCAGAGTCCCTCTCAGGAGCTGTTCACTGACACCTCAGATGTGGGGTGAGAAACCTCATGTGGATCCCTAAAGGTCCAGGGTCTCTGGCCTCCTCATCAGAGGTCAGACCACAACAACTTGAGAGATGAGAAATCTGCTTCTGGCTCTGCAAGCTTTTCATTCCCTCTTTCATCCCGGGTCCTTCAAAGTCTTCACAGACAACACCACAGTAATGTGGTAAGTCAACAAGAAGGAGAGCACGAGGTCCTATCTTCTTTGCAGACTAACTCTTCAAGTCTGGAACCTAGCTATCCAGTGTTAAGTGACTCTTCAGGTGGTTTACATTCCCTCAGAGCACAATCTAGTGGTAGACCTTTTTGAGCAGGTCCAAAAGGCAAGTTCATAAATGGATGCTTCACAGAGATGTGTTGCTGGGCATTGGCCATCAGTGCGGTATTCCTCAGTTAGATCATCTTGCCTCCCCTTTTGACAGACAAATTTCTCTCTTCTGCTTCAGAGTCCCAAGTCCTCCAACTTGGAAAGTGAATACCCTGTCTTTTTCCTTGGAAGAGAATGTTTACGAACACCCCCCCCCCCCACCGCCATTAGTTCTGTACAAGATCAAGCAGGACTCTCCCAGAATCTTGCTGGTGACTCCTTTTTGGCCCAGACAGCATTGGTTTTCCCCTTCTTTCTCATATGAACAAGGTCAATCACCACAAGTTACCTCATGGGGTGGATCTTCTCACATAAGTCAAGGGATCTCTCTTATCCATCCCCACCTGTTCACTCTTCAAATGACACTGTGGGTGATACGGTTTTAGGCACCTTGTGCTCCAGGTTCTGCAGGAGGCTAGGAAACCCACTACCAGAAAATCATACATGTCCAAATGGAAAAAAAGATGTTTTGTCTGGTGCATCTCTTGTTATTTGGATCCCCTTTCTGTTGAGGTTCCTCTGGTTCTCTGTTATTTGTGTAATCTGCTCCATGCTGGGTTGACATATCCTTTACTTAAAGCTCACCTGTCAGCAATTTTTGCTCATCTGCCCTTGTATCCCACTCTGGCCTTTAGGTGTGAGGTCATGAAATTTCTTAAAGGCATCCTTCATATCAGGCCTCACAGAAAGCCAATTCTGCTTTCTTAGGATCGCAGTTTTGTACTTGAAAAATTGACCCAGGCTCCTTTTGAGCTATCTTCTTCAGCTTCCTTACAACATTTTTTCTTGGGAGGCTGTTGCTCTTTTGGCTCTTACTTCAGCCAACATAGTGTCTGAACTTCAGGCTCTCATAACCATTCCTCCTTTTTTAGTTTTTTTCATAGAGACAGGGCACCTCTTTGTACTAATCCTTCCTTTATGCCCAAGGATGGTCAATGAGTTGTCTCTTAAGAATATTAATCTTCCTTCTTTTCTTTTTTTCTTTTGCCGCAGTCTGCCAGTGAGAAGATTACACCTTGGATTTGCATAGACAACTCAGGTATTTGGATAAAACTAAAGTATTTTGCATGTATGAGCAGATTTTTGTTTCTTTTCACTACAGAACTTTGGGTTGGTTGTTTCTAAGCAAACCTTCTCATCCTGAATTTCTAATGCTATTTCCTTTTGTAATTCTTTTCATGGCAAATGTCCTTCCTTGGTTGTAAGGGCACAGTCTACTAGGGCACTTGCCTCCTCTGGGTCTTTTGTCAAGGGTTTGGATACAAACTCCATCCTTGAGGCTGCTACTTGGACCTCTGCTCATAAGTTGCATGTTATTTCAGGGCCAAGGCCGGCTTTGCCAGGGCTATCCTGCTTGGGTTTCTAGGAGGCTTCTCTGTGCCTTCTTCCTCCTAGGTTTCGTCTTAGTTCTTGTACTCTCCCTTATGTAAACACTAGTGATATGGAAGGCCATGGGTTCATAGAACATTTCATGTTTAGCCTAAACAGTTTCTCCTCTTATGAAAATCTTGAGTACTGACCTCACAGATGAAGTCACAAACTAGATTATGACTAGGTCATCTCAACCTCACATTTTTAATTATAGAAAAATAGAGTACTTTCAGTTTTATTTTACTTTTGTATTAAAATATCCTTGATTTATTACATAAAATATATCCGTTCCGTTTTCTCAGCGTTGTTTTGTAAATAAAAAGTGAAGTTAGGGATAGTTAAAATAGATCTGAACAGAATCACAGGGTCCTGTTGACAGGGACGAGAATGTTAAGGCGTTAACTATTTTACATGATCCATCTGCTGCAGGATATAGTCAGAAAATTCTATTTTGTACTCACAGACTCTCATTTTTCTGCTCTCAACCCATCTGACATTTAGGAAGACGGACAAATATTTTCAGTATTCTGCCCCAAGCACTTAAAATGTATGTGTGCTTGTCAGCTGTTGTTTCTATTAAACGTGTTTTTCAATCTACTTACCTGCTGTATGCAGCTCTAATTTCTACAGCTACAGACATGTTGTCTGAAAAGGTACACCCTTGATCTGCTCTATCGTTATCAGTTTTTTCTTCTATGTAGTTTTATGTATAATCTGGTTAAAATTGTGTCACTGTTAATATGCATAATATATTACTTGTTAAAAAAAGTTTTCTGTTAATATTTTAAAGAATGTAGCTTACATAATATTGTACAATCATTACATTTTTGCATATAAGAATGCCCATCTGTATAAACAAGGACAGCTTTGTAAGAATGCCCAAACAGCATTGATGTAAGGCAGATGACAGCTTTTACTTCATTTAATTCAATTTATTGTGGAAGACTACTATACAGTCTGGTTTATAAGCTGTGGAAAATCACAGTAATGTAATTTTGAAGATGCACTTTGTAGTCCAGACTTATACACAGTTCAACAAGAATCCTAACTATATTTATTAAATGACTGCTTTGATATTATAAAGCCTGTCTGAAAGTCAAAAAGAACAGTGTCTCTCACCAGGAAAAACTGCAAACTCATTAGTGGCGAGATAGTGAAGAGTGGTGGTTCGCTTTTTCTAAGCAGTATCAGGTGCAAAATCCTGAAAAAGCTATACTCCACATCTAGACATTACAAAAGGATCACCCCCCCCCCCTTCTAGCAATTTGCAGGATTCGCTTTACCCACAAATATGAGAACCTTAAATATCATTTGCAGTGGGATTGACACACACACACACACACACACACACACACACACACACACACACACACACACCTAGTTATTCACTTACTTCCTTGTGCAACTTTGGTTTGTGCAACCTGATTAGTCATTGCTGTTTAAGTCATGTCTGCAGTTGCAGTGTGACAGAAGCAGATGGAGGTTATCCCATGGAGGAGTAATGCATGCTTGTCACTGTCCCTACCTTTTTAGAACTTCCCTTGCTTTTGTTCATACTTTTTGCTTTATCCTTCAAAAAAAATCTTTGCTGTTAAATCATTCAGGATTACAAACAGTCAATTAATCTAGACATCTGAGTTTTATACTTATTGTCCAAAAAATAGATGTTGATGTAAAAATATATGATTTAGTATTTTTTTTAAAAATTAGATTAAAATTATTATTTTTTTTATTATTCTAATTTTTTTTTTTATTGTAAAATTGATTCTCAGCAAATAAATTGAGTTATAGTATCTGGTGTTCTGGTATTAGTTATAAAACTACCTCGAAAGAAAAATCAAACCCCTGATGATGGAAGCATCAGCTCTTCTTAAACTCCAAAGTTTGACTGAGGTAAGTGATGCCAGTGGCCGTTGAATATGCTTATATCATTCATGTTCATATTCAATTATCAGCTTCATACAATAGGGGTTATCAAAGTTCATGTTTTTCATTTTACAGAAATTTTGATGAATGCGTTTTCATTCCGCAAGCCTCCGCTTTTGTGGGGCTGTGGGGCAGACACAAATGATCAGGGGCCCCCATGGGCCCAGCTTTGGGGTTTCAGCAGCCAAACTGTCAAATGCTTTAGTGGAGAAAATGTCCAAAAGCAAGAGTTTAACTAAGCCAGAGCACTATGTCAGTAGTAGAAGTGTCAGTAGTAAATATGCTAATGCCTGGTGAAACATGGTACTGTAAGACAAAAAACAGAAAATACAACCAGAATTAAATATGAATTGTAAGGGATATATATATAACTTATATTTTATTGGCATGCACAATATTGCTGGGGCTTTTGTTGGTTTTACAGATGTGAAAAAATAGGAATAAAATATAATGTGCTGTTGTAACTTGGCCCCAAGGAACAGCCCCAGAGGCAGGGGCCCCCGGTCTTGCCCACTATGGATTGCACCATTGGGCTCAGGGAAACACTGAGTGCAGTTTTCTTTCAGTTATTAGTGGCAGATGGGACTACGATTCACTACCCAACTTAAATAATTTTCCAAATATTCACTGCAATACTCACCTGTGTACGTAAGTCATAAGCTATTACTCCTTTGGTGGTTCTATGATTGGTTAAAAAAAATGTAAGTGTCAGAAGACTTCCTAGGATTCTGCATCACTTTAACACAACACATACTGAGCACAAACTCCAAAAACAAAGGCTGTTGGAGAGGTGCCAGTCTTTACGGCCCATTGGTTTGCAGCATTTTCCTTTTTTTTTTTTTTTTTAATTGTATCACTGTACTCCAGTAGCTAGGCCACCAATGCTGTAAGATGAGCAATCATCACATTCAAACCCAGCAGCTGTTGTAGGCCTTATGGCCCATGAGATTGTCGATCTCAGGCACAATCAAAAAACAACAACCGAAGTTATGATTTTTCAATGTCACAAAACTCACTGTCTTTTTTTCTGTTATACTAAAGGCTGCCATGAAACTCATTACGTGTGCTCTAAATAAACTGCTTACATAAAGCTTTAACTTACAAAGGAATTCTGGTCGGCCACAGGCGTACAGAAATGCTGTTGATGCCATGTCTGCTGGCTCTACTTCCCCCGGCATATCTAAATTTCACAGAGACTACTGAAGTGAGGCTCAGCGACAAATGCTGAACTTACTATCCTACATGTGTCAATACACATGAACATTATGCTAGCCTGGCCTAAAGTGTGAAATTATGCCATCATGACTTTGGGTGTGTCAAATTTACATGGTCACTATACAATGACATGGCCTTGGATTTGCAAAATAGTATAAAAGTACTGCAAAAAATGACCTGATGGTTTCAGTCTAAAATTCTGCTAGTTGACACATGTTGACTCAGACAGCCCTTTACAACCTACTGATTAAACGTCTTTGGCTGGGACCTGTGAACAGGTTAGGCTCAGAGCGGCTGGTCACGTGGTCACTTATTCTCACCACACTGCAGAGACTGAATATTCAGCTATGTAAGGATGCTGGCAAAACTGGTATACTGTGTGCATCTACTTACTGGTAATAGTAGGATGAAGCTGTGATGGCATGGATCAAAACTACCGGCTGCTGTAAATTAAAAAGTAGAGCTCATTGTTGTTACTCCGGGGTTATGCATTCAAACATTACCTTTCTTATCTAATGTGGATGCCTTAAGTATAATATGCAAGAAGATGGGCATAACCACCTGGCATTTTTATTTATTTTTGGCTTGTGGAATCATCATTAATGATTACACTGAGCTAGAGAAGAGATTTGTGGCAGAACATTACAAATGATTTGATGAAGCAAATTATAATGATGGTCTAAAGGACTACCCCCCCCAGATCTGAAACAATCAGTTGGCTCCCCAGACAATGTTACTCTCATTTGTATCCTCCCAAAGTTTGAAGAGGATGACCCCAAAAAGCAGGCTACCTAAAGAGCTATTATAAACATCCTAAGCCGTATCAAAATATCTTTGCTAAATTGTATCAAAGACACAGAACAGCTCCTTGTTACAGTTCACTGACCGGCATTTATTTATAAAGAAGTCTTCAGTATAAACAAAGTATTATGTATATACATAATGGTTATTTGTCAAACTGTAGCAGAGTTATACTAGTTCCTTTCTACACTGTGCAGCACACAGTCCCTAACTGACTGACTTTTACTCAAGCAGCCACGATTATGGCTGCTTAAATGAATACAGATACTGCTTTTACAGACTGATCGACACCTCTTCTACTGTGTAAACCATACCCCCACACAGCTTGAGCCTATGGGCAAATGTCCTCTTAAACCCACCCTTGCTACAGCTTTTTGGGTACACTTTACATTGTCTATTAGGTAAATCCACAAACACTACTTCCAAAAAGAGTCGCCAACCAAGGAACCAATCTGCTTCTTATTTTATTAAGAACACGTACACATAAAGCACTTTTCGTTCGGTAAAATGACCACAACTTCTTCAGATAAAACAACTCCTCAAATACTGGTGTTTAAATTCACTTCAGTTCATCATGTGACAAAAATTTACATTCAAAATTGCTTCCCTATTAAAACATTAACCCTCAATGTTCCACACTTAGCAGCATCCCAACAACACAATAAAATTACAACATAAAAGATAAAAATGAATAAATCTAATTTATAATATGTCTTATACAAATTGGATTTAAAACTTATTAAACCAAATTTTTGTACTATGCATACAATTGTTTAACTTTCATCTAGTTAAACTCTAATTTTAAACAACATAAAACAGAACAAGTCTCATTCAAGTGTGGATGTTGACAAGCATTTAGTCTCAACTGCCATAATTCCAGTTTTTCTAGTAAGAGTGAAGTAGGGCCACCTCTAATGTCAGGTGTAACTTGATCGATGGCTCTAAAATTGAACTTGTGTGTAGGGAAACTAGTAATGTGTCTAGCTAATGCATTTTCCAATTTTCCTCTATAAATACTGTAAATATGTTCATACACACGTTCTTTAAGTTTACAGTGGATCTTCCCAAAGTAAAAAGCTAAATAAACTGCCATTCTTGAATTACAGTTAAAATTCTTCTTTGTGTGACACAGTATACTTCCAATGTTGAAGGTATGACCCGTTTCCACACATCTACAAAAATTACACATTTCCCACTTAAGCATTCCCATTTACTACTTTCTAATACATTTTTCATGTTGCGTCCTCTTTTAAAAATAACTAAAGGGGATTCACCCACTTTGTTCCTAATGTCCCGGTCACCCATTAACAAGTTCTAATTTAAATTTTTTTTTTTACCTCTAATGCATCAATAGTACAGGGAGTAATGAAACTTAATGTAAACTTAATACTATTTAAATTCCCTTGGCTGACGTCTTGGTGTTCTTCATGACTTTGGTTACTCGAGTCAATCACCCTTTCTTGTGTACTCAGTCTGTTGAGGATTGGTTCGTAAAAAACTCTCTTTCTCTTGAGTTGAACTTCGGTTACCAACTGTAATATTAAAGAGTCTAGGTAACCTCTTCTCAAAAACATCTGTTTCAAGGTTTCACATTCTTCCATAAATTCTTCTTTTACTGTGACCATTCTCGTTGCTCGAACTAGTTGACCCTTAATTACAGACCTCTTCTGATGATATGGGTGTTTGCTAGTATAATGCAAGAATGTATTAGAGTAATTACTTTTCCTATAGACTTTTGCCGTGTATTTAAACTGGACTCTATATTTTTTATTTCTACATCGAAATATGTCATACTTTCTTGATGGTAAATACTAGTAAACTGTAAAAAACTTGTCGTGTTGTTCAAGTGATGAATCATACGTGAAGCTGTACGATCATCACCCTTTAATATTGACCAAGAAGTGTGTGTAGAAGTAAATTTGGTCGATAATCTCATTGTTGTTCATAATAAATTCACGATTCCAAAGGACCATCATTAAGTTGGCAAAACTCACCCCACATGATGAGTCCATCCATTCTTCCTGGATGCAAAAGCCTTGGAAATGAGATGTGCCACATAGAAGGAATTTCTGACCACAAAGGAGAAGTTGCTGTCAACCTGCATCCCCAAATCTCTTACAACGCCTTCAGTGTTCAGTGGGCTCCCATCAATGTGGTAAATAGTGGGAACCGAGTTTTTACCAAAGGGGACGACTATGCATTTTTTAGCATTAAGCTTAAGGGCATGGTTTCGACACCAGTCACTGATCTCAATGAGGCCTTTCTGTAGGATGTCTGCATCACTTGGGAAATTAATAATGGCTTGGTCAGCCAGAATACCTTTGTGTTGGCCTGGACTTCTGAGAAGTAGATGCCGAACAAGA
This sequence comes from Protopterus annectens, assembly GCF_019279795.1. NCBI lineage: Eukaryota > Metazoa > Chordata > Ceratodontiformes > Protopteridae > Protopterus > Protopterus annectens. The sequence continues at coordinate 249,354,668 of NC_056750.1, forward strand.
GAGGACCCTGTGGGACTCCTCTCATGACTGGTCGGCAGTCTGACTTGGAGTTTGCTACTTTCACACTGTGCGTTCTACCTGTGAGCCAATTTGCAACCCACTAGGGTCTGTAGTTGCTCCCCCTTTATGGAGAGGGATGACTGTAGCAGTGTGCCAATCGGTAGGGACAAAGCCTGAGGTGAGGCTGTACTGAACAGGGCACACAGATGTGGTGCCAGGTCACTTTGTAGTTCATGTAAAACACAGCCAGGGATATTATCAGGTCCCATGGAAGTTGTATTCTTGGCCTTGGACAATGCAGCCTTAACCTGTGGCTACACTAATGCTGGGTGCCTGGCATTCTTCCGGTATTGTGAATGGTCCTTTGGGGGGGGGGGGGTAAAGTTGGCACTGAATCTGTCAGCCAGTATGTTGGCAATATCTGTTGGCTCAGTATAGGAGGTACCATTGTGCAGTAACTCAGAGCAAATCTGGGTATTGTCATGGAGGTTCTTGATATAACTATAGAAGGCTTTGTGATTGTTTTTAGTGTCTGCCACAATTCTGCCCTCATAGCTGGCTTTAGACGTTTTGATGAGGGATCGCAACTTTTTGTTGAGGCTGATAAGGGAATTTTTCCACTCTTGAGACTTCACCTTTTTCTGCAACAGTTTCTTCCTTCTGTTGTAGAGTTTATTAATGGCAGGGGATCACCAGATTGGCTTCCTTTTTTTGGAGGAGAGTGTCTTGGTTCTGTTGGGTATGGCTATAGTTCCATGCATTTATGTACATGTTCGTAGAGTGCACATTGGTATATGCTTTGGCAGTCATACAGCTATTTTCTATTGGCATGGGTGCCGTGAAGTTAGCCACCTCTGTTTTTAGGAGTCCAAAGTCAGCTTTGGAGAAGTTTTTCAAGGTGGTTACCTTTGCAGGGGGAGTGGGTGAGATGCGGATTTCCATGGTGATTAGTTTATGGTTGGATTTAACTAGGGAGGGATTGACTACTGGTGTAGAGCAACGGCCGCCCATGTTAGTAATAACCAGGTCAAGGATGTTGCTTCCTCTAGTGGGGATCAGAATGAGTTGGTCCAGGGCACTCTAATTGATGAATTCCAGGAAGTGTTGGGCCAGTGTATTGGTGCTGGAGTAGTTTTTCCAGTTGATGGAGGGGTAGCTGAGTAGCTGAAGTCTCCTAGTATGAGAGTGTTGGGTTGGACCTTGATAGATTCTAGGGTGCTTAGGAACGTCAAGTGAGTCTAGGAACATAGTTGGGGACCTACAGCAGGCTATGACCTGGATTGCTGTCTTACCCAATGTTAGTTGTACCTGAAGTATCTCAGCTGCGTTACGCTGGGCTACTAGTCTGGAAGTGAGCATATCCTTTATGAATATGGAGACACCACCACCTCTGGAGCTTCGGTCCATGTTTCGGGGCCAAAAGGTGTGGAATGAGTTATAGCCTGATAGCACAGGGGTACTTTCTGCCACTTTAAACCAGGTCTCTGTTACAGCACAAATGTAGATGTTCTCCCATTTTGAGGAGTGCTTTGAGCGAGTGCATCTTGAAATGTAGACTTCTAGCATTGCGCAGCATGACCCTCAGATTGCATTTATTTATAGCTGTTACGGTGGTAATTTGGTATTTGGAACACCTACTACAAAACGCACTATAGGGATGGCAAGAGCCTTAGTCAGTACCTGGAAACCCAAGGGTGAAAGATGCAGGCCATCTCTGGCAAAGCATCGAGGTCTTTTAATCATGTCACCCCAAGCAGCCAGATATTAGATCCCTTAGAATGACACCAGAAACGTAGCCAATTGTTGAAGTCAATCATTTTTTGTTTGTACTGTGATATCATTCTGGGTGATGGTAGGATACTGCTCAGGGCTAGTGTCATACCTTCCTGGGCCACATAATCCGAAAGCTCCATCATGTCTCTTTTCATGTAGTCTAGGGAAGTGCATCTCAGGTCATTCACACCCACATGGACAATGACAGAGTCATACTTGTACTTGTTGTGGAGTGACCACAGTGTGTGCGTTGTGTGTCGGATTCTGGCACGTGATTGACAGCTGACTATTACCTTCTCCTTATTCAACCTAGTGAGTGGGACATCTGTATGCCTCACTATTGAGTAACCTATGATTAGTGTACTGGGCAAGGTATTTAGCCTTAGGGGCTTAAGGTTGAGGGGCACACTGTGGAGGTGAGCTGTGTGTCTTGTGGTTTGTGTTGTGTTGTGGTGGTTGAGTGTGTTTCTGTCTTGGAGGTCTCTGCTGTTTGGGTAAATTTATATTGAAAGCCTCCATGAAGGTGGGTGTGTGGTTTGTGTTTTTATGTGAGAGCTGTAATAGTGGGTGTTCTGGAGGGCTGTGTGTTTCATGTGGTGTGGTGCAGGTATTGACCTTCTCCTCTTGACCAGCTAGACCGGTCTTGGCTGGAGAGTGCATAGCTTCTAATTTGGTGATAGAAGTGCATCTCTCACAAGTCTGAGTGTTGAGAGGTAAGAGGAGAGGGTTCTCTGTGTACATGAGGCAGTTGCTACACTGCCTCAGAATACCCAAGTGCACCAGGTTAATAAAAGAAAGCACCGGGAACTCCCCTTTAATCATGCCAGGAGGGGTGGTCATAACTACTAAGTATTGGAGCTATTTCCGTGAAGAACAACTAGTGCTGATAGCACTTAGGTGTGCTATAATAACTGCTACAAAAACTTGTTGGAAGTGCAAAGCGATTAGCCTATTTGAAGTGCAAGAGAGAAAGAACTAACAAGATCCAAGGGAAAAACTGAAGAGCAGACGTTCTGGAACCAGTAATAGTTTACCTCAGCTCAGCACCGCTGAGTGGAGCTTAAACAAGCGCAAATGCGGTTTTAAACCAGAAAGTTGAAAGGGATGGAAAAACTTCCCAAACAGCCAATAAACTACAATTTCTGGGCTAGAAACCACTCCTCTTGTGGTAGATAGGCTACCTCGTGCTTACCACTCCCACTGATAAGCTAGAAGGCTTCCCTCCAACACAGAATGGCTTCCTTCTTAATTACACAACTACAACACATATAAGGCACTGGGTATTTGCAGTGACCAGATGTAACTAATTTACACAGTTTGTCTTTCTGAATGAGAGGGGTGTGTTATACTCATTCATGAGAACCAGTATAAAACGGAATATAATAAAGTAGCGAGTTTCAGTATTATGCTCCTCCTGCAAAATGTAATCTATTAAGTTTTCCTAAATTTAAAACTCTAACCCTAAAAGACCACCGTTAACCCCAAGCCTCAGAGCCTAAACCCAATCCTAAACCCTCTCTCTTTTTCATGTGTATGGTACCATTGGACCAGTAACACAAGTGGGATGCTGCAGTCTAATTACAAACATGCTATTCACACTTACCACTCACATGGTTACTACAAGAAAACATTACCTACATCTGATCCTTTTAGTATGTGACCCTTTCTTTATTTCATCTAAACCTACCTATGTCTGTCAATCAACAGCTGTTTTCCTCTCTTGAATACCTAATACCAAAACAAGAATGCCTGCACATTAGACAAGCTACAACCAAAACCACACACACACGCCAGAATTTAACACCTTCTCCCATCAATCTGCCATTTAGTCTCCCTACAAAACTATTCTCAGCACATTAATCAAAGAAAATAATCACCTCTTCTTAGCTCATCATAGTTCTGCTACTAATATATGGATACACTAAATCTAACCCTGACCCCTCTCAAGTCACCTCACACAACCTTAACCTCCCTCATCTTACACTCTAACATTCACTGCAATGTAGAGCACAGCTAGAACTTGAATTCTGGCTCAGCACATAGTCACCTGACATTCTAGCAATAACAAAATTTGGGGAAAACCATCTACCATTAACCTCAGCTGTTTTTTCTTGGCTTGACAGCATATATTTAGTGCTAGACACAGCAAAAGAAAAGGAGCTAGAACACTGACTCTACAAAACTCACATCAATATCCCTAATTACTCAAGCCACTCCAAGTGATGACAATTACCCAAACTGGCAACTTGTACACCTCAAGCAGTATGGCTCGCTATACATCACCCTATACCTCCATCCTCCAGTAATAAACAAAAAAAATCAACTCCATAAAAAAAAATCCACACAGTTGCAGTCCTTAGGAAAAAAAAACACTAATAACCTTGAGTGCTGTATGTAGGTAGGTGTGTGTATGTGTAAATGACTTTTCATTTCATACAAGAAAGCAAAGAGTGCAATTTGAGATGGAAAGCAAAAGGAACAGTCTGAGATGGCCATGACAGTGTGTGGATTGAGGAGTATTTATTTTTACTGGTTAACTGGTGCAATACTCCAGTTAACAATGACCATGTGCAGGCACAGCCCCATTGAATAACTGTCACAAAACAACTTAATCATAACAGATGCAATTAATACAGACACAACAAAGTGCATAGATGTGTGATAAACCGAGATGCTGCCAGCCCAGCCAGACAGAATTTTGTAAATAATTCTAGCTAATTTTTAAATATTAATATGATCCACAGGCTTGCTTTACAAATGTAAAGAGAACTATATGTTATGATTAAACTATATGTTGCACTGAGCTTCAAAAATGTAACCACAGTGCACCCTGCTGGAAGAAAGAAGAAATGTGTATAAACTCTATGCTTATGTAATGCAATGTATGTTTCATAGTAGAAATTGTGATAGAGAGCGTTAACTTGCAAAACTCTAAGAAAATAAGTTGAGTTTTAACGACGTGCTATAAAGTTAGTTTATCTCAAGCTAAGCGACAGGATGTCTAGGCTAGGAGTTTCTTTCTATTGTCTTAAGACAGAGATAATTACTAGGTTTCACATGTAAAGTGTTTTTGTATTGCCCTGTGACTTCCTAGTAGCTGCACATCAGAAATACAAGTATTTTTGACAGAGACATGTTAAATGCTGTTGGTATCTGTTTAGCGTGGGAAATATTTCAGAGAGAAAGAGTGTATTTGCATCTCGTCTTGGACCTAGTAAGAACATCCACTCACCGGTATTTGCTTTGCTCTCTAAGTAAGACTTAGATCTTAGTATCTCTCTTAGAGACAGATGGGAAAATAGTCAGATCAGTCTAGATGTTTATTGTATTTATGTGAGACTGTCCTACTATGTTATTTTAAAGTATTTCCTGTGTTTCTGAACTCTACTGTCATTGTGTTGAGTTAATAAGTATTGTCTTGTGTTGTTATTATTTATTATTAAATATATTTAAACCTTTTAACTGTGGCTGTTTTGTTAGAGATATACAAGCTCTTAGGGTACTTGCATGTATTTGGTGATACTGTACAAGTCACTCCTAAATAGCCTTGGTCACACTTACTATTTGGATAACAGTAACATTACACAGCAGAATTGGACACCCTTTGGAAAGGGCCTTTATAGTAGCTGATAAGTAGTGGTTGGTGGCAGTGATTTCTACCTTATAATCTGGGCAGAAAAGGGCATAGCTAGAGAACCTGTGCCAGCCTTCCCCAGGAGTGTCTGTGTGTTTGTATATAAATCAAATCTCACACTGTGTGCGTGTCAGCTACTTGGCAGGGACATGAAGCACTGGTTGCTCAGAGAGGGTGCTGGATGTTTTGGCTTAACCACTCGGCTGATATCTTAACCCTATAGCTGTGCCAGAGGGGAGTCTTATTGGGGCTCTGGAGAGAGAGAGAGAGAGAAACCAGCCCCAGACTGACTGTGACCTCCGAGTGCTCTTAAGGAAAATTGTACTTTACTCTGTGTGTACTGTTCATCCTCCCAATGTGCACATCCCTCACTGGTGTTAGTGGTGAGGATTGAGGCTTCTTGATTGCTGGGCCAGTGCATGGGCGTCACAACATGTTTCAAGTATTTTTCCCAAATCTCATCAAGACATTTAGGGAGTCATAAGAGTTATTTGAGCCATAAGGGAGTATGTACCCGCAGAACAGGAGGGCATGAAAGGAAATGAGAAGATTACAGTAGATGGCGGGATGTCTGAAGAGGTGGAGAGAATTCAGACTATGGTTTGAAACAAGCACAAATCATTTAGACCAGTGCAGGGATGAGAACTGGAAACGTTAGTGGCTCATATGCAGTAAAAGCAAAAAGCAGCAATAGTTTGTGCAAAAATAAGGGGTAAAGAGGATGATACTGTACTGTGCAAACTGAACACTTTACCCTCTACATCTTAAAGTAAGAAAAGAAAATGTCTGCAGACTAGCAAGGCAAACTACAGGACAAAGACTGCCAAACTGGGATGCATGGATGGACAGACAATGGAGCTTATCATCTATGAGACTGTCCAGTTACAGGTTGAATTCATGATGGGGGTGGGGTTAAAGGTTTGAGGAAGAACATCTGAGATTGTAAATAAAACATCAAGCCAACAATACAACATTCAAGAACTCAATACTTGAAAGCTGTCACTGAAAGGAGCAGCTGGGAGCAGCCTGATACTCATGTACTGGAGCTGTCTTACAAAAACTGTACAGGCAAATCATGTCTGTAAAGCTGTAATCACATTGCATGTTTTACTCAAATTCTTTTTTTTTTGTATACACTTGTTTTGCAAATTGCTTTTAATTCACATTTAGGCTGGGCTAGACACTGATAATTCCAGGTGGGACTGGAATGCTTATGAAAGCAGGAAAGGTTATAGGACATATGCTACCCCAAATAAGTCAGCATAACATAAGGAAATACCCACTTGAGAACAGATGACCTTAATGACACAGAATGCCAATGATTTACCTTATTTGAAAAAACACCGAGTACTTCCACATCTGAGAAAGTTGGAACTATGGGTAGTGACAATTCAGGAAATTAAATTTGGAAGAAAATTAATGTGATGCACTGATTACAAAGTATACTTCAACAGAAGTGGTATCCTCCTTTGTGCAGGCAGAGAAAAGAAGTGTGATGTTAACTGTATAGAGATGCCCTCTTACACTGGAAGATGTTATAAAAGATTCCAAGGGGTGCTTTGCAGGGGGGTAGAGAGCTACTTTGCTACAACTCTGTCGACACTTGGTATATATATTCTACTAGTTAATGTACAAGCAGAATTCTAAAAAATTAAGTGCGATTAGAATGTAGTTATGAGCAGTATGGTGGGGAAAAGGAAGTCCTGTGATGCAGTACGTTCTAGGGAAGGGGAGATATAGGACACTGTAAATGAAAACAAAGGGATTTGCCTCTATATGTGATCTTCAATTACCTAGGGTGCAATGCACATATTAATTTTTTGAGCAGGGTCCTACACAAATAAAATATACATAAGTCAGAGTACATCTTATAGGTGTAGAAGACCATGTTTTAATGGAATGTATTGCTTGCAGGGCAGTACCCTCCTGCTTGAAGCGAAAATATAAATGCCCTACTAGCTTTCTAAAAACTAAAGCATCTTAAGACTGGTTAAAAAAAAACAGTAAGCATAAGGTTTAAATAAGATTAAGTACAATCACCAAACACTGATAAAATAGAATGAGCTTAATTTAAAAAGGAGGTATGTTTTTATATGGTCTGCATGAAGAGAAAACAAACAAAGATGAAGCAGCTAGAGGAGTTGCAAGACAAGATATGCAACACTGACAATTGTTACAAAGGGGGTGAGAAAGGCAAAACAAGAACTTAAAAATCAGTTAGGAAAGAAAAAAACACACACACACAAGTTCATGCAACAATGTTTAAGAGATGCAAGCAATTATCCAAATTTCCAAAATGTACTGAGAACTGACAGTTTGACTTTGGTAGCAGAAAGCACAAAGTAATATGTGGATGGTGGTATCACTAAAAGGGATCCAGTGTCTATAGCAGAGTATTTTAGCCATTATAATAAACAGCATGAAGATCAAACCAAGTGGGGGGATAAGAATTCAAAATACAGAGTTTTTGTAGAATTTAGATTTCCCAAAGTTTAGAAGGGAAGGGAGTTTGATTGATGCAAATTAATAACACTGAATTAAAGTGTTTAAGGGGCATGTGCAGAAATAAATGCAGGCAGTGATGGTTTAATTACTGAATTTTGAAGTTTCCAATCAGAAGTGAGACATAAGTATTGTAATTTAATTTAGTACTGCAGACTAAACAAATAATACAGCCATAGGGAGAAGCTGTGGTTATAGTGAGCCTTAAGAATCTTCCCTTGCTGCACAAACATCAGTTGAAAATCATGACTAATAAGCTTTGTATGGTGATACTGATGAAGAGAATAGCAAAGGTAGTGCTGAAATTGACATATCATAATCAGTGTGGATTTGTTGCTGGTTCAAAGATAAGATATGGAAGATGACATTGTTGAAAAGGGAACAGCAGCAGAAACTTTACTGACATCGAGTCTTGACGTCAAATGATATTAGTTGATGCAGGTGACACTGGCCCTGGGATTAACCAAAGACTTTGCTGAAGCTATATTAGGCAGTATACGATAAGGTGAATGCTAGAAGTAAAATACATGCCAGTCAGTCATTTCTCTTAAGACAACAGCACCCGTCAACCACTACTGCATGCATTAAATCTGGTCTTTTGGCTGCACTAGTGAGGGCATCAGATATGGAGGGCTATAAGCTACAGCAGATGGAGATTAAAGTATTATTTATACGTGATGTACTGACTTGTATGAATCACCCTGGGAAGGACACTGATAAAGTGTTGGATTATAAGGTGAACAAAATGAAAACATGGACTATAATCCAAAAGATGGTTTGAAGCAGCATTAAGATGTTTACAAAAAAATGAATATGCATTACAAACGTTAAATATTTGGGGAACCCACTAGAACTATCTATTAATAAGACACACAAAAATATAAATATAAAGGACAATAGTGAAAGCTGGAGAAAACATGTTTAGAGTTGAACCAGAAAGTACAAGAAGTTTATTTCTGTTATCTCTGTTGCTGTGTGCATTTCTATCATTTTGTCACAGTTAATGGGACATTTTATAAGGTCATGAGTATGATACGGGACTACATATGGGCCAGATGCATAGAGAAGTTGACTAAGTTAATATTGTCTAAGAAATGTAGGGGGTTGCTTTATCTCTAACCTAGAGTTACAACATGTTACAGTGCAGATGAATGTGTTAACGGATTCTTTTAATTTGAAAAATGTGATGTGAAATGGAAAAAAAAAAAGTACAGTTGTGTACACTTACCATAAATATAGATGTTCGAGTGTATTCACTGTTGCAGTCATCACATTTGGATTATCTGCTTGCAGTAGCCCTCAGTCGGCCTGATTATCAAAGTCTTGGGTACTGCGTCGGTTACTGTCTCATCTTCCATGACGTCAGGTAGTCAGGAGTATAAAGCATGCAGCCGACACCATTACATCAGTTTTTCTTGCCCCAGATGTCAGGTGCCCCCCCCAATGGGAAGCAATTAAATATATCATCATGGACCTCATAAATAAAGATATTGGGGACCTATAGACACTGGATCCTACGCAGTTCGGCTTTGTTAAGGGCAGATCCTGTCTCTTAAACCTGGTCGACTTCTTTGAAACAGTCACCAAGGCCATTGACGAAGGGAAGGTGGTCCACACAGCCTACCTGGACCTCGCAAAAGCCTTCGATACAATATCCCACTTGGGCATTATAGATAAGCTCACCAGCTTAAATATAAACCCCTATGTCACTACATGGGTTGCAAACTGGCTCAAGGACATAACCCACATGGTTAGAATTGCTGGAGCCATGTCAGACTCCAAAACAGTTATAAGTGGCGTCCCACAAGGCTCAGTCCTGGGACCTCTCTTGTTCGATATATATTTCTCGGAGGTACAGGCCAACACAGAAGGACTGTGGCTGACCAAGTTCGCAGATGACTGCAAACTGGGCGCCCTAATCGACTCTCCAGCCGACACAAGCATCCTCCAAAAGGGCCTCATAGAAACAGACAACTGGTGGCAGAGCCATGGCCTCAAGCTAAACGCCAAAAAGTGTATAGTCATCCCCTTTGGCAAAAACAAAGTGCCCACAAATTACCACATAGGTGGTAATCCATTAAGTACAGAAGAAGTAATTAGGGACCTGGGGACCCAAGTTGATAGCAATCTCTCATTTGACAACCACGTGGCCAAAGTGGTTAGAAAAACATTTTATATAGCCCACCTAATCATGAAGGGATTCACATCTAGATTAGGGGAGGTCATCGTGCCTCTTTACTCATCCCTCATCAGGCCCATAATTGAGTACAATGCCCCTTTTGGGATGTACTTTACCAAACACCTGCAGCAACTGGAAAGACCCCAGAAGTACCTCACCAAGAGGATCAAAGGGCTCAAACAGATGCCATATGCTGCCCGGTTAAAGAAACTCCAGCTCTACTCAGTGGCATACAGCCTGCTCAGAGGCGACCTGTGCCTGACGTATAAAGCCATGTCCAACCCGAAATTAAGGGACATGCTGCACCTCAAAAAATCCAAATCCCATCGAGCTACAAGCTTGAGAGACTTGAACCTCAGCACTGAAATAATGCTGGAGGGACAGATTCATAACCCAGAGGCTCCCTTCACTCTGGAATAAAATCTCAGTCCAGGTTAGGCAGAATCCCTCATTGACTCTCTTCAAGAGGAATCTTGATGAGTGGATGGGAGAACGTAGGTTTACCCCGGGTATCACTTCTGTGTCACTGTTAGACAGAGGCACAGTATACTAACCTCGAAAAAGGGCATAGCAAAATTAATTTAAAATGGGTGGCGAAAGCCAAACATACTCTGGCTAGGCTTATAAATGCCCTAGGGCAGATAGCCTAGTATGAACCTATGAACCTATATATAAACAAGATTATACCTCCAACAAAAAAACAAATACACCAAAAAGCTTCTAAGCATAGTAAAAAGGAATAGAGGTATAGCCAAAAGAAGTCAGGGTGCTGGAGGGAGGGTAACCAGGACTGCAACAGTGAAGACACTCGAACATCTACATTTATGGCAAGTGTACACAACTGTACTATGTTTTTCGTGTTTCACTGTTGCAGTCGTTACATTTGGGTAGATTCCCAAAGCTAAGGATGGGAGGAGGAAATTAGATAGCATTAGGACCAGCTATAAGGCCCTGCAAGACTGCAGTGGCAAAACCAGCTCTGGACTTGGAGAAAATTGGCAAATGGTAATGCTTGGTGAAAGTATGCAAAGAACTCCAGATAGCAGCTTCTAGGATGTCCCTGGTAGGGACACCTCTGAGAAAGGCTGTAGAGGTAGATGCCCTGGTTGAATGTGGTCTTATCCCCTGTGGGCTAGGTTTTCCATGGTGCTTATAGCAGAAATGAATGCAATGGCTTATCCATTTAGAAATGGTTTGCTTTGAAATGGCCTTCCCCTCTGCCCCTGCAGCAAATGCCACCAGCAGCTGTTCGGATTTCCTAAGAGGTTTAGTCCTGTCCAAGTAAAACCTAAGTTGTCTGTGCACATCTAAAGAGTGCAGTGTCCGTTCCCCTTTGTTCTGTGGATTAGACAACAAGGTTGGCAAATGAATGGACTGATTAAGAGCCACACTGGATACTACCTTGGGCATGAAGGAGAGATTGGTCCTGAGGGACACCCTGTCTGCATGAAAGATGATGAAAGGCTCCATTGCCATACGGGCCTGTAATTCAGCCACCCTTCTTGCTGAAATGATGGCTAAAAGAAAGGCTGTTTTCCAAGAAAGGAATTTCAACTCTGCATTTGCAGCTGGCTCAAAAGGAGGTAGAGTAAGTTTTTCTAATACAAAGTTAAGGTCCCAGGTTGGTGTAGGGGCTCTCCTGGGTGGTCTTAAGATTTTGGCCCCTCTGAGGAACTGCTTGAGGAGTGGATGAGAGAAGAGGGGTGGTTCTGTGTTGTAATGAACTGAAATGGCTGAGGCATGAATTTTGATGGGAGGAAAAGGAAAGGCCCTTGTGAAGCATCTCAGTTAAGTATTGAAGAATCTAAGGTAAAGTGGGTACTGCTGTGCCCATCCCCTGAGTTTGGTTCCCGGAACAGAATCTTTTCCATTTTTCAGCATAAGATTTTCTAGTACTAGGCCTCCTTGCCTCCAGAATGACATCCAACACTTGTTTACTGAGGGATGGTAACGGAGAGATCAGGTAATTAACCAGGCTGCCAGGTTCAGGGTTTGAAGCTGAGGGTGCAGAATCTGGCCCTTCTGCTGGGACAGCAGGGTAGGGGTCTGAGGCAGGTGCCATGGTGCTAGCAGTGACACACTGCGTAAGAAGGGATACCAGTGTTAGCATGGCCAGTCCGATGCAATCAGTATCGTCCTTGGTTTGTCTTGTTTGATCTTTAGCAGTACCTTGGAGAGGAAAGGCAGAGGAGGAAAAGCATAAACTGATAGATTTTTCCAGGTGAAGGACAGGGCATCCACTTTCCAAGCTTGTTTGTGGGGAGTCCTTGTGCAGAATTTGTCCAACTGGTAGTTCTGGGGAGAGGCAAATAGGTCTATCTCTGGGCTCCCCCATTTGTTTATCAACATGTTGAATGTCTTTGGTTCCAGTTTCCACTCGTGTGGGTCCATGAGATTTCTGCTTAGATCATCTGCCAGTGAATTTAGCTTTCCTGGCAGGAACGGAGCCTGCAGGTACACTTGGTAGCTCAAGGCTGTGTTCCACAGAGCCATGGCTAGTCTGCAGAGAGGGTATGAGTGGGTTCCCCCCTGCTTGTTTATGTACCACATAAAAGTGGTGTTGTCCATCTTTACCATGAACTGTCCTGGAAGAATGTGGTCCTTGAAGGCTGTCAGAGCATTCGGTACAGCTAACATTTCTTTTTGACTGATATGCAGGTACATTTGACTTTGGTACCATTTGCCCTGAATGCACTTCCCTGCCAAGTGAGCCCCCCATGCATAGTCTGATGCGTCTGTTAGGGTTTGGGCGGCAGGGGGTAGAGTGAAAGGCAGCCCCTCGTTTTGGTGGCAGGCCTCTGCCCACCAAAGAAACTCTAACTGTAGGCAAGGTATGATAGGAATCATTGCTTCTTGATCCTGAGAATGTTGACACCATAAGCTTTTTAGATACCATTCTAGTTTCCTCATATGCAGTCTTGCATAAGGAATTAGGAGAATGCAGGTGGCCATGAACCCCAAGGCTTGCAGTATTTGTCTTGCAGATAGCAGGGTCTTTGTGGCCATTAGTTTGAAGTAAGCTGTCAAATGAACTTGTTTCTCTGGCATGAAGAAAGCCATCTGGGAAGCAATACAATTTGTTGGCAGGGTACCAGATGTGATTTATTTTCGTTTATGGTGTACCCCAGAGAAGTTAGCACTTTTTGTACAAACGCCAGATGATTCAATAGTAGGTCCTGGCTTTCTGCCTGAATTAGACAATCATCCAGGTATGGGTATATCTGAATATTTCTTTGCCTGCAAAATGCAATGACTGGAGCTAGGCACTTTGTGAATACCCAAAGGGCAATGCAAAGAACATGAAGCCCGCTTTGAAGTGTAGGTATCTTCTGCCAGATTCCCTGATTGGGATGTGCAGGTAGGCTTCCTTTAAATCCAGTGTTGCCAACCAGGTGTCCTTGGCCTAGCACAGGAAGCAACTGGTGAAGAGTTAGCATCTTGAATTTTGGGATCACCAAAAAAGTGTTTAGGATAGAGAGATCCAGGATAGGACAGCAGGAGTTGTCTTTTCTGGGCACTAGGCAAAGTCTTGAGTAGAAACCTTGTCCCCTTTCCTCTTCTGGGACAGTTTGAATAGCCCTTATACTTAAGAGAGAGAGAACTTGCTTTTGAGCCTCTACCCACTGATTTAGGGGTAAATCTGACCAACTGTTTGGGGTTGGTAAAGTGTGGAAGTGGAATCTGTATCCCTGGGAAACTATATTTAAAACCCATTTGTCCTGGGTAATGAGTTCCCAGTTTTTTGCCTGCAGAGCAATCTTTCCCCCTAAAGGAGCAGTCAGTTGAGAAGGGCTTGGAAGTTTCAAAGTTAAGTCACTGAGACAGTTTACCATAGGGGGGGGGTCTTACTACTCCATGCTTTGGAAGTGGGTGCTCCCCACTGCTTAGTCCTGTGCGTACCTTGGGACTGAAGCCTGAGTGTTCTGCAGGTTCTGGGTTTGGACTGAGAATGCCTGGAAGAGGCAGGAAACGACCAATTGTTAGAGGCTGTACTTGCCAGAAATCTTTAACAGTTTGCATAGATTTAGCTTTTTCCTCCATCTTTTTAAGTACTACTACTGCTTTGTTGCCAAACAGGCAGTCCTGGTTTAAGGGGGCATCCAGCAATTTAGCTTTAACATGATCTGGTAAAGATTCCTCCTTAAGCCAAGCATGCCTTCTAAGTACAGACCCAGTGACAGCAGCCCTGCAAGATGCCTCTAGTGAATCAAAACCACATTGCAAAGTATGTTTTCCAACTTAATCAGCAGAATGCATTAAATCCTGTAAATCCTTATTTTCAGCACAGCAGGAATCAACATCATTTTCTGTTTAAGCAATCCAATAATAAACTGCTGATACTTTAACATATGAAATTGGCAGTTTAAGGCCCTAATGGCCAAAGTTGCAGAAGTGTATACCTTCTTACCCCATCTATCCAGCGCCCTGAAATCTCTATCAGAGGGAGTAGGATTTTTTGCAGTAGTAGCCTTAATGCCCTTGGGTCCCTATGAAATGGTCTCAGGATCCGCAGTAGGATTGTTAAAGAGGAATTTGTGAGACTCAGAAACCCTGTAATATCTATCTGGTTTTCTGGGAGCAGGAGGTAAGGAGTCGGGAGCCAAACTAGACTCCAAAAAGGCATAATCAACAATGTCCAGTACAGGGGGGATAGATACAGGCCTGTGTTGGGGCAAGAGTAAGAAAACCCTAAGCCTCTTTTTAGAATCAGAGTAATTCTGGCTTTCCCAGTAGAAATGCTCCTTAAGAGTACGCAAGGTTTCACCAAATGAGAAATCCTCTGGAGGGGAAGCAGAGGGAACACAGTCCTCTGCATCAGAATACTCATGGGTAGATGAGGGTAAATCCTGGTCATCAAAGGAAATAAAAATTTCAGAATCTTGATCAGAAGAATCATAAGCAAACTCAGTCCTAGGTCTCTTAGAGGGGGAAGGTTGGCTTCCCCTGATTAAAGTAATAAGGTCTTCAGCCATTCTTATTTGTTTTTTAGGCATAGAGGCCTGACCATGCGGTCTGGGCATCGGTTTTCTAGGCATGGATCGAGTTTTAGGCCTTGAAGAAGAAGACGGTGTCGGTTTAATATGCAAGTCAGTAGGCCTGAATACAACCTCAGAAGCCGGTGCCTGCACAGCGGCTCCAGACCCATCCAAGGTAGAGATATCCGCAGGTTCCACAGTTGAAGCATCTCGCGGCATACCGGACTCCGAATGGGTCTCAGTAGAGGCCTGCAAATCTGAAGTAGTGGGCATCGGGGCTGGTAAAGCGCCTCACTGAGTACTGGCAAACTGGCGACTAGCTTACGAGAAGCATCGGTGGCAGCTTTGGACCTAAGCGGCCTGTCTCAGTCTTTATCTTTGCATTTTTTCAGAATGTCGGTAGTCTGGTGGCTTACCGAAGCCATATCTGAATAAATGAACCGAGTACCAAACTATTTAAAAGCGTAAATATACAGACGATGAATAGTTTGTTGTTTAAATAAGGCACAAAACCGACAGCAAGGTACGTCGTGGTCAGGGCCTAGGCAAGGAATAGAGTACAAATGAAAATCTTTATGAGGTATTTGCTTTCCACAAGAAATACAATTATTAACTTTTACTGACATCGGTTTAGAGCAAGAAAAAAAGTTTCCCCAACGGGGTACTTGGCTTTAGTTGAAGACTTCGGTTCTAAAACTCAAAAATGAAAATTTCAGGAGTCGGCCTACCGGCACTTGCGAACTGCTTCTGCTTCGAGCATCCACGGGAAGAAGGACTGATACAATGGTGTCAGCTGCATGCTTTACACCCCTGACTACCTGACGTCATGGAAGATGAGACAGCAACCGATGCAGGACCCAAGACTTTGACAATCAGGCCGACTGAGGGCTACTGCAAGCAGATAACCCAAATGTGATGACTGCAACAGTGAAACACGAAGAACATCAATCATGAAGTCAATGACAGAAAATGCTGAGATTTAAAAAAACTATATAAATATAAGAATTATGAAAAATGTATAGGGAAGTCAATTCAAGAATGTTGTACTTTTGAACAGATGGGTATGAAGCATGCAAAAGTTGATATTAACTACTAAGTATTTAAAGTGTGGCTAACTTCTCTGCTAGGGGGATGTATACAAACTGAAAATTAAACACCCTACTTCTTTGTTGGCTTGTTTCCATTTTCTCCATGTTTAACGATTTCCTATCTGTTATAAAAATGTTTAACAATTAGGAGCTCAGTTATAAATATTAATTTAAACTGAAACAGGATCATAGGAAATCACTAGGCTAATGGCCCCAGGGCTTATAAGCCTAGCCAAGTTCAACCAGTGTTCTCAAGGGTGTCTGGTTCATGCATAAACTAAAATCAGCACCTACTGCCCCCATCCAAGAGGGATACAGGTGGAATTCCCGGGGTTTAAGTTTAAGACCATGACTTTGGCACCAATCATTAGTCTGCGTAAGACCATCTTGCAGGATGCTGACAGCGTTAGGGGTTTCAATGATCACTCCCAGTTTGCAGTCATCACCAAAAACTTTGTCAGCCACAGTCCTTTAGTTTTAGCCTGTACTTTGGAGATGTAGATTCTGAACAGTAGGGGTCCCACAACTGATCCCTGTAGCACACCACTGGTTACAGGTCTGCTGGAGGAGGTGGAGTCCCCAATTCTGACCGTATGAGTTTCATCAGTGTACCAGTTTGTAACCCACCTGACAATATGGGTTGATACCCAGCTGGGTGAGTTTAATCAATGATGCTTGAGTGGGGGATTGTGTCAAAGGCCTTGACTAAGTCCAGGTAGGCCATACGCACAGATTTTTCCTAGTCTAAGGCTTTGGTGACTGTCTCAAAGAAGTCCACCAAGTTTAACAGGCATGAGCTCCCCTTGACAAAACCTAACTAGGTGGGATCAAGCATTTGCAGATTTTCTATGCCTTTGTTATTAAGGCCCATGATGATTCGTTCCATGGCCTTACAGATAAGGCTGACCAGGCTAATGGGACTAATTTCCAGGGGTCTGTGGATGCACTCCCTTTCTGTAAAGAGAAGACAGTAGCGGTTTTCCATTCACTTGGACAAAGCCAGTTCTTATGCTGTGACTAAAAAGTGTGCCCAATGGTGATGCTAATTCCTGTTTTAACCCATGTAGAACACAGCCCGAGATGTTGTCAGGTCCTATACAGGCTGTGCTTTGGCCTTGGGGAGGGTTCTTAAGACCTACTCCTTGGAGATACTATATGGGAGACAGGGGTTAGGAATGCTTTGAGGTGTATGTGGCAGGAGATAGAGGAATTAAGTTTTCAATGAACCTGTCAGCCAGTAGGTTTGTACAGCCACAGGTTCTGTATATGTAGTACCATTAACTAAGAGTTCAGCGCAAATCTAGGTCTTACCTTTGAGGGTACCGATGTAACTAAAGAATACCTTGTTGTTATTCTTAGGTAGGGAAGCCAATTTTGACTTGTCATTAGCTTTGGAGGACTTCACTAGGAGTCTTATTTGCTTGTTTAAGTGTTTTCGGTTTTGAGACAGTTCATTCCTACTTTTAGACAGCAATTTCTTTCTCTTATTGTATAGCCTATTAAAGTCAGTTGTCCACCAGGCAGGTTTGTTTTTCCTTGAAGATCTTTCTTTGGTTCCATCAGGTACTGCAGTCAATACAAGTGTACAGATGCTTGTATAATGCATTGGTGTATAACGCAGCATAAGTCTGTTCCATCAGTGGGGGAGGGGCCATAAAGCTAATTATGCTGTCATGTAAGAGGCTGTAATTGGCCTTTGAGAAGTTTTTTTAGTCTAGTTGTTGCTAAGGGAGCTCTTGTGTTATTATTACTTCTAGCAAGACTGATTTGTGGTCAAATCTAAACAGAGATGGCCACACACTGGGGGTGGTGTAGAGGTCCCCCATGTTGGTCAGCACCAGATCCAGAATGTTGGTCAACACCAGATCCAGGATGTTTGAGCCCCCTGTGGGTGTGTCAACCAGCTGGTCCAGGGCATTGGAGTTAAAGTCCAGGGACCTTTGGGTAAGTGAGTTAAGAACTCTTTAATTAACCATCCATTGACTACGTAAAATTATAAGGCACCCAAAAACAAGGTGTTTGGCTGTATCTTGATTGACTCAAGTAAATCCAAGTAGGCTGAGTGGATGTCATGATTCATGGAGAGGATCCTATAGCTGGCAATGACCTGAAGAGGAGTTTTACCTACAGTCAATTGCACCTAAAATTCAAGGGAACTGTGCTGTTTAACCAATCTAGAGGTGCACTTATCTTTAATGAATACTGACACACCACCTCCTTTAGTTATCACGCCTTCAGTTTGTGGTCTGAACCTGTGGAAGGAAATGTAACCTGCTATAGCTGGGGTGCTCTCCGCAGCCTTAAACCAGGTCTCAGAGACTGCACAAACTTCAGCATCTTCCAACGTCAGGACTGCTTCCAGTGAGTGCAGTTTCTGGTACAGATTCCTAGCGTTTAGCAGCATAACCTTGAGTTTGTTTTTACAGGCTATTTTTACATTGGGAATTTTGTTCTTGAATTACTTCAGATGCAACTGACTGTAGGCAAGACCTCTCTTCAGGTCATTAGCTCACATCCCACCTTACCCTACCCCTGCATATCCATCAACAAAGGTAATGTCACAGTGTTTATGATTTCCTTAACAGTTTCACATAGTTCCTCCTTATTCCAAATCCAAACCCCATCCTCACTCCCAATACAAGTCTTTTTAACACATCTCTTACCCAACCCCCATTCATCCTTCTACTTCAAATCAAGCCATCAAAAATATATAAAAATCCTCCTAGAAAAAATTATCCAGCAGCAACTTCCCAAGGACTGAAAGGCTCAGGTCCTGGTTTCTGAAGATATGCTAAAGACTGCATCGTTCTTCCCCTCCTAAACATACACACCTTATCCATTATCCAGTATGTTTTTGGAGACTTGAAAACATACTGCCCACCCCTCAAGAAAAGTCCAACACCTACATCCATAGAATACTTTTAGTCTATCTCAATGTTAACTACACTAGGAAACATATACCTGAAAAAACAAACACACGACTGCAACCATTCCTTTGTCAGAACCGCATCCATTCTATGCAACATCAATTTTATGCAAACTGAAGCACGATATCTACTTCCGGATCTCTGACAACCTACATTACATAGAAAAATAGCACTTATTCAGGGTAGTCTTTTGACCAAGGCCTCTGACCCAGACAATCACGGTTTCTTCAAAACTAGGTTACGCCAAGAAGGACTTTGTCCTAAATGGCTCACAAACTACTCAAGAAACGGAACAGTTTTTGTAAAACCTAATTTCCTACCTCTTCATCTACTTAAATATGTCCTATAGGTTCCAGTTACATCCTTACTCCTCTCTTCTTCAAAAACAAACTCCAGCTGATATAAGAATTAACCTCCTACTTTCCAAAGATGGTTGCAGACTACTCTCCCCTTCTAAATCAGAAAGAAATCTTGGATGCACAATTATTAAAACTGCAACTCCCTCTATGGCAGCATCCACAAATAAAACAAGAATACAAAAAAGGCTTCCCTATAATAAACTTCCAATCACATCTGTAATTTCATACATTGTATCTGTAGTTTCTAAACATCTGTAATTTCATAAATCAAAACTGCACAGAGCAAAGGTGCAAGAAAAACAAAGAAACTGCACTGTATGACTAGAAAACATGCTTTCTGAACAAACTATGAACTTTCATGGAAAGATGCAAGCTTGAAAGACAACCTTTTCGCAATGGGGGGGCTACATTTTGTGCATGTTTGGGTACATCTGCATATTTGTGTGAAAGCGCACACACACACACACACACACACACACACACACACACACACACACACACACATACACAAAAATAAAAGAGAGAGAGGAAAAGGAAAGCCACACTCAGGGGTTTTATGTTCTTCAGTCTCTGTGGCCACTGCCTTTTCCACCACAATCACTCTAAGATTAGCATGTCTTGTTTCTCACTTGGAAGGTAGGTAAAGTAAAAACACATGATCTGCCATAACTACAACAGTGATATATGCACAAGATGACAGCTTAGGTTCTAGTCAACTGTCATTTGTTAATCCTCTCAAATTCTAACTTAGGCACACCTCATTTCAATGCTTGCCCCCCTTCATATCAGTGTTACAGGGATGTGTGCGCCAAGACCAAACGCATAATTATTTAAACCAGAACATTTTTTAACTCACATTCCTCTGGCAGGGATGCCGTCATCATCATCTACTTACCAGTTTGGCAGTGGGGGCTGCAGAAATGACACGCTGGACAGTGAAGTTGGCAACCTCGTGAAGAGAGAGACTGAGAAGGTGCCCCTTGAGGTGACATTTGTAAAGTTTCTTAAACAATTTCTTGTCAGCTGCCTCCAGAACTTTCTCTAAAAGATGACTTGTACTGTGGTCCTTCAAAAAGATCAGTAGAGAGCTAAAAGCAGGGAAAACAAACAAACAAAAAACACAGGCAGTGAATCTTGCACCAGAATTCCTGCCCAGTACTCCTTTTTAAGCTTGCTGATGGTAACCATCACACACAAAAACATACAAGAGTCTTAACCGGTAAAGCAACGGTTTTGGCAACTCTTATCAGTGCCACTAAAGCAACTCTTCACACAGTCTTTTAGGATTTACTAATCAGCAGTATTTTGGCAAAATAAAATGATGTTATCTAAAGCCAGAATGAGTCAAGGAAACTACAGCCAAACTTCTCTCAAGTCAAATAAAGCAGCTAGAATTCAACCTGGGTGGGATGAGAGAGGGAAGGAAGCAGCGAGAAAGTTGATGGGATACCGGGATGCATGGAACAGGTACCACCAGCAGAAAGACAACTACTCCATTTCACTACATGCAGGAGTTGAGTCTAAGATGCCAATCACAGAATGCATGCAGTTCTGGAGTCCTAATATTTGCAAAAAAATAATACAGGACCAAAGTAGTTCACAATAAAATTGGTACAGACAGCATTAGAAGTCATGAAAAGGGATTACAAACTATTATCATGTCCAATCCTAAGGGAAGGGAGAGGAAGATGTGATGGAAACTTTCAGGTACCTGAACAAGTACAAAAAGCACAATTTTTCAAACACGCATACCCAAAGAAATGTACAAGAACATCAGATGTGTGTTGTAATATAAAATATGGATAAAGCAGAAAAGGTTTTCCAATCTTTTTTTTTTATTATTATTATTATATGCAGTGTATTATTTGAAAGGACAGCCAGTATGATGAGGTAAACACAGCTGTCAATAAGAGATCACAACTTCTTTGTTGTGTCAAGCATAGAGTTCTGCCATCCCAGGCACAATACAGACCCAACTGAACTCTTTGGGCAAGAGTCCTACTTGTTCCATGGAGCGAGAGTTGGGTTAGCTAGAAGTGTGAACCAAGGAACTGGCACGCAGTAGACTCTGTTACTAACATTCACATGTGTGTGTGTGATGCAATCAAATGCCCTGCCCTCCCCCCCTTGTAGGCTACACCTCTGTATGATAACTGGTCTCCACCTGGCCTTCAACCACAGCGACTCTGGAATGACACAAACCCAATGGCACCTCCCCCTCAACAGGCAAGAAGACCAAACCCAGTCATCCTCTTCTCTCACACTCTGACTCGCACATATACTCAAACCATTAATCGAACTCTAGTGGCCTGGGTCATAGAAAGGTCTTCACCCCTCTACACCAACAGAGCTATTATGTTAAATTGGTGAGAAAACTGAAATCTACGTGAAATATGAAGGCCAATAATTCTGAGTAGCGAGTTTTGAATATGGCATACTGTGCACCTTAACCAGCATATAGGGATACAGACAAACTAGGTGGTCAAAGCAGTCCTTGTCCACTATCAAAGATCAATGTTTCTAGGAATAAGACAAATACTTTTATGTTTAAACAAAAAAAATGTCCCAGTGCCCTCAGCATCAAATAAAATTCTTTTAATAAAAGCAGATTAAACAAAGACACCTAGTCACAGAGGTACACCCTACAGCAAAATCTGTGACTTACCTATGTTTGAAAAGAGTTTGCATTGCTTTCTTTGCAAAATGTGGTTAAGCCTAACAGCTAGCAAAAAAACACAGCTTCTGCCAACTGCTGTCTGTTAAAAGAAACACTAATAAAATGGTTCCCAAGAACTCAGCTAATTTAGCCGAATTACACAAGAAATAAACTATTTTAATGGGATAATACCTATGATATCTGGTACTATAAATGGGAGGACACACAATTAGATGACAAACTCAGCTACCTTAATCACATGGCTCCAAGACTCAACCACCCTAAAATGGTGACAATCATTGCCTCATCCATGCTAATCAGATAGCACTCATAGCCTCAGTTACCCTAATGCAATCATATTCTCAGCCTTAGCCATCCCAACAGGGTGATGCATGTTCCAGCCTCAAACACCCACCCATCATAGATTCCACACACCATGAAGAAGCCAAGTCATAAATACCACAAGTGACTCATCAGACATCACCTTGATGATGCAGATGTTCCATATGTGCCAGAAATATCGGTCCATGAAACATCCACCAGAGGCACCGCCTCACAAACTAGTTGTGCTTCAGATGCAACACCCAGTCACATAGTTGTAACCTCAGGAATCAGTTGTGATACAAACATAATACCTCAGCGATTAAAGTTTTAACGTTAAATGCCAGACCTTGCACAGAAACTATTTTAGCAGCACATAACCAATTTGTGGAAGTAGTAATGCCCAAAAAGTGCTTCATCATTCAAAGAAAATGCAAATAAAAGCAAGGAAACAAAAATAGATGACAACTTTCACAAAGCAGCTTGGTCAAACACTGATGATGTAAAAATCTACATAACCAACAAGTAATGTTTAATTCTCAAACAGGGATCCCTTGCTATGGTTTCAAGCGTTTTGATGAATGGGTTTCTCACAGGCTTCTTTCACTGATGCATTCTGTCTGTTATTTAGTCAACTACTGCATTTATTTGGATACTTTATTTTAATTGTGGTTACATAACAATGGAGTTTTTGTACATATATAAATAAACTAAGGTGAGGGAGCAAAGCCCCCCCCCCCACCCCATGTAAACACAAGTTTCTAATGTTTAATTTCTTCTCCCCTGTACAATCTGCCAGTTCTAAGGGTTTGGATCTGTAATGCAAGTTAAATACTGTAATACAAGACAACGGCGAGTTTAATGCAGAAATCTAAGTAGTTTGTTATTTAAGACAGGTGTTCTGCACAGTAAAGATTATATGAAACACACAAGTTACAGCAACCCAAGTTCATACAACATATGAAATAGAAGGCTGTGAACATGAAATAAAACAGAAGTAAAATTAAATGAAAGAAACCAAAAAAGGTACATACTTACCGTAATGATAGGTTGCCACCCTGAGTTTCCACTCTGTCAACTCTAGGAACAAGACCAGCAGATTCTTAGCATGCCTCAAAAGAAGTTATGTACTCACCATAAGGTTCCATACGTGTTGTCTATCTCTCCTTCATTCGTAGTAAGTTAGATTTGGATCCAATCCTCTGATCCGACTCGGCCTTGTACACAAGCTCGAGGTCTTTCACTAGCCCATGGCTAAAACCTTATCCCATCATGCACTAGGAGAGCTCCCCTTATCTTGTTTACAGATATATATATAGAACACTAAATAAGAGTAATTTAATACCTTACAGAGCAATCTAGGTCTGAGATCAGTAATAGCCAACTGTATCAACTCGGTCTTCCAGGAACAAAGGCTGGGGGGGAAGGATGTAAGAATGAAGGTGAGATGGACAACACACATGGAACGTTATGGTTAGTACATACCTTATTTATGTGATGATGTCCTATCTCACCTTCATTCTTAGCAAGTTGGGACAGCGTCCCTGGCACCATCTTCTTGGATGGCTCAAGGGAGAATATTCTTCAGAACTGTGAAATCAAATGAGGCCTTGTTCCTGGAGGCCAGATTGACTTTGTAATGAGTGATAAAGGTATCTGACCTTGCCTATGTTGCTGCAGCTAAATGATATTAATAGGAAGTCTAGCTTGAAAGGCGGAAGAGGTTGCAATGGCTCTTGAAGAATGACCTTTTACTCTACAAATCGCAAAATAAAGATTTTTCCCATAAACAAAGGTTATACAATATAAGAGATGTTTTGAAAGTGTCACTTTAGAGACTGGAGCACCTATCTTTGTATTTAAAAAGCATACAAATAGTTGGTCAGATTTTCTGAAGTCCTATATAAGTAGAAGCATAATTGTCTATGTACATCCAGCTGGTGCAACATATATTCCATCTTAATCTCATAGTTAGGGAAAAATACTGGTAGTTCTATGGATTGGCTCAAATTAGACTCTACACACACTTTGGGTAAAAAGGAAGGGTTTGTTCGGAAGGATACTCTGTCTCTGTGTAAAAGCATGTAGGGGGGCTTTATTGACAAGGCTTGCAGCTCTGACACCCTTCTAGCAGAAGTAATAGCTATCAAAAGAATAGTTTTCCAAGTCAAAAATCTGAGATTGCGGGATGATGCTGGCTCAAAAGGGGGGAAAAATCAAATGCGATAAGACAAAATTCAAGTCCCATGCTGCTGGAGGGTCTTTAATAGGTGGTCTTAGTAAAAAAGTACCTTTAAGAAAGGCTTTGCATAGTCTGTGAGACATAATATTGAGGCCTGATTCACCTAAATGGAAAGTGGATATCGCTGCTGACTGAACTCTGATAGTAGCTGTGGCTGCGCTTTCACTGAACAGTTTAGCCAAGAACTCTAGAACAGAACCTACTGGGGCAGAAAAAGAGTCATTATGATTATGATGCATTAGTAGCTGTATTTAGAGCACAACCAAAAGCTGTATACTGAATTTCCTGTTTGCACTTAATTTTAAAATCGTTTTTTCTCAAAACTTGCATATTTTCTGTCTTTGACCTAGCACTCTTGTGTGGGGTCATTTACTGCACTGTTATAACTTGATATTACTTGTGAACCTCTGCTATCTCTGAAAAAACAAAAACAAAAAAAAATCTTGCTTTTTTCCCACTTTTCTGAGATTTAAAAAAGTTCAAGTTACAGGCTTGCTGTTCTTGAACTGTTTTGTAAGTTTCTGTGAGGCCATTTTTGCTTGGGCTAAAGGAAAGTCTCTCTGTTGATCAGTGGCAGGGATAAACATTGAGCTGCTTCCCTGCCCCCCGTGGGAGTGGTTACTGACTTGAAACTGTAGTTTTATTGGACAAAAAAGGTCATTTCCAAAACTCCTTCGTCTTCCTCTCTTAAAACCTAGTTGCCTCGTGGTTTTGGCATCTTTTCAGGCTTGTTGGCTGTTGGTGAAGCACCCACCAAGAGGAGAAAATGCTGAGAGAAGAAAGGAGCCACTTTTGAGATTTTAAGTATTTTTCCTCTGTTTATTTGATACGTTTTTCTGCATAGCTGGCTAGTTTGAGCATTTTCTGGCTTGTTAAACTTGATTTCTGCATTAGTAGCTGTATTTAGAGCACAGCCAAAAGCTGTATACTGAATTTCCTGTTTGCACTTAATTTTAAAATCGTTTTTTCTCAAAACTTGCATATTTTCTGTCTTTGACCTAACACTCTTGTGTGGGGTCATTTACTGCACTGTTATAACTTTTAGTTATGTACTTACCATAACTTTAGATGTATGGGATCCATCTCGCCTACATTCTCTACAGATGGGTTCGGAGCCGATCCTCGGCTCTGACTCGGCACGCTATACAATAGCACAAAGTATCTTATTGGCTGAGTTACCTCATATCCCAGGATGCACCACTACTGCTTCCCCAGATCTTGTTTGTCCGCACACATGCACACACACATAGACTGTTGTTATAAGATTGCCAGGTGTTTCAAGAGAGGAAACAGTTGTATTCGGACCATCCGGTCTCTTCTGGCCTCCAAGGCAGGGGGAAGGAGAGTGGGTTATTAGGAATGTAGGCGAAATGGATCCCATACATCTAAAGTTATGGTAAGTATATAACTAAAAGATGTAATGTGATCCTATCTCGCCTACATTCTCTACAGATGGGACAGCGTCCCTAGCACCTAATTCCTGGGTGGCTCATTGGAAAACGGTCCGGAGAACCGTGGAACCGAAGGAAGCTCGACCCCTAGATGCCACATCCAATTTGTAGTGAGAAATAAAGGTGTGTAGAGAAGACCACGTAGCAGCTGCACAGATGTCATTAATAGAGAGCTTGGAATGAAAGGCTGCCGAAGTGGCCATAGCCCTGGTAGAATGAGCTTTCACTGGAATTGTAAGCTCTTTATTTGAAATGCGATAAATATGACTGATACAGTCTCTGATCCACTTGGCAATAGTGACTTTCATGATTGCTTTGCCCAATATATTGTCCGAAAAAGACACAAACAGTTGATCTGATTTTCGTGCTTGGTGTGTCCTATCCAAATAGAAACGTAATTGTCTGTGCACGTCTAAGCTGTGAAAGGTATACTCAGCTCTGTTTGTATACTTAGGGAAAAAAAACGGTAATTCCAGTGATTGTTGCAAACAAAAGTTAGAACAAACCTTTGGTATAAAGGATGGGTTTGGTCTAAGAGATACTCTATCCTTGTGAAATACCAGGTATGGTGGTTTGACACATAAGGCTTGAAGTTCTGAAACTCGCCTGGCTGATGTGATAGCAACTAGAAGGGCAGTCTTCCAAGAAAGAAATTTCAAGTCACAGGTTGCTGCCGGCTCAAAGGGAGGTGCAGTTAATGCGGCTAACACTACGTTAAGGTCCCACGGTGGTGTGGGATGAGATATAGGGGGCCGTAGAAGCCAAGCTCCTTTAATAAAGGCTTTGCACAACTTATTGCTCATTAAAGGTGGTTCTATGTTCTCGTGAAAATTGGAAATAGCTGCCAATTGAACTTTGATGGTAGACACCGAACAACCCTGGTTGAACAGGGAAGTTAAAAACTTCAGAACCTCCGACACCGAAGCTGTCATAGGGTCTAATCCTCGGAGTTGGGCCCAAATAGCAAACCACTTCCATTTACTGCTATACATCTTTTTTGTAGAAGTCTTGTGGGCCGAGGACAAAATATGCAAGACTTCAGGGTCAAAAGAATGGCTCCTAACTATGGTCGGAAGAGGAGTAGCCAAGCTGCTAGCTTCAATGAATGTAGGGACTGATGGAGCTGTCCTGACTGATGCGTCAGGAGGTCCGGAACTTGGTCCAGGAACCAGGGACCGTCCAATGCATACTTGCGAAGAAAAGGGAACCAAACTTGACTAGGCCAGTATGGGGCGATTAGAATCATTTTGCTTCCCAAGCGAATCGCCTTCTGAATCACCTTGGGGAGAAGGGGAACCGGTGGAAAAGCGTATAGCAGACCGGAGGGCCAAGGTCGGACCAGAGGATCCTTGGGCATCTCCCCCGGAACTGGAATGAGAGAGAAGAACTGCTGGCACTTTGCGTTGAGGGGAGTTGCGAAAAGATCGCAACATGGAACTCCCCATCTGGTGAAAATCTGTGTTACCACTTTGTGATTCAAGGACCATTCATGAGGGAAGAGAATAGTCCTGCTCAGTCTGTCGGCTATCACTTTGGATGTCCCCAGAATGTGTGTTGTCACTAGAAAGCGTTTGGTAGCAATCGCCCAATCCCATACCTTCATGGCCTCTCTGCAAAGGGGGTAAGACCTGGTCCCTCCTTGCTTGTTCAAGTACCAGACTACCCACATGTTGTCGGACTGAATGGCAATCGTCCCCCGGGGGAGGTGATCGTGCAATGCTTGCAACGTTAAAAGCACCGCCCTCATTTCCAGGATATTGATGTGGAGAAGATTCTCGTCGGAGTGCCACGTGCCTTGGACCGACCTGTCCAGATAATGTCTCCCCCACCCTGTCTGGAAGGCGTCCGTAGTCAACGTGGCCGAGGGGGATGGGGGAACGAAGGGTCGCCCCTGATCCAGGTTGGAGGAAAGAAGCCACCAACGAAGATCCTGTTTGCATGTCTCTGTGATCAATATGTGGTGACTGAGGGGGAGGTCTTGATAAGACCACTGGACAGAGGAGCCACTGGAGTATCCTCATATGCAACCTTGCCAAGGGGACGAGAAGAATGGCGGCTGACATGGAACCTAACAGCTGCAGGACCATTCTCGCTGGAGCGCGACGTCTGAGGAGTAATGCCCGAACCTGAGACTGCAATGTTGCTATCCTTTCCGCAGGAAGATAAACTCGCATCTGCCTTGAGTCCATTTCTGCACCAATAAACAGAATACGCTGTGATGGCAGCAATATGGATTTTGTCCAATTGAAGGTGATTCCTAAGGAGTTGCCTAGGGAGATAGTGGCTGCTAGAGTTTTTAAGAGTAGATGCCTTGAGGTGGCAGTTAGGAGCCAGTCGTCTAGGTATGGAAACACCTGGAATCCTAGACTTCTCAGGTGAGCAGTCACCACTGCCAAACATTTGGTGAACACCCTGGGGGCTGTGGTGAGACCAAAGGGCAGTGCACGGAACTGGAAATGACTGTCCCCTAGGCTGAAGCGCAAGTGTCTCCTCGACGCCTGATCTATCAGAATGTGATAATAGGCGTCTTTGAGATCTATGGAGCACATCCAAACACCGTTCTCCAGAAGCGGGAGAATGGTTTGTAAGGTGACCATCCGGAATTTGGACTTTTTTACTGATCGGTTTAACCTGCTGAGATCCAAAATGGGCCTCAAGTCCCCGGTCTTTTTTGGTACCAAAAAGAATCTTGAGTAAGTGCCTGATCTGCGGGGCAGGTTGGATGACTCCTTTTTGAAGCAGCTTTGAAATTTCGATGGCTGCCAGATCCCGTTGACTGGGTGGCGGGTCCGGGATTCTTTGGGATGGTGGGGGGGGGGTTGAGAAAAGGGAATGGTGTAACCTCCGGCGATGATTCGGAGCACCCATTGGTCCTGAGTGATACTTTCCCAGGCCTTTAGGTGCCTCAAAAAATGACCCCCGACTGGCTCCGGAGCTGCACAGTCGGGCACTCCTTCAGGGATGCTGGAAGGAGGAGGAGCCACGAAAGGACTCGCGGTCTCCAGTGTTGCGGGGGCCTCCGCCGCCTCTGGGACGGCGTCTCCCTGAAAAATTTCCCCTTCCTCTGCCTCTAGAAGGGGAATCGCTCTGCTGCGATGAGTAAGGCTTTTGAGACTTACGGAACCACAGTTTCCCTCCACTTCGAGCCTTGGGATAAGGTCTGAAGGGAGTGGAAAACCAGGCCCCTACGGCAGTTAAAGCCTTACCCTCCTGCTCGCAGCGAGTCAAAGTGTCCTTTACCTTGGGTCCAAAAAGGGAGGACCCATCGAAGGGGGCGTCGGCAAAGAAAGACTTAAAGGCCTCCGCAAAGTGACACAGGCGTAGCCAGGCTTGTCTCCGTTGAGCAACACCTGTGCCCGCCGCTCTGCTCGCTCCTTCGGCTGCATACGAAATGAGCCTCATGGACGAGTTGGATAGGGAGGACAGGGTAGCCAACTGGGAGTTAACCGTCTGGGCTAACTGCTCAGGTAAGTTACCGGAGAGGGTATCCGAAAGCTCCTTGACCAGATCCCTCTGCAGTCTCGTAAAATGCGTCAAGTAGTTCAGAGACCTTAATGTAAAGGTTGCTGAAGCAAGGGTGCGCTTCCCGTATCGATCCATGCTCCTAGACTCCTTATTAGAAGGATGGACGGACGTTGAAGCCTCTGCCACATCTTGTTGGGTGGCAGATGCCACCACCAAGGCATCAATAGCCACACCTTTGGAAAGAAAATCCTTATCCGGGGGTGCCGACAGGAATTTATTGGGGCGAGTTGGCACCGGTTCAACAGAGTCCGGGTGTTCCCACGCCCTTCGAGAAATCAAATCCAGGAGCTCATCGAAGGGCGGAGACAGCCAGGAGGCGGAGGGCTGAGCCCCGAAGGCCTTGAGGAACACAGACTCCTCAGCAGAAGGGGGTTTGGACTGCCAGTCTCCTCGTTGCTTAAGGATTTCCAAGATGTCCGCAAAGGATACATCATCCGAGGACAACTTGGGGGACCCTTCCGCATCATCGAGGTCGGTATCAGAGGTGAGAGATTCATCAGGGGAGTCGACGTGCTTCCTCTTGCACTGTCTCTTCCTCGGGGGTTCCTCCGAAGACGTTTCGGAGGGACCTCCAGGAAGAAGGGAACCCCCAATGGGGGTAACCTCAGGCCCCAGGGCTCCGCTGTCATGAGACAGGGGGATTGCAAAGGAACCAGTCTCCGTGCCAAGGGAAGGTGGTGGTGAGATGGTAGAAGTGGCCAGAGAGGACTTGGCCAAGGCACTCCTCATGGCCTTGAAGGCAGGACCCCCAGAGTCCTGGGAAGGTTCAACCCCCAAGGCCACAACAGCAGTCAGAACTCCCGCCGCCGACGCGCCGAGAGGGAGGCTCGGAACCGAAAGGATCGGTCCCAAAGCATCCCCCCCCCCCCGGGACCGACAGAGGAGGTCCACGTACTGAACACCGACCCGAAGGGCGGGGTTGGAGTTAGGGTCGGAACCAACCCGACAACTTCCACCGGCACCACCACCGACTCCAACGGCGCCAAAGCTGTTGGAGGAGGAACCGAGAAGGCAGGGTGGGAAACCGGCTCCGGAGCCAACTGGGCTGGAGCCGAGACCAACTTTTGAAAGACCGGAGACTGAAAAAGCCTTTGAAGCACCCTGTCTACATCCGAATCGGACATCCTCGAGGACCGAGAAGAGACCGACCGGGTCCGAGTCGACTTCTCCGCCGGTTCCGAAAGACTGGGGGACCGGCTCCAAATGGTTTCGAGAAGTATCGGCGCCGAGGGAGATTCCAGCACCACCGCAATTTCCCTCGGAACCGATGTGGACTTCGGCACCGAAGGGGAAGAGTCTGAGCGGGCAACCTTCATCGGCTCCGAAGGCAGTGGAGCCGATGGAGATGACTCGCCTCTCGATGCCCGAGTTCTAGGCTCCGAAGCCAGAGGAGTCGAGGCTGGAGACATCGAGGCAGAGCATTCCGCCCTCGGCTCCAAAGTCCGCGGAGCCGACGGAGAAGCCTGCCTTGACTTTTTTGTAGCCGGATCCGACGGGCTGGTCGGAGCCGAAGATTTTTTCTTCCTCGACGGGGAAGAAGAAGAAGATAGGGCTTCCTCAAAGGAAGGGGTAATAAGCCCTTTCAAAATCAACTTATTTTTCCTCTCTTGGAGCACGCGAGAGGAAAAAGCGTGGCAAACGCTACAGGATTCCTGAAGGTGCTTCGGCCCCAAACAGTATACACATAAGGAATGATCGTCCGTAATGGACATTTTATAGTTGCATTTCGAACATTTTTTAAATCCTGATGGCCTATGTTCTTTCGACATGGCTATCTACTTCAACACCGACTACTAACAGAAAAATAACACGTAGACTAGGGCAAGGTCCCTCTAAGTTAAAAGGGATCACTTGCCAATAAGAAAAAAATACAATTTACCACAGAAAAGATTTTAAACTGCACAATTCCACAATGAGTAGCTGTTAAACAGCTCTAACTAAGGCGCGTGGGCTAGGCAAGGCCCCTCTAATTTAAACGGGATCCTCGAAGAAAATACAATCTCACCACAAAAATTCAAAATACTCAGTCACACAACAATAAATAGCTGTTAAAACAGCTTTTGGGTAAGTTTAGCGAAAATTCTGACAGAAAAATAATCACTAAGAGGCACTTAGCTCAGCCAAGTCCGAGACCACGTCTATGCTGTAGAAGTGGCAAACGAGATCTGGGGAAGCAGTAGTGGTGCATCCTGGGATATGAGGTAACTCAGCCAATAAGAGACTTCGTGCTATTGTATAGCGTGCAGAGTCGGAGCCGAGGATCGGCTCCGAACTCATCTGTAGAGAATGTAGGCAAGATAGGATCACATTACATCTTGATATTACTTGTGAACCTCTGCTATCTCTGAAAAACAAAACAAAAAAAAAAAATCTTGCTTTTTTCCCACTTTTCTGAGATTTAAAAAAGTTCAAGTTACAGGCTTGCTGTTCTTGAACTGTTTTGTAAGTTTCTGTGAGGCCATTTTTGCTTGGGCTAAAGCAAAGTCTCTCTGTTGATCAGTGGCAGTGATAAACATTGAGCTGCTTCCCTGCCCCCCGTGGGAGTGGTTACTGACTTGAAACTGTAGTTTTATTGGCTGTTTTGGGTCAATTCCTGGCTCTTTCCAGCCCCTGCTATCAAGCACGCTTTAGAGTGCTTTAGCGCGGAGTTGCCACTAGAGCAGCATCGGGCAGCGCCGGTTTAACAGGGTTGAACTTTTTCTGGCTCCATAGGGTCTGTTCTTCATTTTTTCCCTAAGAACTGCTCTGCTAGTAATCTAAACAGTATATCCCTTAACTAAAAAGCGCAGCACTTGTTCCTAAAAGCTTTTACTTGTCTTAAAAGCATCTTCTTTTCAGGTTTAGCACTTCTGTATTATACAAAGTCCCTCACTAGCAATCCCCCCCCAGGAGTACCCACTTCCTTACTAAGTCCTCTCTTATTCAGTTACACCCCTAACTTCTAAATTTCTCTAGCATGTCGAAGGGCCAGATGCTGGTGTCCTCTCCTGTCCAGTTGGTGAATTTGGGAATATTGAGGCAATGTTACAATTGCCTCATGTACACTGACAACCCTCTCCTCCTCCCACATAACACAAATACTTGCGAGAGATGCAGCTATTTAGCCAAACTGGAGGCTGAGCTCTCTCAACTCAGGACTGGCAAGACCAGACAGGAGGAGAAGGCAACTACACACACCACAAAACCAGTCTCACATAAAGCTATCACAGCAATGAATCAAACACATAAACACACAAAGTCATACTCGGAGGCTCTGAGCAAAAATTTACCTAAACAGCAGAGGCCTCCAAAGCAGACATCCAAGCAACTGCCACCTCATGACACACCACAGGCAACACATAAACCATAAAATCAGTGTGCAAAGCAGTCACAGCCCTTAAGGCCAAATACAACACCAAACATACTTGTCATAGGTGACTCCATAGTCAGACACACTGACGTCCCACTCACCAGGCCGAACAAGGAGAGAGTCACAGTAAGCTGCCTATCGGGCGCTAGAATCCGCCACAACACAAGCACTCGGGTCACTCAACAGCAAGTACAAATATGACACAGTCATTGTCCATGCTGGTGTGAACGACCTGAGACGTACCTCCCTGGACTACATGAAAAGAGACATAGAGGAGCTCTCTATGTAGCCCAGGCAGGTATGACCCTGACCAGTATCCTTCCTTCACCAAGAATGATGCCACAACATAGAGACAAGATGATCAGCTTTAATAATTGGCTTAATTTCTGGTGTCATTCAAAGGGGATCCAGTGTCTGTCTGCCTGGGATGACATGCTTGACAAGCCACGCTGCTTCGCAAGGGACGGCTTGCACCTGTCAGCCCTGGGATTCCGGATATTGGCTAAGGCTTTTGCCACCCCCATAGTGCCTTTTTTAGGCAAGGCTCAAATTCTAAACCTACCACCCTAGAAAACAAAAATGGGAAGAAACTAAGGGTAATGCTGCTCAATGCCAGAAGTCTAAATCTCAAAATGCACGCTCTCGAGGCCCTTCTCAGTATAGAGAACATCGATGTCTGTGCTGTGACTGAAACCTGGTTCAAGGCTCCTGAGAGCACCCCGGCACTATCAGGTTTTACCTCATATCATGCGTTCCGGCCCCAAAACCCGGACCACACCACAAAAGGAGGGGGTGTATCCATATTCATCAAGGATACCCACACCTCCAGGTTGGAGGCAACACACAAAGCATCGGAAACCATCCAGGTGCAATTAACCATAGGCAAAACTGCTCTACAATTTGTAGCATGCTACAGGCTACCCTCTCAAACTCAGGAACCCCACACAGCCTTCCTGAAGACACTGGAGGGTATAAATTATCTCCAAACACCATTATATTGGGTGACTTCAACTACCCGAATATAGACTGGGAACATTACTCAAGCCCCAACTTTCTAGCCCAAAGGTTCCTGGAGTTCATAAATTCAAATGCCATGGAACAACTAGTCACCGTTCCCACAAGAGGAGAAAATATACTAGATCTCATCATCACAAACATGGGGACAAAATGCTCCACACCGGAAGTATATCCCTCATTGGTGAGATCAGATCACAAACTTATCTCATTGGAAATCCACATCCCGCCCCCACCCCAAACAAAAAAGACCACAGTGAAGAACTTCTCTAAAGCAAACTTCACACTACTCAAGACTGGTGTGGTATCCTTCAAGGCCCCGAGCCAGTGGAAACCACAACCCAAGCTGTGGAAGCCCTTACAAATGCCTTCTACGAACACCTCCAGGACTGCATGGATCAGGCATTCCCTAATAAAACCAAGACTCTTTCCACCAAGGGCAAATGTCCAGTCTGGTGGACCCCAGCCATAAACAAACTTTACAATAAGAGGAGAAAGCTGTTACATGATAGAGCAAAATCCATAAAAGAGAAGACACCCTTGATCATTATTAGTAAAAAAATGCGAGCACTCATAAAATCATCCAAGGCCAAATTTGAGAGAAAAATTGCAATAGATTCAAAAGACAATCATAAGGCCTTCTTCAGCTATGTTAGAAACCTGGGTGGAAACTCCCAGATATGCGCAGAATTAGTCCAAAATGATACAAAAATCACTGAACCCACAGACATTGCCAACATACTGGCAGACGGGTTCAGTGCAAACTTCACCCCCCTCTCCCCCCCAAAAGGAGAGATAACTATCCCAGCGGAGTGTAGCCTCCCAGACATCTCTAATGCGCAGGTGAAAGCTGCTCTCTCTAAAGCTAAAAACACAGCATCAATGGGACCGGATGGTGTCCCCGGCTGTGTGCTACCCGAACTCAACGAGGAACTAAACCCGCATATAAGGCAGCTGTTTAATCTTAGCCTTACCACAGGATACGTGCCCAAGGAGTGGCGTACGGCAACTGTGGTCCCACTCCACAAAGGCGGTACCTCTACGGACCCTGGAAATTACCGCCCCATAAGCTTAACAAGCCTGGTCTGCAAAGCTATGGAGAGGATCATAATGGAACTCATAAACAAAGACATAGGGGACTTGCAGACATTGGACCCGACCCAGTTTGGCTTTGTCAACGGCAGATCATGCCTTTTGAACTTGGTCGACTTCTTCGAAACAGTCACCAAGGCCATTGATGAGGGAAAGGCAGTCCATACAGCCTACCTTGACCTTGCAAAAGCTTTCGACACAATACCCCACTCGGGTATTATAGAGAAACTTACCAGCCTAAATGTAAACCCATATGTCACAAGATGGGTCTCAAACTGGCTAAAGGACAGAACCCACAGGGTTAGAGTTGCTGGCGCCATGTCAGACTCCAAGCCGGTCACAAGTGGGGTCCCACAGGGCTCAGTCCTTGGCCCCCTGTTGTTCGGCATCTACTTCTCAGAAGTACAGGCAAACATAGGAGGACTATGGCTGACAAAGTTTGCAGATGACTGCAAACTGGGCGCCATAGTGGGAAAGTACATCGGACAGATATCCTTCAGAGGGGTCTCACGGAAACTAATAACTGGTGCCAGAGCCATGGCCTGAAGTTAAATGTCAAAAAATGTATAGTCATACCCTTCGGGAAAAACAAGGTAACCCCAAGCTACCATATAGGTGGCAATCCATTAAGCACAGAAGAGGTTATCAGGGACCTGGGGACCCAGGTTGACAGTGGCCTTTCTTTTGACACTCACATTGCTAAAGTGGTTAGAAAGACCTTCTACATTGCCCACCTGATCATGAAGGGATTCACATCCAGATCAAGTGAGGTCATTGTTCCCCTGTACTCTTCACTTATCAGACCAATGATCGAGTACAATGCCCCATTCGGGATGTATCTCACCCGACACCTGCAGCAATTAGAGAGACCCCAAAAGTTCCTCACCAAAAGGATAAAGGGACTCCAAAATCTGTCATATGCTGCCAGACTGAAGAAACTCCAGCTCTATTCAGTCGCATACCGCCTGCTCAGAGGTGACCTGTGCCTGACATACAAGGCCATGTCCAACCCGGAATTAATGAACATGCTCCACCTCAAAAAATCCAAATCTACCAGATCCACTAGAGCAAGCGACTTAAACCTTAGCACGGATATAAACAGGACATGCTGGAGGGATAGATTTGTCACCCAGAGACTCCCTATGCTGTGGAATAAAATCCCAGTCCATGTGAGGCAGAGCACCTCGATGGCTCTGTTCAAGAGAAATCTTGACCGGTGGATGGGAGATCGTAGGTTTACCCCGGGAATCATCTCTGTGTCACTGTTGGACAGAGGCACAACAAACTAATGGGCACAGTATTTTTTAACATAAGGGGTGGCGTAAGCCACAAAACTTTGGGCTAGGCTTATAAATGCCTTAGGGCAGATAGCCTAGTATAAACCTATGAGAAGCCCATAAAGAGAATCTATTCCATTTGCTTCTATATACCTTTCTCGTTGAAGCCTTATGAAAAGAAATTAGGATATGTTTTATTGATTCAGAAAGGTTAGGGAGCCTGGCTATGGTTGGAATCTGAGCAGCCAAGCTGTCAACTTCAGAGTCTGAGAGGGATGGAGCATTCCTGAAGCATGAGTCAGAAGGTCCAGAACTGGGTCCAGAATCCAAGGCTCCTCCTGTATTGGAGGCCTCAGGAAGGGGATCCAGATTGGACGAGGTCAGAATGAGGAGATGAGCATCAAGTCCCTTCCCAAGTAACTGGCTTTCTGAAGAACTTTGGGTATCAACCGAGAGGGAGGAAAAGCGTAGAAGAGACCAAAGGGCCAATTGTGTGGAAGTGCATCTCTTGGCAACTCCCCTGGAGGGGAGATCAGGGCAAAGTAGCTGCTGCATTTGGCATTCATGGATGTGGCAAAAAGGTCGCAGCAAGGGTGGCCCCATTTGGAAAGAAGACTCAAGACCTGATGTTGCAGAACTTGAACTCTTTCTGGAGGAAGTTTGGGCATCATCTTTGTAGCATCTAATTCTGCTCCTATAAAAACGATAAGCTGAGACGGCAGCAAGGCAGATTTTTCGTAGTTTATTGTAATTCCTAGGTAAGAACAGAGCTGCAAGGTGTTGTCTCTCGCTTTTGTTAGTAGATGCTCGGTGGTGGCGGTTAGGAGCCAGTCGTCTAAGTATGGAAACACTCTGAATTCTAGGCATCTCAAGGGAGTTGCAACGACTGCACTTGGTGAACACTCAGGGGGCTATAATGAGGCCAAAGGGCAGAGCTCAAAACTGGTATTGGCTGGCTCCCAGCCCAAAGCGCAGGTGTCTCCTGGATCGCCTGTCCATTTTTATGTGATAGTACACATCCTGAAGGTCTATCGAGCACATCCAATCATCTTGTCCCAGAAAAGGGAGACTTGACTGCAATGTTACCATCCGGAACATGGACTTCCTTTACAGACTTGTTTAGGTTGCTGAGATCCAGAATTGGTCTCCAGTTCCCAGTTTTCTTTGGAACTAAAAAGAATCTTGAGTAAGTTCTGGATTCCATTAGGTCTTTGAGGACTGTCTGGATGACTCTCTTGTCTAGCAACTTTTGAATTTCTAGAGTTGCCTGTTCCATTTGACTGGGTGGAACGTTCGGGATGTTTATGTTTGGGACGGGAAAGGAAAAGGGTATGGAGTAACCTCTGGATATGATGCTTAGTACCCACTTGTCTTTTGTTATTGTTAGCCAGGCTTTTGGGTACAAAAATAAGTGACCCCCAACTGCCTCCAGAGATGGACAGGCGGGCCTCCTCTCAGGAGCGCTGAAAGG
Organism: Protopterus annectens; assembly: GCF_019279795.1. Taxonomy (NCBI): domain Eukaryota; kingdom Metazoa; phylum Chordata; order Ceratodontiformes; family Protopteridae; genus Protopterus; species Protopterus annectens. The sequence goes on from NC_056750.1 coordinate 249,392,504, forward strand.
GCTTACCAAAGAAGGATTCCTGGGCACCCTGATTCTGTGGACCCCCTCGGCCATGTGGTCAGCATCTTCCATTACCACTTTCCCCTCTGCCCCTGAGAGAAGAATCACCATGTATGTCCTGGAAAGCTCTCTGGGACTTTCGAAACCACGTTTTCCCACTACCTTTCTGACCTTTGGGGTAAGGTCTGGTAAATAGGGAAAATGAACTCCTAAGGCAGAGAGAGTCTTTCCTTCTTGTTCACACCTGGTTAGTGTGTCCTTGACTTTAGGCCCAAACAGGGACGAGCCATTAAACGGAATATTCACAAAGGAAAATTTAAAGGGATCCGTAAAATCACTCAAGCACTTCCAGGAATGTCTCCTTAGGGAAATTCCTGAACCCACTTGCTCTGCTCACTCCATCTGCTATGTTGGTGTGAATGACCTGAGACGTACCTCACTGGACTACATGAAAAGAGACATGGAGGAGCTCTCCGATCTTGTAACCCAGGCAGGTATGACCCTAACCCTGAGTAGCATCCTGCCATCACCCAGAATGACACCACAGTACAAGGACAAAATGATTGACTTTAACAATTGGCTAAGCTCTGGTGCCATTCTAAGGGAATCCAGTATCTGTCTGCCTGGGATGACATGAACAACAGACCACGCTGCTTTGCCAGAGATGGCCTGCACCTGTCGCCCTTGGGATTCCGGATACTGGCAAAGGCTCTTGTCACCCCTATAGTGCCTTTTTTAGGCAAGGTTCAAATGACAAATTCACCACCGTAACAGGTACAAGCAAGCAAAATCTGAGGGTAATGCTACTTAACACTAGAAGTCTAAACCTCAAAATGCACTCACTTGAGGCACTTCTTAAAATGGAGAACACTGACATCTGTGCAGTGACAGAGACCTGGTTCAAAGCTCCAGAGAGCACCCCTGCATTACCAGGCTATAATTCATACCACACCTTTCGGCCACTAAACCCGGACCGAAACACTAAAGGTGGAGGCGTGTCCATATTCATTAAGGATATCCACACCTCCAAGCTAGTTGCTCAGCATAATGCATCCGAGATTATCCAAGTTCAACTAACTGGGCAAAACTGCAATCCAGACTGCAACTTGCTACAGACCCCCCACCATGCCCCAGGATTCCCACTACTCTTTTCTTGATGCACTGGAAAATATTAAGGTATAACCCAACCCTCTAATAATGGGCAATTTCAACTACCCTACCATTAACTGGGAAAACTACTCATGCACCAACTCTTTTGCTCAACATTTTCTGGAAATCATCAATTCCAACGCCTTGGATCAACTTATCCACACCCCCACCAGGGGCAGCAATATCCTAGACCTGGTCATCACCAACATGGGTGACCAGTGTTCCACACCAGAGGACAGCTCCTTGTTGGTCAGATCTGACCACAAGCTAATCACCCTAGACATCCACATCCCGCTCCCAACCCCCATTAGAAAAACAACCGTAAAGAATTTCTCCAAAGCCAACTTCACGCTTCTTAAGACAGAAGTGGCAAACTTCACAACACCCATGCAGATGGACAATAAAGGTACGACTGCTGAATCCTACACCAATGCACTTTATAAGCACTTACACGAGTGCATGGATCGTGCTATCCCTAACAGAACCAAGATGCTATCCTCCAAAAAAAGGAAGCCAATCTGGTGGTCTTCTGCCATAAATAAACTCTACAACAGGAGAATGAAACCGTTGCAAAAAAGAGTAAAATCCCACAATTGGAGGAACTCCCTGGTCAGCCTCAGTAAGAAGCGGAGATCAAAAAATCCTCCAAAGCTAGTTATGAAAACAAAATTGCCACTGATTCTAAAGACAACCACAAAGCATTCTATAGCTATGTCAAGAATCTCAATGGCAACACTCAGATCTGCTCTGAGTTACAGCACAATGTCACTAAATATACAGAACCAACTGATATTGCCAGCATCCTTGCAGATAGGTTCAGTGCTAACTTTACCCCCCTCTCACCCCCTAAAGGGCCCATCGTTATACGGGAAGAATGCAAAGTTCCTGTAATCACGGCTGCACAGGTAAAAATCTCACTCTCCAAAGCCAGGAACACAGCATCCGTGGAACCTGACAACATCCCAGGCTGTCTTCTACACGAACTACAGAATGAACTGGCACTCCACCTAAGTACCATGTTCAATCATAGCCTCACCTCAGGCTTTGTGCCCACTGAATGGCGCACCGTGACGGTTATCCCACTCCACAAAGGGGGGGCCACAACAGGCCCAGAGAACTACCGCCCCATTAGCCTGACGAGCCTGGTCTGCAAGACCATGGAACATATCATCATGGAACTCATAAATAAAGACATTGGAGATCTCCAAACTCTGGACCCCACTCCGTTCTGGTTTGTAAAAGGCAGATCATGTCTCCCAAACCTGATAGACGTCTTTGACGTAGTCACCAAAGCCATAGATGAGGGTAAGGTAGTTCACACAGCCTATCTGGATCTCGCCAAGGCGTTCAACACCATCCCCTACTCTAAATCCCTATGTCACAAGACGGGTTGCCAACTGGCTTACTGACAGAACCCACACTGTGAAAGTAGCAGACTCCAAATCAGACTTCAGACCAGTGACAAGTGGAGTACCACAGGGTTCAGTCCTGGGTCCTCTCCTGTTTCGGATCTACTTCTCTGAAGTACAGGCTAACGGAGAAGGTCTTTGGCTAACTAAATTTGCAAATGACTGCAAGCTAGGAGCCATAATCAAAACTCCTAACGATGTGGGCATCCTACAAAAGGGCCTCACTGAGACAGATGCCTGGTGTCAAAGCCATGATCTCAAGCTCAATGCCAAAAAGTGCATTGTCATCCCCTTTGGTAAAAACTCTGTACCCATGAACTACCACATAGGCGGTAGTCTACTTAAAACTGAAAGTGTGATAAGAGATCTTGGGATACAGGTGGACAGTAGTCTCTCCTTTGATAATCACATCGCCACAGTGGTCAGGAAATCCTTCTACGTGGCACACCTCATCACAAAAGGTTTCTCATCCAGAAAAAAACAGAGGTCATTGTTCTCCTCTACTCATCACTCTTTAGACCCATAATAGAGTACAATGCCCCTTTTGGTATGTACCTCAGAAGACAACTACAACAACTGGAAAGGCCGCAAAAATACCTCACAAAGAGGATTACTGGCCTCAAACAGATGCCTTACGTAGACAGTCTCAAAAAACTCCAGCTTTACTCCACCGCATATCGCCTACTTAGGGGCGATCTCTGCCTAACATACAATGCTATGCCAAACCTAGAGCTGTTGAACATGCTCCACTTAAAGAAATCCCAATCCCTCTGAGCTACACGCTCTAGGGACTTAAACCCTGACACTACAATAAACAGAACATGCTGGAGGGATAGATTCTTGTCCCAGAGACTTCCCATACTCTGGAACAGACTACCTATGTCAAACACAGCTCCTCATTAGCACTCTTCAAGAAAAATCTTGATGATTAGATGGGTAATAGGAAATTCACCCCAGGGATCACTTCTGTGGTTCTGCTTGACAGGGGCACAGGAAAATAATTTTCTTGGGTGGCGAAAGCCAGGGTACCTTTTTGGCTAGGCTTGTATAGGCCCTAGGGCAAATAGCCTAGTACCTACCTATGAACCTACAAGAAATCAGTCTCATGGAAGAGTTGACCACTGAATTTAAGGTAGAGAGCTGAGAGGAAACTTTTTTCTGACACCCTTTCAGCTATTGAACCTTGGAGGGCATCTCCTAGCTCTTTCAGGAGATCTCTTTGTAATCTGGTAAAATGAGTCAGGTAATTCAGCGACCTAAGAGCAAATGTCGCTGAAGAGAAAATGCGCTTTCCATATCTGTCCATCACGAGACCACTTATTCTGTGGATGGACAGAAGACATCTCTGAGAGTTCCTTCTTGGTGGCTGCCGCCGCTACCACCATAGCATCTACTGGGACTCCCTTAGTTAGAAAATGTCCGAAGGAGATGTAATGAACTTATTTGGCCTCTGAAGAACTGGTTCCACAGAATCTGGAGACTTCCATGCCTTTCGAGAACTAAGTCCATAAGTTTGTCAAAGGTGGAGATACCTAAATGGAGGAAGGGTGAGATCCAAAAGCCTTCGAGTAGACAGACTCCTCTGCTGGATGGTTGGTGGACTTCCAGCTGCCTCTCTGTTTACATTATCAGGAGGTCACCATGGGGACCCTTCAGCTTCATCGAGGTCTGTATCCGAAAGTGACAGACTCCTCTGGGGTGTCTAAATGCTTCCTCTTGCATAACCTCTTCTGCGGGACCTTTCGGAAGGAGTACTCTGGAGAGGTTTCGAAAGAGAGGAGTGCACCCAGTGGGGCATCCTGAGGCTTAGGATCTCTGCGCCCCTGTGGATGCAAGGGTATACAAACAGACATCGGTGCCTTTGGGGGGAAGAAAGTCCAGAACTAAGAGTGGAGCTTCCTGTGGAGACAGCACTCTCATCGCCTTGAAAGCCTCCTGCCCCAGATACGAGGAAACTCCCGGCTCCGAAGAACCAGAGGGAATCCCTGGTACCAAGTGGGCTAGCTCGGAGGCTGAGGTAGGAGCTGAGCTCACCACAGCCGATGCCCCAAGAGGCAGGTTTGGATCTGATGACTGTCCAATCGGATCCCCCTCACCGGACCCAACTGGAGAGCATTGGTTGAAGATCCAGTGATAGGTCTCAGTTCCGACGGTTCCACCAAGATCAGCTCTGGACATTCCGACTCCCAGGTCTGATGTCAGATTGGAGGAGGAATCGATGCACAGGGGAGGATTTGGTCAGATCTGAAGCCCTCAGGGTTGGATCCGAAAACAGTTGGGCGAGCACCAATGTCCTCTGCAACACACGATCCATGTCATTATTGGACAGGCTCCTGGAAGATTGAGTCGAGGGTGCAGGAGATGGAGGGCTGGAGCAATGGTGACCTGAGAGTGGGGGATACCGGTTCCAATTCAGGGGACCAGCTCTGCAGCTGAAACTCCACCGGCACCAAAACTGATGGAGCTTAGCAGATCTGGCAGCTTCTGGTTCCAGAGAGGAAACTTTGGCCACCTTTTTGGACAGCTCCAACGGACCTCTTCCCCGACTTATCGGACTTTGAGAAAGGGGATTGGCTAGATTTAGAAGAACCCAGACCTTCTTGGACTGTTTTGGAGAAGGGGGTTTTCAAAAGGTCTCTTAAAATCAGCTTGTTCTTTATTTCCAACAAAGCCCTGTGAATAAAGGAATGACAAATCACACAGGAGTCTTGAAGATGGACGGCTCCTAAACAGTACACACAAATGGTATGCCTATCAATAAGGGACATTTTTTGTCAACATTCCTCAAATTTTTTAAACCCTGAGGGTTTAGAATCCTTAGAAGACATTGTAAGGGTATTTTCAATCTACTGACCACAATTGACATAAATAGTTTATAATCATTATTCAACAAATAAATTGGTCTATATGAGTTGCAAAGATTAGGGTCCTTATTCTCTTTTAATATAGGGGAAATTAGAGAATATCTCCAAGAAGGAGGAGGAATATTTGCTAATGTTTGAACTTCAAGAAAGGTTTTATGTAGGAGAGAGATTATAGAAGGGAACAATCTAAAAATTTCGATAATTATGCCATCTACTCCAGGTGCTTTATTAGACTTACTTCCTTTAATCCCATCTATAATTTCCTTTTGAGAAATAGGTTTTTGTACATCTAACTTAAGTTCATCAGGAATTCTTGTTATGTTGGGACCTATATTCTCTAACTTCTCATATTCATTTGTACTTATTTTATCTTTATGATGCTCTGCATAATGATAATTAAAAGCCTCCAGAATGTCCCCTATGTCAGAGACTTTTTTTCCTTTTCCCTTCATGAAAGATACTATCAATGTTACTAATTTTTGATTGTACCTTAACTTTCATAGATAGGTTATAAAGATGCTTAGGAGAGGTAGCATAAGAATTTAATTTGTTTTTCCATAGCTAAATTAGTTTTATGGGATAATATTTCATTGTATTTCTTATTTGCTTCTTCTATTTTCTTATTATTATCTGTAGCAATTAAGTTTTATTAGATTTAAGAGATATTTGATTTTGGAGTTGCTGTAACTCTGAGTCCCATTCTTTAATTTTATTTTTGTACCAGCTAATGGTTTTGCCATATAGATAGGCCCTTAAGAGAATCCCAAACCATAATAGTGTTTGCTTCAGGTTTATAATTAATCTCTAAAAAAGCTGAAGTTTACAAGTTATCCAAGATTTAAAGTCTTTTAAGTTTTGTGATATATGAAGGAAACCATTGAAGTAATAACCAATTGATTGAATTCCAAGTGTATTGTTAACAGGGAATTATGATCTGAAAAGGGACAATGTTGTATTGAAAAATTCAAGATTTTAGAATAAAGTTCTTGTGAGATATAAATTTCATCTATTCTAGTTTGGGTACCATGTCTATAGTCCTGATGTGAGAATAGTAAAGAATTTGGTCCCAAAGCATTAAAGGTATCTTTTAATTTAAACATTTCTGTCCATTTTTTTAACTGTTTGGCTGACGACAATAGTCTAGGAGATTTACTTTTGGTAGTTTCTGTAATATCTGTGATACAACTGAAATCACCTCCTAGTATAATATTACCTTTAAAAGTAGTTGTAATAAAGTCTAAGTGTTTCTTAGCTAGTCCAACCCCCATACCCGGGAACCAGTATAAATTTACCCAGGGTCCAAATTCCATTATTAAACATAAGTATAAATAAGGCCATGAGTCCATCATTATCTACATGTTTGTAAATGATTTGGGGATTTAAAAAAAGTATTTTTCCACAGAATTGTTACTCTTCTAGACTTATTTTTATAAGACGTTTGAGCAAGTATTGTGTATTCCTTAAGGTCCCACATAAATGTGTCATTTATTTTAAAGTGTGTCTCTTCGAGAAAAACTACTTGAGGCTTGTTTAGTTTAATATACCTTAGTAGGTTGGCTCTCTTATATGGGTTGTTTAAGCCATTAGTATTTAAGGATATCAAAGTTAAATCCATATCAGAATTATTTAAAGATATCAAATAATAAAGGTACTTGTATTAACAGAATCTTATAGGTTCATAGGTTCATACTAGGCTATCTGCCCGAGGGCATTTATAAGCCTAGCCCATAGTTTTGTGGCTTACGCCACCCCTTTAGGTTGGAGAAACTATGCCCATTATTTAGCTGTGCCTCTGTCAAGCAGTGATATACATAATACTCTTTCTGAATAGACAATAGAATATCAGTTGTTGTATTTCTATTTACCTCAATCCAAATAACTTTCCCCATGAAAGATAAAGGTAAAACAATTGTGTCAGGCATTTCAAAACTAGAAAAACAGTTAAGTAACAAACAATTAGCATATTTTACTCTGATATAAACGTTAATACACCCTATACATGGAATGAGATACATTCCTAGTCTAGAAAACAAAACTAAATCTGCTAGACTACCTATGCCAACCATCAACCTTTGTTGGTTCGAGCCCATGAAAACAAAGTAAAAAATTGAGACTATATTATAAATTAAACGAAAAATAGTAGTGATAAACATCTAATTGGATATTGATTCCAGTTAGGTTTTAGAGATGAGTTACATATACTATTACTAGAAACATTAAACATTTATATAGTAATTATTACTAAGAAAGCAAGAGACATATTAGGATATATATAATCTGAATTTAGTGCTTAATAGACTAAGGAAACATTAGCTTTATTAACAGTCTAAATGATTACCCAAAATACCCAAGCATGTCATCTATATTAGTTCTAATAAAAACTTCAAAATGGCAGAACAAATCAAAGAATCATTTAGCCTTTGCATTTACTTGCACTCTGAATAAATCTTATCATGACAAACTCCCACTAAACAAAAACGTCAGGAAAATTGGGTGTTAGCACATAGTGAGTGTGTGTCATTCCCAAAAGATGTTAACATAGATGTTTAGAAAAATTCGATAAGACATATTTGTCCTTAATTAACTCCTAAACATTTGGAATAGCAGATGTTTAAATAACTGACTAAAATCAATAATAATTAACTGGCATCGGTTAAAATGACAAAAATTATTAAAAAACATTATTTATATAAAACTTACTATGGATAACAGGTCTTAAAAGTGAATGACTCAAAGACAAAATGAAGACAGAGATAGCTGTAAATAACTACCATAGTAAAAGGGTAATACTGAAACTCGTAACTGGTTTGTTGAGTTATCACAAGTCATAGATAGTACTGAGTTCTTTCCCGGTCATAAATAAAAAACATGACTATATAATAAATGAAAACATGACATCTGAAATATAAATAATATCTAGGATACAATAAGGAAATCAATATATTAAATGCAAAGTAATTATAGTTCAATCATAATTATTCATACATTTATTTGCTAGGATTTAGTATGGTGTTTGAGAATCCTTACAGTTATTACCATTAGTCATAAGCATTTCCTTTAAATGTATAAGCCTATACTAAACACTTGCTAACTGCACAGGAAAGTTATTTATAAAGATCTATTTATAAAAAAACTTCAGTAAATTCACTAGAAATACTGGCAATAATTAACTATTTACAAGAAAAAAATAACATTTCTGTATATATTTGATCACAAAATATAGTCACTATTATAAAAGGGAACCATGAATATGTTTGCAGACAGTGTAGTTCATAATTCTTGTAAAAGAAGCCTACTATGCTATATTAAAGCAATAACCGACGACGTGGTGTGGTATATTGACGATTTACCCATGGTTGGTGTGGTTTAATCACAGGGGCGAAGCCCGAGTGATTAAACAAAGGCAACTGTGGGTAAATCTTCAATATACCACAACCACGGAGTCGGTTATTGCTATTATACAATGAGATTATTTAAGAAAAATATACTTACTTTTCTTAAATAATGTTTTTGTATAACGGCGGATTACTGTTCTTCCACCAGTTGTGGTATACTGCTTCTTCATTCTGATGTACTGCACATGCGTATGAGACTTGCATTCCCAAGCATACCCAGTACATCAATGCTTTGAAAGAGAAGCAACAGAGAAAAGAAAGTCTCCGTTGCTCTGTTTTCTCTCTCTCTCTTTTTTTAATTGTAAAAAAAAAAAAAAAAATTGGTTTTGGGGCACTTTATTCCAATGGAAAAAAGTCCAGGCGACCGGACCTTTTTCCACTTGTATATTGTGGGATTTACAACGGGCACGCTGGTTGGGCTAGGCCAATCAGCGTGCACGTTTTTGAATAGTAATAGGGAGTCATTGTACAATAACCAATCAGAGACTTGACATTCACAATTAGGCTTGCATATACACATTAGATGTAATGTAATCTGATCTGCATGCATAGACTGCATGATGTCACGAGCGAAGTAAGAAAGCTTCACTTCTTAAATTTCAAACTGACACTTTCCCGCCCAGCACTTTACACAGCACAGTTTATGGACCTCACTTTAACTGTATCACAAAGTCTGTTTATTTACAGTAACAAATGCAAAGTTTAACTGCCAGATACTTCCAAACAGTAAAATAAAATTCAATGCCAATGAGAGAGAAAAATAGAAGTTATGTACTTACCATAACGTTCCATGCGAGTTGTTTATCTCGCCTTTATTCTCACTGATGGGTTCAGAGCCGATCCTCGGCTCCGACACGGCCGATAGCAAGCTCCTTATCCCACAATGCACTGCTGGAATTACCTCAGATCTTGTTTGCTACGAATAATAGTCTTATACATATATATACATATATACCACCTATATATGCTCTCTTATATATATCTACAAAGAACAATTCCCAAAGGGAAAGAAGAAATATTGAATAACCAGGATGGCACTAGCCTCTAAGTCAACAGTCAGCCAGGAGGGGGAAGGAGGGAGGGATGTGAGAATAAAGGCGAGATAAACAACTCACATGGAACGTTATGGTAAGTACATAACTTCTATATGTGAAGTTGTTTAATCTCGCCGTTTATTCTCACTGATGGGTAGCGTCCCTAGCACCCTCAACCCTGGGTGGCTCATGGGTGTATGTTCTTCAATACCGTAGAACCAAAGGAAGACCTGTCCCTAGAAGCCTTATCTACTTTGTAATGTGTGATAAAGGTATGAGGCTTAGACCAAGTTGCTGCAGCGCAAATATCATCAAGGGGCAATTTAGCTTGAAAAGCATAAGAGGTAGAGACAGCTCTGGTAGAATGAGCTTTTGGTTTGTACATTAAAGGCATGTTTGTATTTTCATAAACAAAGGCTATACAATCGGATAACCATTTAGAAAAGGTTGTTTTAGCCACTAGATTGCCTTTTCTTGCTTTTGAGAAGGATACAAAAAGTTGATCTGATTTCCTAATATCCTTAGTTCTGTCAAGATAAAATCTGAGCTGTCTGTGAACATCAAGTTTGTGCAGTATATATTCCAATTTGTTAGAGTGGTTGGGGAAGAACACTGGTAGTTCAATGACCTGATTGATATCAGACTTTAGGTAAAAATGAGGAGTTTGTTCTGAGATACTCTAATAGCATGGAAGATCATGTAGGGTGGTCTGATGGATAATGCTTGAAGTTCTGACACTGCGGGCAGATGTAATGGCCACAAGAAAAATTGTTAAGATAAAAATTTTAAAGCATAAGAAAAAGCTGGTTCAAAGGGAGGAAGAATAAGTTGAGACAGCATAAAGTTTAAATTCCAAGGAGAAAAGGGAATTTTTATCGGAGGTCTCATATAAAGAACACCTTTAAGGCAGGTTTTGGATAATTTATGGCTCATAATATTTGAGCCATCAAGACCAAGGCGAAAATTTGAGATAGCAGCTAACTGAAATCGAACTGTAGCAGCTGTTGCCCCTTCCTTAAAAATTTTTGTCAAAAATTCCAAAATCGAAGATAGCAGAGCTCAAAAAGGATCAATGTTCTGCGCATTGGCCCAAATTGAGAACCTTTTCCATTTACTGCCATATAGTTTCCTGGTAGATGGCTTGTGAGAAGATAAGAGAATCTGTCTTGTATCTCCTGAAATTGAATGAAGCCTGGCAATTAGGGGAAGTGGCTTAGCCAGTCAGTTTCAGGGACTGCAGAGAAGGATGAAGGTCCCCTGACGGGTGCGTCAAAAGGTCCGGAACTGGGTCCAGGATCCATGGATCCTCCAACAGATGATGGTGGAGAAACGGAAACCAAATCTGTCGAGGCCAGTAGGGGGCTAAGAGTATAACCTTTCTTCCCAGTGATTTTGCTTTCTGTAAAAATCTGGGTATTAATGGGAAGGGTGGAAATGCATAATGGAGACCCGGGGGCCAATCGTATAAAAGTGCATCTCTTGGAGGATGACCCGGAGGTGGTATCAGGGCAAAGTAGCTTCTGCATTTTGAATTGATGTGGCTGGCAAAAAGGTTGCAGCAAGGCTGGCCCCATTTGTGGAAAATCAACTCTGCAACCTGTTGTTTGAGAGACCACTCGTGAGGGAGTAATATTGCCCTGCTTAGCTTGTCCGCTATGACGTTGGATTTCCCTGGGATGTGCGTTGCTAACAGAAAACGCTGGGACAACACAGCCCATTGCCAAACCCTGAGGGCTTCTCGACAAAGGGGGTAAGACTTGGTTCCACCCTGCTTGTTCAAGTACCAGACTACTGACATTGTCGGTCTGAAGTGCAATAGTCCCTAGAGGAAGATGGTCCTGAAATTACTGCAACGCTAGAAGCACCACTCTCAGCTCTAGAACATTGATGTATAGATGCGATTCTTGATCTGTCCATGTGCTTTGGGCAGTCTTTCCCTGAAAATGCCCCCACCCTATTAGGGAAGCGTCCGTGGTCACAGTGGCTATGGGGAGGGGGGGAGAGAACAAAGGGTCTTCCTAGTGTAACATGAGTAGACATCAACCACCACCGAAGGTCTCTCCTGCAAGAATCTGTGATAAGAATAGTACAGTTTTGTACCAACAATAAATGTAGATGTCTGATAGGTATGCATCTGCAGTCATAACATATGGGTTGTCCTGCCTCAGGCAGCCCTTCGGTCGGCCAGATTCCAAAGTCTGGGTCTGGCCTCGGCTGATGTCGCACTTTCCCCGACGTCAGAGCGTCTGGGGTATAAAAGCATCAGCTGACGCCATTTTCCTCAGTGTTTCTTGCCCCAGATGCCAGGTGCCCTCTAGGAAGGCCAAATTTGGAGGAATGCAATAAATTCCAAAACATTTTCCAAAATATATACATATATATATATATATATATATATATATATATATATATATATATACAAACAAATACACCATAATAGATCCCCCAGCTAGCTAATGGAGGGGTAAGCACCCTAGGAATACCACAGAGGGGAAGGAGGGAGGGTAAACCTGACTGCAGATGCATACCTATCGGACATCTACATTTATGGTAGGTACAAAACTGTACTATGTCCTTCAAGGATGCATCTGCAGTCATAACATATGGGTAGAATACCATAGCCAATCTGGGGAGGAGGTACTAAGAAAAGGATGGTGTAGTTAAGATACCCTGCAGGACTGCTGTAGCAAAACCTGCTCTGGATCTGGAGTATAAAGGTAAATTGTAATGTTTGGCAAATGTATGCACGGAGCTCCATGTAGCAGCTTCTAAAATGTCCTTGGTAGCCACCCCTCTTAGGAAGGCTGTAGTGGTGGCTGTGGCCCTCGTGGAATGAGGCCTAATGTTTGCAGGAACCGTCTTTCCATGAATGGAGTAACAAAATCCAATGCAATTTCCTATCCACTTTGAAATTGTCTGTTTGGAAATTGCTTTTCCTTGTACCCCAGCAGCATATGCTACAAGGAGTTGGTCAGTCATTCTGTAACTTTTAGTTCTGTCCAAGTAGTAGCGTAGTTGTCTGTGTATATCCAGAGTGTGTAGAATTTTTTCCCCTTTATTTTGTGGATTTGGGAAAAAAGTAAGCAAGTGAATAGCTTGGTTCAAGGATACCCTAGATACCACCTTCGGTATAAAAGTAGGGTTGGTTCTCAATGAAACTCTGTCCTGATGGAAGATAAGAAATGGCTGTACTGTCATTAAAGCTTGTAACTCAGATACTCTTCTTGCTGAAGTTATGGCCAGAAGGAATGCAGTTTTCCAAGACAGAAACTGTAGATCCGCCGATGCTGCTGGTTCAAAGGGAGGAAGTGTTAGTTTCTCCAGCACAAAGTTGAGATCCCAAGTAGGTAAAGGGGGTTTCCTTGGAGGATTGATGTTTTTGATTCCTCTCAGAAATTGCCTGAGGAGAGGATGCGAGATGATAGGTGGATCAGCATTGTATTCTGCTGAAATTGCTGAGGCATGAATCTTAATGGAAGAATAGGACAGGTCATTGTGAAACAATTCTGCTAAGTATTCCAGAATATGTGTCATGCTTGCCACTGTCACACCTAAGCCTTTTGTTGTGTTCCAAATGAGAAATCTTTTCCATTTTGCTGAGTATGTCTTCCTTGTGGAAGGTCGGCGAGCTTCCATAATAATGTCCTTTACTCTCTGTGATAAGTTATTTTGAGGGGGGGTTTATGGAATTTTCCAGGCAGTTAGCTGCAATGTTTTCAAGCTGGGATGCATGATCTTGAAATTGTTCTGCGTCAGAAGTGGCCATAGGGGGAGAGGCCACGGTTTCGTCTGTGACATGCTCCTCAATAGTGGGTACCAGTGCTGTCTTGGCCAGTCTGGAGCTATCAGAATCACTCTTGGCTGTTCTGCCCTTATCTTCAGTAAAACCTTGGACATTAATGGGAGAGGTGGGAAGGCAAAGACCTTTAGAGCTTTCCAGCTGAAAGAGAGAGAGTCCACCCTCCAAGCTTGTGGGTGGTATGTCCTTGAGCAGAATGTTTTCAGTTGATGATTGTGGGGCGAGGCGAACAGATCTATCTCCGGCTTTCCCCATGCTTGTGTTATGAGCAGAAAGATGTCTGGGTGCAGCATCCATTCGTGTGCATCCATGGTAGTTCTGCTTAAGCTGTCTGCCAGTGCATTTTCTTTCCGTGGCACAAACTGGGCCTGTAGTTGAATATTGAGTTTCAAGCATAGTTCCCATAGATTCATGGCCAGCCTGCATAGAGGGTAGGAATGCGTGCCTCCTTGCTTGTTTATGTACCACATGACTGTGGTGTTGTCTGTTCTTATTAACAGGTGGCCTTGGTGGAGAAAAGGTTTGAAGGCCTCGATTGCGTGCATCACTGCCAGCATTTCCTTTTGGTTTATGTGCATGCGCTGCTGTCCTTGAGACCATAGGCCTTGGATACATTTGCCCTCCATGTGTGCTCCCCATCCTCGGTCTGAAGCATCCGTGGTGATGGTTTGTTTTGTTTTGTTTTTGGTTTGTTGAAGGGCAACCCTCTGTTGGACTGGCAGGCTTGAGCCCACCACAGGAATTCCTTTTGAAGGCAAGGAATGATTGGTATCAAAGTTTCCAAACTGTGACTGTGCTGAGACCATACACTCCTTATGTACCATTGTAATTTTCTCATATGCAGCCTGGCTTGTGGAATCAGAATTATGCAGGATGCCATGAAACCCAGGGCCTGCAGGATTTTCCTTGCAGTTAGCTGAGTTTGTCTTGTCAGATTCATGAAGTAATCTGGAAGTTGTTTTGTTTTTCTTCTGTGAGAAAGGCCATTTGGGTGGTCGTATCTAGATCTGCACCCAAAAAAGTTATCCTTTGGGATGGAACAAGTCTTGATTTTTGGATGTTGACTGTGTATCCCAAGGCCTGTAATAGGTGGATGGCATAGTCCAAGTCCTTCATCAAATTTTTCTTGTTGTCCGCTTGTATGAGGCAGTCGTCCAGATATGGGTAGATTTGAATCCCCTGAAGTCTGCAGTGTGCAATTACTGATGCCAGGCATTTCATGAATACTCTGGGCGCAGTAGATAAGCCAAAGGACAATGCTGAGAATTGATAATGCTCTGATCCTGCAAGAAATCTGAGGTGTCTTCTGCAACTTTGCCGAATAGGGACATGCAGGTATGCCTCCTTGAGATCTAGAGTCACCAGCCAAGACTCCTTGCCCAGCATGGGAAGTTGTTGCTGTAGGGTCAGCATCTTGAATTTTGGCACAATGAGGAAAGTATTCAGTGCGGACAGGTCGAGAACAGGCCTCCATTGATTTTCTTTTCTTGGAACAAGGAATAATCTGGAGTAAAATCCTTGACCTTGTTCTGAAAGAGATACCTTTTCTATGGCTTTCATTTGAATTAAGTTGTTGATCTGCTTTAAAGCCTCTGCTCTTTGATTTGGTGGCAGGTTTGGCATTCCGTTTCTTCTTGGCAAAGTGTGGAAGTGGAACCTGTATCCTTTGTCTATTATTTGCAGTGTCCATGTGTCCCTTGTAATGTAATGCCAGTTTTTTGAGAATAAAGAAAGCTTTCCACCCAATGGTGCTTCCAATTGAGCCCTGGTCGGCGGAATCAAAGGAAAGTCATTGAGTCTGTCCAGGTGTAGTAGTTGTTGTTGCTGTTCCTGCACTACCTCTCTGGTTGGTAGGCTGCCACTGACGGCCTCTGTAGGAGCCTCTAGCTTTCCCTCTACCTCTGGGACGCCTGTTCCTGCCCCTCTGGGATCTGTCTGAGTCTGGAAAGTACCAATTCTTAGTAGGCCAGTTTCTGCTGAATCTCGGTGGTTGTACTTGCAGAAAGTCCTTAACTGTTTGCACAGATTTTGCCTTTTCTTCAAACTTCTTTAAGACCTCCTGAGCCGAGGAACCAAATAATTTTTGTTTTTCCATTGGAGCATCCAGGAGTTTAGCTTTAACATGGACTGGTAAAGATTGTTCCTTCAACCAGGCATGCCTACGAATAACTGCCCCAGTCATAGCTGACCTACATGAAGCTTCCAGTGCATCATAACCACACTGCAAAAAATGATTACTAACCTGCTGTGAGTTATATACTAGATCCTGAAGGGATTTACGGTCAAGGGGTTCAGAAGAGGAAAGCTTCTTATGCAATTCATCTAACAAATACTCTTGGTACTGTATCATATGAAATTGACAATTTAATGCCCTCAAGGAAAGAGTTGCAGAAGTATATACCTTCTTTCCCCATCTCTCTAAAGCTCTAGACTCCCTTTCAGAAGGTAGAGGATTTTTGGCAGTGGCAGCTGCAACCCCTTTTGGGCCTTGAGAAATAGTATCTGGGTCTGCAGAATGGGCCTTGTACAGATGTAAATGAGAATCCGGGACCCTGTAGTATCTATCAGGTTTGGCAGGAGCCGGAGGGAGAGAATCAGGGGCTGTACTAACATCATTGTACACATCATCAATAACATTCAAAACAGGAGGTATAGCTAAGGGCCTATGCTGAGGTAAATGTAAAAAAGGTCCTTAATCTCTTTCTAGAATCAGAAAATTCCTGACCCTGCCATTGAAAATGCTCTCTCATAGAGTGTAGTGTCTCACCAAAGGAAAACTCTTCAGGAGGGGAGGCCGAAGGGATAGATTCTTCAGCATCAGAATCCTCGTAGGCCGAATAAGCCTCCTCCTGGTGATCTGACAACACAGATCCATCCGTAGACTCATCTGAAGAGTGTTGGTCAGAGGGCTCAGTCCTGGGCCTTTTATCTGGTGGTGGTTGAGAGCCCCTGGCCGGGTGAGGCTGAGAACCCCTAATTAAAGAGATAAGATCCTCTGCAAGGTTGAGGATCTGAGAACTAGAAGAAGGTCTCTGAGAGGTAGTCTTGAGAGGCAAAGCTTTAGCAAGTTTAGCAGATTTAGCCCTGGAAAAAGCCTTAATGGACATGGATGCAGGGGGTCTGGCTGCACCACGTGCAGGAGTAGACTTGTCCAAAGGAATGGTGTCGGACATTTCCTGGACACTGGTTTCAGTAGGTAGCTCAGTAGCCGACTCAGCCGGAGCCTCCAGGGCCGCGGTGGTCGGTTGAGTGGATTCGGTTAAAGGAAGTACCGAGGACTGTTTCGGCCGAAACCGAGGCACTCGCGGTAGGCCTAACCGTGGTTTCAGCCGAAACCGCGGGCCACGAGTGTCGGTCCTTTTCCTTCTGTTTTTTCACCAAATGCGAAGTCGGAGTCTCAGACGGCATCTTATATGCAAAATTAGCCCCAAAGAATTCCTCTGCAAACTCCGACCGACGTCTAAGAGTTCGTCGGTTGAAGGACGCACAGGCTGAACAGGCCGAGACGTCGTGGTCTGGGCCTAAGCAAGGGAGGCAGTAAGAGTGGAAATCCTTATGAGGTATTTGTTTCCCACAAGTTAAACAATTATTTACTTTATCTGACATCGGCTGAGGCAAGAAAGAGTCCCCAACGGGGTACTTAGCTTTTTCAAAGTCTTCGGTAGCTGAATCACAGGATCTGACCGACCGGCACTTGCGAACTGCTTCTGCTTCGGGCACCGCGCGGAAAGAAAGACTGAGGAAAATGGCATCGGCTGATGCTTTTATACCCCAGACGCTCTGACGTCGGGGAAAGTGCGACATCAGCCAAGGCCAGACCCAGACTTTGGAATCCGGCCGACCGAAGGGCTGCCTGAGGCAGAACAACCCATATGTTATGACTGCAGATGCATCCTTGAAGGACATCATGTGGTGCATGGGTAGTTTCTGGTAAGACCACTGAGTGAAGAGGAGCCATTGAAGGATTCGCATATGCATCCTTGCGAGTGGTATAGCCAGGAATGCTGCAGCCATCAAACCTAGTACTTTCAATATCTCCGCTGCTGTAGCTTTGTTCTTTGACACCAGTGAGCTGATGTTTTGGCAGAGAAGAGAGACTCTTTCGATAGGGAGACAGAGTGGTGGTTGAGGTGTCTAACTCTGCTCCTATAAAAACGGTATGCTGAGATGGCAATAAGGCAGACTTTTCGAAGTTGATCGTAATGCCTAATTGATGGCAGAGTGTCAGAGTGTATTGTGTTGCCTTTGTCAATTGATGCCTGGTGGTAACGGTGAGGAGCCAATCATCTAAGTATGGAAACACCTGGAATTCTAGACGCCTCAGATGAGCCGTGACCACTGCCATACATTTGGTGAACACTCTGGGGGCTGAATTGAGACCAAAGGGCAAGGCTCGAAACTGGTAATGACTGGCTCCCAGCCGGAAGCGCAGATTATCTCTGCAGCGTCTGTCCATCTTTATGTGATAGTATGCGTCCTTGAGATCTATGGAGCACATCCAGTCGCCTTTCCCTAAAAAGGGAAGAATGGACTGAAGCGTGACCATTCGGAACTTCTCTTTCTTTACGAAGTTGTTGAGTCTGATGAGGTCCAAGAAAGGTCTCCAGTCCCCTGTTTTCTTTGGTACCAAAAATAATCTTGAATAAGTTCCGAATCCGACTTGGTCTGCTGGGACTGGCTCGATGATTCTTTTTTTCTAGCAATCTGTGGACCTCTACGATTGCTTGTTCCCTGGGATTGGGTGGAACATCTGGGATTTTTTTGATAGGAATGGGAGGGGTAAAGAACGGTATGAAATATCCTCTGGAAATGATGCTTTGTACCAAAGTATCCGATGTTATGTTTAGCCAGGCTTCCAGGTACAAAGACAAGCGACCCCGGACTGCCTCCAGAGCCGAACAGTCGGGCCCCCTTTCAGGGGCACTGGTAGGACTGACCCGAGAACTGACCCCTGTCCCCCTGTTGCTGCAGACCCCCTCTGCCACAGGGGCAGCGTTTTCCGTTATAACCCCCTCCCCTGTCTCTAGAGGGGGTTTCACCACGTGTGTCCTGAAAGGCTGCCTGAGTTTTTTGGAACCACATTTTTCCCTCCCTAGGGCCCTTGGGGTAGGGCCAAGTAGGAGTGGAAAAACAAACCCCAACGGCAGATAATGTCTTGCCTTCCTGTTCACACCTGGTTAAAGTTTCCTTTACTTTAGGACCAAACAGTGATGAGCCATCGAATGGGGTATTAATAAAGGAAGACTTGAAGGGTTCCGCAAAGGAACAGAGACGCATCCAGGCTTGTCTGCGAAGAGCAATGCCCGAACTAGTGGCTCTACTTGAACCATCATCTGCATAGGATATGAGACGCATGGACGAGTTCACTATTGAGTTTAGGGTAGCAAGCTGGGAGCTGACTTTGTCGGCCACTCCTGCAGCTACTGTACCCTGGAGAGCTCTTTCAAGAGATCTCTCTGTAGTCTTGTAAAATGGGTCAAGTAGTTCAGTGACTGCAGAGAAAAAGTCGCTGAACTAAACATGCACTTCCCATATCTATCCATAACCCTAGAATCTCTGTTAGGGGGATGGATAGAAGAGGATGTCTCAGATACTTCCTTTTTGGTGGCTGCAGCCACCACCATGGCCATCTACAGGCACTCCTTTTGTCAAAAATGGCTTATCCACTGGGGCAGATATGAATTTGTTGGGTCTACGAGGGACAGGTTCCATGGCCTCTAGTGACTCCCACGCCTTACGAGAGATCAGTTCCATGAGCTCGTCATAAGGCAGAGACACCCAAGAAGTGGAAGGTTGAGACCCAAAAGCCTTCAAGAGCACAGACTCATCCTCAGAAGGGGTCTTGGACTGCCAATCGCCCCTCTAAGGATCTCTAGTATCTCTGCAAAGGAGATATCTTCAGAGGGGGATCGAGGGGACCCTTCTGACTCATCTAAGTCCATGTCAGACGTCAAAGAGACCTGTGGGGAGTCTAAGTGCCTCCTCTTGCAAAGTCTCTTCCTGGGCACCTCCTCAGTGGGGGGATCTGGGGAGGTCTCAGAAGAGCAGGGGACACCCTGTGGGGGTACTTGAGGCTCGAGGTCTCTACACTTAGAGGGGTCGGTAGATGCAGAAGGAGACACAGGAGCCTGAGGGGAGAGAGAAAGCTGAACTGATGCTGATGACTTCGGAGACAAAACTCTCCTCATAGCATCGAAAACGCCACGGCTCCGACAAGAAGGAGTGGACGGACCCAAGAATACCGTCCGATCCTCCTGCACAAAAACCCTGGGCTCCGAGCCTGAGGCAGGAGCCGAGCTCATCCGAGCAGACACCCCGAGAGGAAGAGTCGGCACCAACAAGTCGGTGCGACTATCCTCCCCGGAGCCGATGGGAGAGCGTTGGCTCCTAGAGTCCTCGATCAGCACCGAGGACATCAGAGTAGATGGAGCCGATAACCCCGATGTGGGTCTCGGCTCCAAGGGTTCGACCACCATCAGTTCAACTTCCTTCGGCTCCAAGAGTCCAGTACGACTCTGAGGAGGAGTAGACAAGTCTGGCTCCATGGTCTTCAGCACCGATGAGCTGGTCGGAGCAGACAACAATTTGGCAATTCCTGCTGCCTGTAAAAGCTTCTGCACCAGCCGATCTATGTCCAAATCTGAAAGGCTGACTGGAGCAGAAGTGAAGAAGGAACGTCAGAAACTGGCTCCAATACTGAGAGCTGGCTCCGATGACTGTAGAACCGATGACCCTCCTCCTGAAATTTTAGCCTTTTTGGAGACGTTATCTGAAGACTTGGATTTTGAGGATTTGGAGGACATACTAGCACCTTCATGGCTACTCAAAACTTCTGAAAAAGATTGCTGTAGCAATCCCCTGTCTATAGGTTTCCTCCTCCTCTCCAAGAGGACTCTTGGAGAGAAGGAGTGACAAATGCTACAGGTGTCTTGGAGGTGCTTGGCCCCCAAGCAGTAGACACATTGAATGTGTTCGTCAGTGACGGACATTTTCTGCCGACAATCTGGGAATTTTTTGAATCCTGATTTCAGATGGGCTTTCTCCCTATCATCTGACATACTGAAGAGAAAAACAGTAAGATAAATTCACAAACATCTAAGCCCAAACCGGGCACTATCCACAACAGTATTATATATATATATATATATATATATATATATATATATATATATATATATATATATATATATAATATAATACAAATATGGGGCTAAGAGGCCCCCGAAAAAGCCTAACTACTAAAGGGATTAATAGTAGGAAAAAGGTCTAAAGGCCCACACAAACTGAAAAGCAACAAAGCCCTAATTTTTGAACTATTAAAACTATCTAAACTATCTAAAGTGACTAAATATAATAGAAGTAACACACTATATATATATATATATATATATATATATATATATATATATATATATATATATATATATATATATATATATATATATATATATATTTACACACACACACACACACACATATATATATATATATATATATATATATATATACAAAATATATATAAAAACAAAAAGAAAAACGTTTTAAAGACTTGCTGTTAATTTGTTTCTAAAATGGTCCAAGCTAGCTGGATCACCGAGATCTCTCTTGCCGCGGTAAACTAAATCTGAGGTAATTCCAGCAGTGCATTGTCGGATAAGGGGCTGGTCTCGAGCTACTGGCAAACCCAGAGCTTGCTATCGGTCGTGTCGGAGCCGAGGATTGGCTCCGAACCCATCAGTGAGAATAAACGGCGAGATTTAACAACTTCACATCAGTACTTTAACATTAAACTCTACAGGAAACATAACTTGCAACCATTTAAAAACCTTGCGCCATAAAACATACAAGCGTATAACTGTCAGACAGACCCAATTCATGTCAAAAGCCGGCAAACAACTTTTTGTTCACACAGGTACCAATATATATTCTGAAACAATGAAACAATCAGAAGTTATAAATATTAAAGAAAAGTACAGTTTTGTACCTACCATAAATGTAGATGTTCGAAGATCCACATTGCTGCAGTCCTTACACTTGGGTAGTCCGCTGTCCTCGGTCGGCCCGAATATCAAAGTATAAGGTTGACGTCGGTCAAGGCGCTTAAGACTGACATCAGAATGTCAGGGTACAAATGCGCATGACCGACGTCATATCCTCAGTCTTTTCTTGCCCCAGATGTCAGAAGACCCTAAAAGGAAAGGTGAAACCCAAAAGACAACAAAAAACAACTAGCCACCCTTGCACTAAACATATGTACAATATATACAAAATTCACCATATATGCAACCCAAACCACACAACTGCCTCTAAATATAGAGGGGATGGAGGGAGGGTAAATTGGACTGCAGCAATGTGGATCTTCGAACATCTACATTTATGGTAGGTACAAAACTGTACTATGTTCTTCATCTCACATTGCTGCAGTCCTTACACTTGGGTAGAATCCCAAAGCTGAGGTAAGGGAGGATGGCAAAGCTATAAAGCAGGAGGAGCTGCCAAAATGCCCTGTAGAATTGCAGTGGCAAAACCAGCCCTAGATTTAGAGTAAAGTGGAAGGTGATAATGCTTAGAGAAAGTATGCACTGAACTCCAAGTAGCTGCCTCCAAAATATCTTTAGTTGCCACCCCCCTTAAAAAGGCTGTAGAAGTAGCAGTAGCCCTAGTGGAATGAGGCCTAATCCCAGCTGGAATCTCCTTACCATGATGGGAATAACAGAAAGCAATACAAAACCCAATCCACTTAGAAATAGTTTGTTTTGACACAGGTTTGCCCTGAGAACCCAAAGCAAAAGAAACAAACAACTGCTGAGACTGCCTGAACACTTTAGTTCTGCTCAAATAATATCTTAACTGCCTGTGTATATCCAAAGTGTGCAAAATCTGTTCCCCTTTGTTTTGAGGGTTTGCATAAAAAGTAGGTAAATGAATAGTTTGGTTTAAAGCCACACTAGAAACCACTTTAGGCATAAATGAAGGATTAGTACGTAATGATACTCTATCCTTATGAAAAATTAAGAAAGGCTCAACTGCCATAAGGGCCTGTAACTCAGAAACCCTTCTCGCAGAGGTAATGGCCAACAAAAAAGCAGTCTTCCATGATAGATATTTCAATTCAGCAGTAGCTGCAGGCTCAAAAGGTTGTAGAGTGAGTTTCTCCAACACAAAATTGAGATCCCAAGCCGGAGTAGGAGCTCTACGTGGGGGTCTTAAATTCTTTGCCCCTCTAAGGAATTGCTTAAACAAAGGATGAGAAAACAAAGGTGGAACACAGTCATAATGTGCTGAAATCGCTGCAGCATGAACCTTAATGGAAGAGAAAGACAAACCTTTGTCCAATAACTCAACAAGATACTGAAGGGCCACACTTAAATTAGATTTAGAAACATCAAATTCCTTTGCTTTACTCCAAAATAAAAATCTCTTCCATTTATCTGCGTACACTTTCCTTGTACTAGGCCTTCTGGCCTCCAAAATAACATTCAAAACTTGCTGTGGAAGCTGAAACTCTCCAGAGCTTAAAACAGAATATGCCAGGCTGTCACTGTCGAGGCCAATCCGGAGCTATTAGAATCATCTTTGGCTTGTCCTGTCTGACCTTCAGGAGTACCTTTGGGAGGAGAGGCAGTGGTGGAAAGGCATACACATGAAGCTTGCTCCAATTGAAAGAAAGAGCATCCACTTTCCAGGCTGTTGGATGAAACCTTTTTGTGCAAAACTTTGGCAGCTGGTGGTTCAGTGGAGAAGCAAACAGATCTATGTCTGGAGTTCCCCATAACACTGTCAATTTCTGGAATACATGAGGATCCAATTTCCACTCGTGGGGATCCATAATTCTTCTGCTTAACACATCTGCTAAGGAGTTCTGTGCTCCCGGCAGAAACCTTGCCTGAAGATGCAGCTGTAAACTGAGAGCAGTCTCCCAAAAAATCATTGCTTGCCTGCATAGAGGATAAGAATGTGTCCCTCCTTGCTTGTTGATGTACCACATGACAGTTGTGTTGTCTGTTAGAACCAACACCTGCCCTGGAAGGAGTAAGTCTTTGAAGGCTATCAATGCAAATTGGACTGCTAACATCTCTTTCAAGTTGATATGTAGATGTTGAAATCTGGCAGGCCACGTGTCTTGTACCCATTTTCCATTTAGATGAGCTCCCCAAGCTGTGTCTGAGGCATCTGTCGTAAGAATCTGACTCGCCTCTGGCCGGGTCACAGAGAGTCCCTTGTTTAGGTGACATTCCTGAGCCCACCACAAAAACTCCACTTAAAATGCTCCCTCATGGAATGAAGAGTCTCTGAAAAAGAAAAATCCTCAGGAGGAGAAGCAGAAGGAGTAGAATCATCCACATCCGAATCAGAATAAGGAGAATACTCCTGCAAGTCTTCAGCCGAAGACTCTGACATCCGGTAACCCACTGAGGCAAGAAAAAACCAAAATATTCCCCAACGGGGTACTTAGCCAACTCTGACTTCGGCCTGAAACTCCGAATTCGAAAAATTTCAGAACGCCAACCGGCACTTGCAACGCTGCTTCTGCATCGGACCATGCGGCAAAAAAGACTGAGGATATGACGTCGGTCATGCGCATTTGTACCCCGACGTTCTGATGTCAGTCTTAAGCGCCTTGACCGACGTCAACCTTATACTTTGATATTCGGGCCGACCGAGGACAGTGGACTACCCAAGTGTAAGGACTGCAGCAATGTGAGATGAAGAACATCTAGTTAATATATACTAAATCATAGATATGCCCTGTTATCCCATGTATCCAAAACAGTTTTGATAAATTAATCTAAGCATTGACTATGCCTGTGTAATAACTCAGAAGAACACTTAGCAGGGCAAAGGGCTATATATTATTTGAAATAAAGCATGTCATCTTAAGGTCATAAAAACAAATATAGCTTACTGTTCAATTATATCACTCAATAAACCAGTAATATTATACTAATATACTAAAAGCATAAACAGTTATTTAATTTAAATATGAACAAAAAAAGTATAGAAATGAAAAAGCAAAAAAGAGAAAGAAAAGCAATAAGAAAAATATTGGCATACCTTACTTGAAAATTTAGCAAGTATAAAATAAATTAAAGTCCAGTCTCAGTAGATGCTTTGAGAGATTCAGTGGGTACAGCAATCTTTGACTTGTTTTTCTGTTTTTTCTTTTTAACATCAGTCCAAGAAGATTTATCAGTAACTCTCTTCAGAGATGCAGATGCCCATTCCATATATTCAGGTAAGGAAAAATGTTACTGTTCTTAATAAAGGCAATTATGGTAAATAGATTGAAAATACTCATATCTAAAATAATTAATGAAGACCACACTGGTTTCATACAGGATAATATTAAAAGATTATTAACTCTGATAGATTACCTCAATAAAGGAAACCATGAAGCACTGATGATAGATCTAGATATTCAAAATGACTTTGACTCCTTAAATTGGGGTTATTTATTTAAAGTCTTAAAGTTATTTGAGACCCCCTTTTTTATAACAATGATAAAGAAAATCTATGAAAATAATCTAGCATATGTCAAATAAGGTCCCTTTACTTCCAAAGCAATCCAAATCACTAGGGGTACAAGACAAAGATGTCCCATGTTGCCCATCCCATTTGCTCTGTCCATAGAAATACTTGCCATTTTAATACGTAATAACCCAAAGATAAGAGGTATAAATATATTTGACCAATATCTTTCTAAAATAATGATGTTTGCTGATGATGTCTTTCTTACCTTACCCAACTCTAAGGAAGTGTTAGGTGAAGTGGATATAGTAACTAACAAATGTCCAAAAAATCTCAGGACTCTCCAACAAATCTAAATCAAAATATTTACTATTAAATAAAAAAGAACATACAGGTTCCAGTTAATCATATTACTGGAAACCAAGTTTCAACTCTAGACTATTTAGGAATAGTGCTAGGCAAGAATATAGAGGAAACATTACAGCCATAAACTTAATCAAGACATTAATAAGCAAATGGAATAATTTGTTTACAACATTTGATGATAGGTTACAACTGATAAAAATGGTTTTGTTACCTAAAATATTATATATATAGCACAAGCCCTTATACTTCCACCAGGAAAGAAAATCCTTAAAAAAATCACTTCAACTCTGATGAAATTCCTATGGTACCCCAAAGGAAACAGAGTGACATATTCTCATCCTATCAGAAAATGGGAGCAAGGGGGGCTAAAATTGCTAGAGATTTAAACTTATATAAAGGCATCTATAATTAAAATAGTGATGAACTGAATAAATGCTAGATACTCTTCCAATTGGAAACAGTTACACTCCATTATACTAATGAATGAAAGTGATCAAAGAATGCTTTGGTAACGGACAAAGATAAGATATGGCACTATTTAAGTTTAAATTTACAGTATAGTACAACAAAATTAAATACACTAACACTAATAAACAATATTTGTGATGTGTTTAGAAAATTCATTAACACAAATTTAGATATAAAACGGTGGCATAGATTTTTAATACAAGTTACTATTATAAGGGATTTCCCTGATAAAACACAGAGATTTTTGGTTTATGGGAAAACAATAACCTATTTTGTTGGCTGCAATGTATTGAAAACCAACAAGCTTTGAACACACAAAGTATATCGTCAACCTATGGCCTACCCCCTAATGACTAGTTGGTTCTTCAGAGTGTCACAGCATACACTAAGGCTCTGTGTAGAATTGACTATAGGCTATTGACACTAGTACCACTTATTAACCCTAACAATATTGTTTATAGATTTAGCACAGGGACTGATTGTACGAGTAAGAATGTCATTTATCTAGCTAGATGCCAAGCCTGTACATCTTATTATATAGGAAAGACCAATAGGACCCTAAAAGAGAGAATTAGGGAACATTTATATCATGTCAGACTTGGTACGGACACTAATGCTCTAGCTAAGCACATTAAGATGTTAGGACCTCAACACACTTTTTTATTCTGTGTGATACAGGAAGTGTTGGAGAGTAGTAGAGGAGGTGACCTGATTAATCACTCATTAGAATATGAGATGAGGTGGATTATAAGGTGCAAGGCTGATAAACCACCGGGTCTTAATGAGAGAGTTAATATTAGACCCATCCTTAGGAAGAAGAAATGTTTTAGACCTAAGAAATGAAATGATATATGCATTACAACAGGTCCTCCGGTATATTATAGATATAATATTCTATAACCTTACTATTATACATTTATGAATGTGTATTTATTTTATATTTATTATATTATATATTATAGTAATATTTGTGAGCATTATATATTGTGCTTTATGAATTGTGCAGTTTAGATATCTATTGTTCACATGGATTATGCGTTTTACACCCAGAACTATGTTGCTTTTTTATTAATAGTTGATATTAGCCTCATGATACTGTGGTATAAAAGTTGTTTAGAAAATTTCACATACACTGTATTTTTTATATATATATATTTTAAATATATTTATTCTATGCTCATACAGTTTTATTTATATCATAATGATCTTTACTCTTTATATATATTTTTATATATAATTATATACATAACTATTTTGCTTGGGTATAGAAGCTATTGCTCTATGCATTCAGTAACTGTTAAATGTATAATTATTTAATTGAGTGATGTTTTTAACCAATAGGATTTAGTCAGTAACTATTTAAAATGTTGAATGGTTAAGATGCGATTATACGTCTGAGGAAGCCTTTGGGTGAAAGCGCTAACGTCTTGTATAATAAATAGAACTGGTTCTTATTCCTTGTCGTGTTTCACTGTGTGGAAGTGAAGATTATCTACTTGGATATTACATCTTGGATGTTTTGCTACGTTTATTTGGAGTTATTCTGCCTGTGACCCTGCATAAGTTGTTGTGTTTTGTTATATTTATCTATTCAGCAGGGTCCGAGCTCCGTTGGCTCGGTGCGTTGGTGTGTTTGATTTACGTTTATTTGCTTGTTTTGCACCGGCCCAGGAGGATGGCAGACAATCTTGATGGTAACGTAGAGTTACCCTATGTTCCGACGACGTCAGACGTGACCAATCAGAAGGGAGAACGCTTTAAAAACTGTGTACTGGGTACTGATAACTTGTTAATGTTATACGAACCCAATTTAGAGCCATCTACTGATGATACCAACGATATTAACATTCATAACCTAACAGAAGATCTGAACCGTTTGGAGGTGGATTTTCTTAAACTGAAAAAACTTCAATTACAACGCCAGCATTTCGAGGTATGTCTGACGAAGAAGATAGTACCGCGTGGGTTACGAGTACTTAAAATGCCCACGTCAGGTAATTCTTTTCCTGGACTCTTGTATAAATGGCAGCAACTCAACTTAGAGTTGAGTTTTAATTACATGCGACTGTTAATTGATTTCCATGCATCTGAAGAGGATGCGTTACGGAAATCGGTTAATGGTTTATATGAAAATATTCAAGTAAAGTATGCCAATGACCTTATAGACTTGAGACTTGATAGAGTGCTTGACAATGTTTCGCTTTTTGAGAAGCGCTTGCTGGAGCAAAAGAAGAGTAAAATCTTAAGAGATGCCAAGGACTTTAAAAATAATAATGTCTTTACTTGGCCGAGGTTTCATGAAAACGAAAATAATGTTGGCAATATTAATAGAACTGATAAATGTACATGTTGTTTTTGATAATGCATCTGAAGCCATAGGTTCCAATGCAAATAATGTGGGTGTGAAAGATAGAGCTGTAGATAATGTATTTAATAACAGTGTGATGAATGTACAAACTGCTGCTATTGGTTCTTCAATACCACATACCACTGATGTACATGTTGTACATGTTGGAGCAAAAGAAGAGTAAAATCTTAAGAGATGCCAAGGACTTTAAAAATAATAATGTCTTTACTTGGCCGAGGTTTCGTGAAAACGAAAATAATGTTGGCAATATTAATAGAACTGATAATGTACATGTTGTTTTTGATAATGCATCTGAAGCCATAGGTTCCAATGCAAATAATGTGGGTGTGAAAGATAGAGCTGTAGATAATGTATTTAATAACAGTGTGATGAATGTACAAACTGCTGCTATTGGTTCTTCAATACCACATACCACTGATGTACATGTTGTACCATTCATTATTAGGGGTCTAGGTAATTCCAACGTTAGTAGTGAAGGACATACTACAAATGTTGAAACAGTAGTTAGAAGGAAGGTACCTATGACAGATGTTCATCCTATTACTTCTAATATCCAGCCAGCATGTACCCCTTTCCCTATAGCGCAACAACAACGCGCAGGGAGACAAAGATCTATGAGCAGGGGCCGTCACAAAAGGAAGGGCTCAGGCAACGAACAACAAGGCCCAACACTAAAGAAAATGTGGGAGAGAACAGGGATTCGTTGATTATAAATATCTCCCGCAGGGTACTTAGTAAGCATGAGGAGCAAGTACTTAAAGGATTGAGTTTCATTTCCACTTGCAATAGTGATTTGGTTGATTCCATTATAGATGTTAAGACTTTTGTTAGGAATATACAGTTGAAATTAGATTATGGGATAGATACCACAGGAAGAATGGATGTGGAGTTTCGTCCTAATAGTTTATATGTACCTCAATTACATCCTTTATTGGATGTGTTCTCCAGACTTGTAGAGAAAGATATTTATTCATATTTTGAGAATGGTAATAGACCCAGATATACTTCTAATTTGAATTTTTGCCAGAGACAGGCTTTGAATACACTGAGGACAGATTCATCTATAGTTATTAGGCCAGCTGACAAGGGAGGACCCATAGTAGTAATGGATACCTGTGGTTATATTGACATTATGGGTGAACATCTGAGTGAGGATGCTTTTTATCAAGAAATTAATATGGCCATGGTTACGGAGAATGTTTTCAGTGTATATAGTATGTTAGATGACTTGTTTTTAACTGGTATAGTATCTATAGACCTATATAATTATTTGAAGGTTAAAAATCCACGTTTACCCATTATACAAGGCCTCCCTAAGGTGCATAAATCGCTGTTGAGACCACCAATGAGACCCACTGTTGCAGGCCAAGGATGGCTCACAGAACCGATGTCAGTTTATATTGAGCATTTTGTTCGACCCTTGGTTGATGCAGTTCCACACATTTTGAGAGACAGCAAACAATTTTTACTTGAATTATATGATTATTTAAAGCTGTTAAATGATTCTTGTGAATATATATTGGTGACTCTTGATGTGGTGAGTCTATTTACAGTGATTCCCAATGATATGGGTGTTATGTATATGCAGCGGTTTTTACATTCTCATTCTACTTATACTGATGAGAGGATAGAATTGCTCTGCTTATTTATGGAGGCTATCTTACAAAACAATGTCTTTATGTTTGGTGAGTCCATATTTTTACAGAGAGATGGCGTAGCTATGGGCACCCCGTGTGCCAATAGCTATGCCAATATAGTGATGGCATACTGAGAGGAGGATTTTTTCTTTCAGACAGGCTACTTTAAGGAAAAGGTGGGGTTCTATAAGAGGTTTGTGGACGACCTCTTTTTGATTTGGCATGATGATGTTGATAGCTTGCTGCTATTTGTTGAAGAGGTCAATAATTCCACTAATTTTTGAAGTTTACACTTTGTCACTCGAAGGAATCCATTTCATTCCTTGATGTGAATATCAATAGACTTTCCTGTGGGCTGTTGAATACGTCTATACATCGGAAGTTGTGCTATAAGAATGCTCTATTACATCGACAGAGCATGCATCCTAGATACGTATTTGATAACGTTTTGAAAGGACAACTTATGAGAGCCTCCAGGCTTAATCCTAGTTGTGATGGTTACCAGGAGGAGATAGTTAAGCTAAGAAGTATGTTCCTTGAGAGAGGTTATACTGATGAAGCGTTTGATTGTATGACACGGGAGGTTAGTGTCCTTAGATCTACCACAGCTCAACCCTATTTCTCTGATGGTTATGAGAGAGTAGATGGAAATAAGACTATTGAATCAGAGGTGATAAGAGCTCCCTTGTTTTATACTAAGGATACTATGTTTATTAAAACTTCCTTGATTAAATATTGGGAGGTACTTAGACTTGATCATGATCTAAGTGAGCTGGTGGGCCCAGAACCTAAGATTGTATATAAGAACAAACCTAATCTTAGGAGCATGTTATGTTATAAGAAGGTTTTCGGAGAAGGGGTCAAACGCTGTAATTTTGAGTACAATACTGTCTATTGTGGTAGATGTAATCAATGTGTGGCTATTGACACTAGTACCACTTTTCTTAACCCTAACAACAATATTGTTTATAGATTTAGCACAGGGACTGATTGTATGAGTAAGAATGTCATTTATCTAGCTAGATGCCAAGCCTGTACATATTATATAGGAAAGACCAATAGGACCCTAAGAGAGAGAATTAGGGAACATTTATATCATGTCAGACTTGGTACGGACACCAATGCTCTAGCTAAGCACATTAAGATGTTAGGACCTCAACACACTTTTTTATTCTGTGTGATACAGGAAGTGTTGGAGAGTAGTAGAGGAGGTGACCTGATTAATCGCACATTAGAATATGAGATGAGGTGGATTATAAGGTGCAAGGCTGATAAACCACCGGGTCTTAGAGAGTTAATATCAGACTCATCCTTAGGAAGAAGAAATGTTTTAGAACTAAGAAATGAAATGATATATGCATTACAACAGGTCTTCCGGTATATTATAGATATAATATTCTATAACCTTACTATTATACATTTATGAATGTGTATTTACTTTATATTTATTATATTATATATTATAGTAATATTTGTGAGCATTATATATTGTGCTTTATGAATTGTGCAGTTTAGATATCTATTGTTCACATGGATTATGCGTTTTACACCCAGAACTATGTTGCTTTTTTATTAATAGTTGATATTAGCCTCATGATACTGTGGTATAAAAGTTGTTTAGAAAATTTCACATACACTGAATTTTTTATATATATATATTTTAAATATATTTATTCTATGCTCATACAGTTTTATTTATATCATAATGATCTTTACTCTTTATATACATTTTTATATATAATTAGATACATAACTATTTTGCTTGGGTATAGAAGCTATTGCTCTATGCATTCAGTAACTGTTAGATGTATAATTATTTAATTGAGTGATGTTTTTAACCAATAGGATTTAGTCAGTAAATATTTAAAATGTTGAATGGTTAAGATGTGATTATACGTCTGAGGAAGCCTTTGGGTGAAAGCGCTAACGTCTTGTATAATAAATAGAACTGGTTCTTATTCCTTGTCGTGTTTCACTGTGTGGAAGTGAAGATTATCTACTTGGATATTACATCTTGGATGTTTTGCTACGTTTATTTGGAGTTATTCTGCCTGTGACCCTGCATAAGTTGTTGTGTTTTATAATATCAATGTTAAGAATGAATTATCATATCTATATAACACTTTGTCTATAAGACAGCTCCTAAGGATTCTTACTGGCAATACCTAACTAAAGGGTTTCAAGTATCATTATCAATGGAAGATAAAACAAATTTTATTTTCAGTTAAACTAACTTCTTACTCACAATTCTGGAGGAGTTTTCATTGGAAATTTCTACAAAGATCCTTTTTGACACCTGAGAAACTATTAAAAATGAACCCTTCAAACAGCAAGTTATGTTGGAGATGCCATCTGTCCACTAATGCTGACTGGTCTCATATTTTTTATGTCTGTACTAATATTAAACCATACTGGAATGAGATTAACAAATTTCTTCAAGCTATCTATACTGATATATTTGTTATGACCAAGTCTTTAATTTTATTAAAATTATATTAACTTACTATTTAACTACAAATGTTTTTATCTGAATCATTTTAGACAGGCTGAATGTAAATACTGTAAATAGCTACTGAATATTTTGAATGTATTACATTATTGTGTTATTTCATCAAAATAAATATAATTTGATTAAAAAAAAGAACACATTGTAAGCACTAATCAGCAAGAGAAAGGAAACGGCTAACCATCAAAGTGTGTGTGTGTCTGTATTGTTTTATCAAGAACAATAACATAATAACAAAAACAAAACCTAACCTAGAAAAGGTGTAATACAAAGGGAAAGGATGGCAGAGACCTCTAACAAATGGGCTAAAGCAGTTCTCCAACTAAAACAAACCAACTTGAAAGACCAGTAAAAGGGAAAAAGAAAGCCCTTTAACTAAAAACGAGCTATTTGAATTTAAGTTTAAAGCCGGGATAGGGGAAAAAGGCCTAACAGAGAAAATGACGGCCAACAGCAGTTTAATCACAGAAATAGCAGAAAACACAAACAATTCACTTAAGCAGTTATTAAGCAGTAAAACACAATTAGAAAAAAACAATTTCTCCTAAATATAAGAAAAGTCTACTTAATCAGATCCAGTAGGAAGAGCACCCGATCTTGTTTAGCGGCAAATGAGATCTGGAGAGCTCTCCTAGTGCATGATGGGATAGGGTTTTAGCCATGAGCTAGTGGAAGACCTTAAGCTTGTGTACAAGGCCGAATTGGATCCAAGGATCGGATCTGAACCTAACTTACTAAGAATGAAGGAAAGATAGGACAACATTGCATTAAAACTTTAACAGTTTATCCAAGCTCCTCTCCCTTACACATAATGGTGAGCGGTTCACAAAACATGTCCACATCTCAGAATGCCATGAAGAGAGAGCAACAGAACAGGAGACAGAAATAACAAAAAGCAGAAACTGAGAAAAATGCCCTCCTCTAGCCCAAAGCCCTAGGAAAGAAAGGAATGCTGACGAAAATTAAACTGCCAACACATCTACCATTATGGTAAGTATATAACCTTCTCATCTAATCTAACATCAAGAGCTTACATCTGTCATCTCAAGGACACAGACTCAAGGTAACTCTTGGACAGAATTTTGAGTGAGGAAGCCCTGAAAATGGCAAACTCTAGAACAAAACATGCACAGTACTAATCATCACAGTGCAGCATTCTAGAATACCGAAGATGGCAGCATCAACAAAGGGCACTGAAAAGTGGCAGGTGCATTAGATATGTTGTGATAAGAACGACTATGTGAAGAGAGATTTTAGCAATGCTCTTGCCTCACCTAAATGTGGACTGTCAAGTTCCAGTGACAATACTCCATGCAGGGAAATGCTGACGCTACATAGATACTCTGTCCATGTGTTTTGAGGGCAGAAACCTACAAGGATGTGTGAATTTTAACAGGCTGAGATGAGGACAGGCATGGCTGCTGTATGAGAGACAGACATTATTATGGGCAATTGTTGAGTTTTAGGTGATGCTATAGTGGCCAAAAAGAAGAAAGATAGGAGAAGGCAGATCACAGGCCAACACAAAATAGCTTCCCTAAAGGAGTAATGTTTTGAGACCTACAAAGTTAAATTGTCCACCACAACTTCCAAGGTAGCTATGTGCACATGAGGTACAAGGTACCCTCCCCACAGCTGGTTTTAATGCAGACAAAACATGAGAAAGAGACAGACAGACAGGCAGAGACAGCGAGAGGGAGAAAGAAGGTAGAATCAAGGAAAGGAAGACTAATGATTCAAAACTTCTCAAATAGAAGCAAGTATCCATACAGCATTCCAGGCAATTGCAAATAAGCATACAGAATGAAGATACACTCCACAGCTGGAAAATAACTGGATAGCCTGGTTCTATTTTTCAGAGGTGCTGCCTTCTACATGGCTGAAGATGGTCTATATTATATCATTGAACACTTAAAAAAGCGAACACTCATTGATCGACCTAATTTAAGCAAAAGCTTACAATCTCGAACTGTCAGATCAGCGATTTTTTTCCCAGGGGAAAAAAAAAAAAAAAAAAAAAATCGCTGATCCAAAACACATACACACAACACAAGCACACCAAACAAACAGAAATCCACACACATACACCTAAAATCTGATACCTAACCCTACACTAAACTATGCACACACCACTAACTACCCACTTACCTTAACCCAAACCCTAACCCTAAGGTCCGTCACTATCGCACACTCACCTCACCCTAACTCACTTAAATCCGCCCTAACCCCTCATGTCCACTCAATCGCACACACACCTAACCCAAGCCCTAACCCTAACTCACCTAAATCACCCTAACACTCACATCCACACAATCACACACTTACCTGAATCCGACCGGTAACTTTCCACCATAACACTGAAAATACCGAAGCAACAAACGGACAACCAAATTCTTTCCCTAGGAAAAAATTTGAGTTTCTGCTGCTTCGATATTTTGCAGTTTTGCGAAAATAAGTTCAATCAATCAGCATTCGCTTTTTTAAGCGTTCGAGGATATAATATAGACCCGCTGAAGAGAACTTAAGTATCATTAGATGATGAGCATTATAGACAAAAGGAGACAGGTTAGGAAGCCTAAAAAGTGAAAGGTATAGGACCTAGGCTAAATAACTGCCAATCTTAGTCGTAGAGGTGATGGAAATGAATAATTTATTGAGATCTTTCTTGTGATTAAGCAAGTAAAGTTAGACACTAAGAGTTAAAGTCAATGATTGTGTATGTCATATCATGGTTTCTAGTGTGTGCATAGGTGTATTCATTTTTTGATGGTGTATGTTTACGTGTTTTTTTCTTTCATAATTATCGCTATACTCTTTAGAGAAAGACAGAAAACAAGACCACCATATACATACATATCTGCAAACCAAATAAAGGGATATTACACAAATCTCATAAGGGAAATCAAGACAAAGAAAAAAGCAAGCACATAATAAAAACATTTTTCATGAAGAAATTTTGTTAAAATTGAATACCGACTTTTGTATGGGAACTGTACAAAGCAGAAACAACCTTTTAAGAAGGATGCACCGTCAAACCAAGATGGTATGTGTCTCAGAGTAGCTATTTCAAAAAAAGATTAATTTGTTTCTGATAATCACAAAAGCATTTTTGTAAGGTAGCACAACAAAAACACTACACATGACATGGCTACACCTCAACATATCTGAATGTCACGCAAACACTTAAGTGAAAAATGCAAACAAAGCAGCATCACAGAAACAGTACTACACAGTGCAAGAATAAATGGAAGAAAAATATACCTTGCATGCAGTCCGAGAATATGAACCACAAGGTATAAAAGAACAGAAAACAAGCACTATGAAAGTGCAGAAAAATATGTTGCAATTACTTATGGCAAAGTAATGAACCACTAAGATCAAATACAGAGAATACTAGAATGCATTGTGCAAGCTTATGTAGTTACAATGCGAGATAATGAAATCAGGCTGCAAGAAAAAACAGCTACAATCACATCTCGCAAAGGCATCCATGTCAAACTGAATCTTAACAGCAGCAATACACCTATGCTAAAAATGAAGGCCATCCCAACTTGGAAGCTGTGTCAGAAACAGAAACCTCCCCCAATGGGAAGCTGTTGATGAGATGGTGGCACTTTGACAAGAAAGCTCAGCAGCAAAAAAGTGGGCATACCCACTGTGAAACACACAAATGATGGCCTCACACACTGGGAGCTATTTTACCAATGAATATTCCTTCTCACAAAAAAAGCATTTTCTGTATAATGCCTCCAAGAATGCTTACAAAGCTGCCATAGTACATCTCTCACAGGGCTAGAAACAATCCCAAGCTCAAGAAAACCTGAATCACAGCTGCACAGACAATGCTGAAACACAGGTGCAAGAATGGAAGAGCAAAAGTTAAATTGCTAAGTTAATGGACAGATCACAGATATCAGGCCCCTGTGTACAATATCAATCCGAAAAACAAAACAACTCCAAACAGTGCCACATAATTGAGCATTCTCAGAATACACACAATAGCAAACCAACATAGCACATTCTCAGACCTGCAGTCTTCTCTCAAATGACATACAGTTAAAAAAATCAAGAAGGAACATACCTGCTGTCCGCTGTGGGATTTCTAGATGTCAGGTAATTCACAACAGCTGTACACAGCTCATTGCAGGCATCAGGCAGCCTGCGCTGTAGAGTTTGTAGCATCACTTGGAACACATAGCTGGTTACTCTATCCGTCACAAACACTGCAGAATAAAGAAATGGGAGAAAAGTGACAAATACCACAAGTGAACACAACTAACTTAAAAGTCTGGAATCAGTCTCATTAGCACCTCATCTCACTCTAAAAACAATAGTATAAAATGTTTGGCAAAGAACTTTCCATGAAAAACAAAATCTAGCACCTAACGTCACTTAAAAAAAATAAAAGATGTGAATGTATATCAGGGAACGTTGACATTTGAAGGAATTGATGTCAAGGGGGGAAAAAACTTTGAGGAAAAATGACAAAGCCAAGTGGACCAAAGATTATTCTAACACAGATGCTTAGGTGCCTCTGTTGGGGGTGGGGGTGCTTAATCGTGAAGTTCCTGAACAAAAATGAAATGCAAATCCTTGTTTGGTGCATCCCCACTGGTGGATTACCAGACCTACTGCTTAACACCCAAATATCTACACTGTAGCACACCCATGACAAAGCTAAATCTTGCAAAATGCAATAACTAGTACATATAAAACAACCAAAAAAATGTGCAGTACACTGTGCCCAGAACAATCAAAGTCAACTAACATGAGCACAAACCATTGCTTTCAGTACATACAGTCAGCTAAAACTGCACATAGAAAAATGAGCTAAAATATGTGCAATGCACTTCTCTTATTACAATACCTTCAGAGTGTACAGAATGCACTAAACATGCATAATACACTACCTCTCCACACACAAAATAAGCTAAAACATATATAATGTACTGTTTTCACCACATGTCCCTAGTGTATGGTGTACAGAGTCTGCTAAAACATGCACAACCTACTGCCATTTGTGCAAAAGATCAGCTAAAAATCACATGCAGTAAATGCACTAATACTGTCACAAACACAGAGTAAGAAAAAATATGTAGATTACCTCTAGCATTTGTAAAATGAACTAAAATACATACAATTTACTACTCAGGCACATGCTATACCAGTTAAAATATGTAGAACTCACTGCCACAAGCACAAGCGAAATTACATAAAACATGTACTATCCACTGCCTCAGTTGTGCAGAATAAGCTAATGAATGTACAATGCACTACCTCAAACATCTAAAATGAAGCACAGTGAAATGATCTCACCATGTCCTGCATGAACTAAGAACATGTACAATGCACAACATGGTGCCAAGTGAGCTAAAACGCAAAGTCCTGCCCCCACCACATGCAAAATGAGAAAAAATATGCACTGCACAATGCAATGCTCCAACATGTCAAATGAATTAAAATACTCAAATTGCAATGACCACAGCGTAAGCAGGATAAGCTAAGGCACAAGCAATGGAGCATCAGGAAAAAAACAATCAGTTAAATGAAGTACAATGCACTGTCTTCAATGTACAAAGGGAGAAGAAAAAGTGCAAAGAAAGCACTACCCCTGCAGCTTGCACAGTGAACTACAAAAATGTACGATGCACTGCCCTCAGCTCATGCTGAATGAGCTAAACTTGCACAATGCACTGCCTCACCACATGCAAAAAAGACAACAACATATACAACGCCTCACTTAGTACTTGCACAATGAGCTAAACCAAGTACAATGCACAAGCCAGTACAAGCAAAATGAATGTGAGGATGTAGAACCTACTGCCCTACTACATGCAAAGTGGACTAGACTATGTACTACCATCAGTGCAGGCAGTCAGCTTAAAAATAACCCACACATGCACAATGCAATGCCCTGGCTTAAAGCAGAATGATGCAAAATGCGTGCAATATACTATTCTGACCAGCTCAAATGTCACACTGATGGGGGAAGGGATGTGAATTTAACATGTATACCAATAACACTTTGTTTTACAGCACAATAAACGACTTCCTTGCCTGATAATATATGTGTGTGTGTGTGTGTGTGTGTGTGTGTGTGTGTGTGTGTGTGTGTGTGTGTGTGTGTGT
The DNA here is from genome assembly GCF_019279795.1 of Protopterus annectens. Lineage (NCBI taxonomy): Eukaryota > Metazoa > Chordata > Ceratodontiformes > Protopteridae > Protopterus > Protopterus annectens. Next base: position 249,431,097 of record NC_056750.1, read on the forward strand.
GTGTGTGTGTGTATATATATATATATATATATATGCACATACATACATACATACATACACACACACACACACAGTTAGAAAGCTTGTGAGGAAATTATTACTCTGTTATTTTTGTTTTACTTCGATAACTTGTCTGTGTACTTAATAAAGGATTTTCAACTGGAAATAGACTGCCTACCCTGCTTGGTTTACTTTCGAATACTTAGTAATTCTGTACAATATTTCAAATTATATATTTTTTTATTATTATTATTTTTTTTTTTTTTTACTTAGGACGAGTTTAAGTTTGCTACTTCTACTACCATTATCTGATCCGATTAATATACAGTGATCAACTAGATATATATGGTTTGAAAATCTTCCACACAGAGAAGTTTCTTACACTGTTTTGTTTTTGGACCCACTATACTTGTTTAGTGGGTTGTTTGAGACTTCAGGGATACCACGGAAATTACTTGTTTTTTCAATATACTATCTTGGACACATGCAGAATGAGTTATATACAGTGCACTAACCTCCCTCACATGCCAAATACATAATGTACAATGAATTGTTTGTAGCATATGCCAAGTGAAATGAAATATAAAATTCACTGGCAAGGCACAATGTACTGCCACCAGAAAATTAAAAATGAACACAAATCACTGCCCATCATGTGCTGAATATGTTGAAAAACATATACAATGTACAGCCTACATATGCACAATGCACTGTCCCCAACACAAGCATAATGACACAAAGCATGTATAATGCAGTCTCAGTATTAGTCAGCAAAGTACAATGCATGCCTCTAATCTGTACAGTGAGTGACCCTGCCACAAGCAGAAGGATATAAAACATGAACTCACTATTCCTAGCACATTAAGAAAAAAAGAGGTAAGCATGTACAATGCAGTGCCCAACACACACAGAATGACCTAAAAACACATACAATACACTGCTGCCAGCATGTACGGAACAAGTTAAAACATGTACACTGCAATGCCCCAAGTATGTGCTGAATATATTCGTACACTACACTGACCCCACAGTACATGCAGAGGTGAGCTTAACCATATACAATGCACTGTTTCAATGGATGCGGAGGTAAACTAAACCATATACCATGCACTGATACAGTACATGCACAAGTAAGCTAAAATGTGTACAATGTACTACCTCAACATAAGGCAAAATAAGCAAAAGCATGGACAAACCATGTACATGTGCACCGCAGAAAATGTGGAATTAACTAATCTAAGTAAAATGCACTAACCCCCAGAATAAAGAGTCTGTTAAAAACAGAGAATCCACTGTACTAGGTAAGAATGAATGATGTAAATCATATTCAATGCACTACCCTCCAACATATGTAAAAAAAAAAAAAAAAAAAAAAAAAAACAACATGTACAATGCACTGCCCCAAGCAATAAGCCAAAAAAAACCAGGTGCAATGCCCCAATTCATGTAGAACGTGCTAAAACATGTAAACTGCACTGCCCCTAGCATAAGAAGAATGAAGTACAATGTATTATCTGTGAAGATGCAGAATAAGCTAAACCATTTACAGTGCATAACTCCTAGTATATGCAACCAGCTAACACAAGGCAACTATGAACTTGGATACAGTTTAACACATTATGCACAGTCTCTGACAAAGCAAGCAAAATGCACTGCTCCTGCTGTATCCAGACAGCTAAAAACAAATACAATGCACTGCTATCAGTGCAATTGTTGCCAAAAACACTCAAGCCAAATCAGCACCATACCAGCCCCTACCTATTTTCACAGGCACCAAGCCACATTAGCTACAAGTCATCCCCCACTGTAACTACACTACGTAAGAAAGCCCACTCCTTATCATGGTTACTAGCTTCATCTTAATTCTCCCATTACCCCCCAACTATCATAGGTTAGTACTAAGCTAACTGCCCTTGTGAGCCATTTAAGCCTAGCCAGTTATCCCTTGTGAGACTCAAACCCTGCACCTTGAGTTTGTAAGGCAAACACCTTAACCATTAGGCCACCCTCCCAACCGCACTACTGACCCTCATTAACTTTTAGATGCTTTCCAGCTGATCAACCTGAGTATTATAGCTATCCCACATCAAAGATATTCTATGCACTCCACATTGTATACTTAATACTTTCATTTTTATTTATTTTATTAACAATGTACATAAATGGATTTCATGGTTATCATTATAGCTTTAAGCATTAGTAAAAATATCTGCCTTTTATAATTTAACTTAGGCAAGCATGGTCTTTCTAGCACTCCAAGGACACGTCATCAAACAAAAGGTAATCAAAGTCTCAAGGGGATCTTTCCTAATTCAGTTTCAGTGCAAATTCAATGTCATGACTTACTCCATTCCCAAGTTTTTCTAATCCCACATTACATTTGTCAAAGTAATCCCCCAACTCACGTCTCTAAACATGCATGCGCTGCATGCATGTGTGCACACATGGCTGTATGGTCCCATATGCCATAACAAACTTAAATGATTTCCTTCAGTTTGATTTTGAAACTAATTGACACTGGAAAGTATAGTTGTGTAAATCTTGCCCTAACGATAGACGTCCTTCTCTTCACTGTTGCAGTATTCATAACATGTGGGATTCCTTGCCAAAGACAACCCGATGTCCAGCCAGTATACCAAAGCCTTTTATTACTTATGAGTATATTAGATGTCACACATATGCTATCCACATATGTCGGTCATAAAAGCGATGACCGCACGTACTATCCTCAGAACAGAATGCCCCAGAAGGAACACCAGTCAAAGGAAACGGAGGTAAATCATACATCCACAAGAAAAAACAAAAACCAGGGGGTTAGGAGGGAGGTACAGAATACTGCAGCAGTGAAGAGAAGGACATCATTCATTATGGTAAGATTTTACACAACTATACTATGCCCTATTCTACTGTTGTCGCATTCATAACATTACGGAGAGTACTATAGCTCATGTGGAAAGTTGGGAAGTTTATGAGGCAGTAGACCTTTCTAGAAAGCCATGGAGAATGTCCCTAGCAAAGCCAACTCTAGCTCTAGAGATCCCATCCAACTTGTAGTGCTTGGTGAAAGTATGTACAGAAGTCCAGGTAGCTGCTTCAAAAATGGAGTTAGTGTCCAAACCCCTGAAAAAAAAGCACTAGAAGAAGCCATAGTCCTAGTAGAATGAGCCTTAACAGAAATGGGAAGGCTGTTACCATGAGAAAAATAACAAAAGGAAACAGCCTTAGAAATCCAAGAGGAAATAGCTTGAAAACAGGCAATTCCAAAGACCTAGGCTGAAAAGAAACAAAAGGCTGATCAGATTTCCTGACAAATTTTATTTGCATCAAACCAAGGCTGAGTTGTCTATGCATATCCAACGTAAGTAATAACCTTCTAAACAGGCGATCGTGGAGAAGGGAAAAAGGTTGGAAAATTAATGGACTGATTAAGAGACAATTCATTCATAACCTTGGGCATAAAAGAAGGGTTAATACACAAGGACACCCTGTCCTTATGGAAAACCAGAAAAGGAGGAGAAGCCACAAGAGCTTGCAGCTCAGACACCCATCTAGCTGATGTCAAAGCTAAAAAAACTGTTTTCCAAGAAAAATGCTGCAGGGAAGCTGAAACCGCAGGCTCAAAAGGAGTCAAAGTCAATTGTTCTAAAACAAAATGAAGATCCCAAGGAGAATGAACAGGCTTTCCTTGAGGTCTAATATGTAGAGCATCTTTGAGGATTTCTTCAGCCTCAAATCTATAAGCTAAAGAAGGAGATAAAGGCAGAGAAGCACAAATACCTGACAAGTTGTCCTTGACAGAGGAATACGCCAAGTCAGCATTGAGCAACTCACACAAATAAAAGAGAACCAATGGAACAGCCATAGTCAATGGGTTCAAGTTATGTGAAAGACACCAGACAGGAAACCTCTTCCATTTAGCTAAGTAGGATTTCCTAGTATTGGGTTTTCTGGCCTCCTGCAGAACCCAAAGCAAGTCCTCAGAAAAAAGGTGTCTGAAAGGAATCAAAATCCTATCACCCACAGAAACAATTGCAAAATCGACAGGTGGGGATGGATAAGAGATCCTTTGTCTTGTATAAGAAGGTCCATCCTGTGAGGATTGCCCTTGGCTAAATGCAGAAGGAGGAACCAATGCTGTCTTGGCCAAAAGGGAATCACCAGCAAGATTTTTGGTTGTTCTTGCCGAATTTTGAACAGGACCCTTTGGAATGAGAAGGGGGGGGTATTTGCATAATGAAGACAGAGCATCCACCTTCCAAACCAGAGGACCTGGAACGGGGGGTATGTGCATAATGAAGACAGAGCATCCACCTTCCAAACCAGAGGACCTGGAACTCTGGTACAAAATAGAGAAAGTTGTCTGTTCAGATGGGAGGCAAATAGATCTACTTGACGAGTACCCCACTGATGGACAATGTCCAGAAACACTTCCCTGTGAAACATCCATTTATGAGATTGAGTCAAGGACCAGCTCAGACTGCCTGCCTTTGACTGGAGGAGATGTACACTGCCTGAAGAGCCACCTTTTACTGAACTACAAGTTCCCATGCCATGATAGCTAGCCTGCAAAGAAGGTAAGATTTCATCCACCCCTGTTTGTTTACATAACAAAGAAATGTAATGTTGTCAGTAAACAGTTTGAGAGGACCTGGAAGGAAGAGAGGATAAAAAGCCAGAAGGGCCAACAGATGCGCTCTCATCTCTTTGATGCTGATGTGCTCCTTCCTTTGGGAAGGTGACCAGACCCTCTGTACCTTCATGGGGCCAAAGTCAGCTCCCTAACCAACATCTGAAGCATCTGTGAACAGTTTTTGAGCAGGAACAGGAAGATGCAGAGGGAAACTTGGGTTCAGGGTCACCTGCTGAATCCATCAATGGAGTTCCTTCTTCAGATAAGGAAGAAGGGGAACCAAAGCCTCTAGAGGATGTGCATGCTGCATACAAACTGTTTTCAAGAACCAATGAAACTTCCTCATGTGAAGTTTGGCTAATGGCAGCATTGGAATGGTGGATGCCATGAATCACAGAAGTCTGAGAAACTCCCTGGCTGTGACAGAGTGTAGAGGGAGAAGTCTTTGGAAGAAAGAAATCAGTGACTAAGCCTTCAGAGAAGGAAGAGAGGCCATCACAAGGTTTGCCTGAATCTTGCACCCCAACAAAACCTGATCCTGAGAAGGGGTGAGAGATGACTTTATGAAGTTTATGGTGAACCCCAAGCATTGCAGAAGGGAGATAGTGAAGGTTCTGCAACAAGATCTCTGGAGAAGATGCCAGAAGCAAAAGGTCATCTAAGGGAAAACTTAGATGCCTTGAAACCTGCAGAAAGCATTTACAGGTGTTAGGCATTCAGTGAATACTCTTGGGGCAACAGAATGGCTAAAGGGCAATGCAGAGAACTGAAAATTCAAGGAAGAAACAGAGAAACTCAAAATTTTCTGTAAAGGGGATGAATGGGAATGTGAAGGTAAGCATCCTTCATATCCAGTGATGCCATAAAAGCCTGAGGGAGAATGAGAAAAAATAAAGTCTGAAAGGACAGCATGCAGAAAGAAGGAACCTTCAAAAATGTGTTGAAGTGAGACAGATCCAGAAACGGTCTCCAGGGACTATCTTTTCTGGGCACTAGGAACATCCTGGAATACAACTCTCCTCCTCTACGTGTGAGTGGAACCTCCTGAATAGTTTCTTGACTGAACAACTCCTGAAGGACCTCTGGAAATAAATGCAGTTGTTCCTGGGGCGGTTGAGGAATGTCCATGAAGGCAAGAAGAGATTTCCAGACCATGAAGTAACCTTTTTGAATAATGGAAAGAACCAGTGTGTCCTGAGTGATGTTTTCCCAAACAGGAAGAGACAGAGAAAGACAGAGGGAAAGAGGAACAGGGCTGTGGTGAGAGTGGTCGTCAGAGACTACTGGGCTTGTCAATAAAGGGTTGCTCCTGGGTAGGAGCAGACTGAGAAGTCTTAGGTGGAGGAGGCCTCCTTCCACCCTTTATTTACTTGGATGATGGAGTGTGAGCCTGTTTACACACAAAGGCAGTCTTGGAAGGATAATTTCTGTGAAACTCAGGTACAGGTGAGACAAAAATTTGTTTCAAATCCTGGCGCTCCTCACCTCTCTCCTGCAAAGACTTAAGTCAGCAACAGCAGACCCAAAACTGAGTTATCCAGAGGGGCATCAAGTAACTTTGCTTTAATGTAATCTGACACTGGTTGAAGTTTTAATGATGAATACATTCTCAAACCAGAGCCTGATGCAGCTGCCCTGGAAGAGGTCTCTGCTGCATGAGAACTACTCTTAATTGAAGGTCTTCCAACCTGAGAAGTTCCTAATAAGGACAAGGCATTAGTCTTCCCTTCTAAATCAGGAAGATCAGAAATGACTTGAGTGGCCCGTGATAAAACAGCCAAAGCATATCTGGTCATATGGGTCTGGTAATTTAATCACATGGAAAGCTAAGGTGGCAGAAGTGTAGACCTTCTTTCTCTTAGCCTTTCCAAAGTTCTTGTCAACTTCTCTCTCAGCTCCAGATCATCCATTCTATCTTATACCAGCCTTCCTACTGCCTGGCACTATCCCCTCATCTCCCATTATTCACTCTCCAGACCTCTCCAAAGCTCTAACCAGACCTACTACAAGTCTACAAACCCAAGACTAAATTTGGACATAACATGTACAGTTATCACCCCACTATTGCCTGGAATAGGATCCCACTAGAAATCAGGACCCTTACACATCCTAAACAATTTAATACAGCCACTAAAGAGCACTTTAAAAGTCACTGGTCCTGCCACTACACTCTCCCTCCTTAAAACATCCCCTACTTCCCATACCTTAATCTACTTTCTGCCCGTAACTCACTCTTCTCAGTAGCTCTCTATAATCTTCCTTGACTACACTTTCTACTGTCTTCTAAAATCTATTCAGTAAATCACCTCAGAGAAACGTTCTATTGTAACTGTCTTGCTTTCATGCAACTAAATTATGATAAAACTGGGTGTTTGTAATCGCTTACCTCAAAAACTGTATTCAACTTAATGACATACTTCTTTATATACATCTTGAAAGAGCTTTGCTATACTCCTGATTACTGACACTATATAACATTGTATTGCTACTTAATGCCTTGTAATAATCTTGTAACATTGCTGTTTAATGTTAATTTATAATGAAATTGTATAGTATGTTGGAGCTTTTCTCCCCGGGCCTCCGCTGAAAAAGGGATCTTCAGCTCAGTCGGACAATCCAGGTCAACAAATGTAAAATAAAATAAAAGAAAAGAAATAAATAAGTCCTGCTTTCCTGATCAGAAGGGAGATGTGTAGTAGATGGAAGCAGTCTGGAAAGTTTATCCGAAACCACAGACACCACAGCAGGATCAGCAGATGGACATCTAAAAAGAAACTTGCTGTTCTCTGGCACTTTGTAAAACCAGTCTGGCTTCTTAGGAGCCGGGGGCTATGAATCTGGAGAGTTGGACGCTAAATTAAAAGCATCCAGCAATGCAGGCAAAACTGGATGAAGAGCAGAAGGAGAAAGAGACTAGTACCTCTTCTGCACATTACTAACTTAGGAACTATCTCATTTGAAAAACTTATTTTGGAAATAGTTTCCCCAAAGGTAAGCTCTTCTATAGCAAAGGCAGAGTCATTAGTCTCCTCTTTCAGAGAAACATACTCCACAATAGAAGGAATCTGGGTGAAATAGGAAAAAGGATTCTTCATCTGAAGAAAATTCTTCCTCAGAAGAATCCTGTTCTCCAATTCTATTTTGTGATGAAGATTTCCAAGGTGCAGTAGGGACAGATACACCAGAAGGGGGCTTAAGAGCCATATTGGCATTAAATAAGCCCTGGGTAAAACTCTGCCATTTACTTTGTAGAACTTTGGCTGAAGTGGAATTCTTTGTCTTTAGTTTCTTTTTAAGATGCACATCCGCCTTACAGAAAGTGGAAAGGCCCAATGTTGGCCGGCATTCCACAAAAGAAGTCGGGACTTCCTCCCTAACTAATATCTGAGGGATCCCCCTAGTGGCTTCTAAAATAATGAGGCTCAGTTTCCACTGTGCATCTAAAGCGGATGCCTGCAGAGCCTCCAAGGATGTGCCCGTCATTGGATACATTGAGACCTCTGAACCTGTTCAAGCAAAGGAATCCAAAGCATGGACCGGACAGATCTCAGAACCTTCATCAGTCTCAAGAGAGACGTCCAATGTAGGAGGCACAGCCAAAGAGGCGGGGTTGGTTGTTTGGCCTTCCTCTTTTACGTGTAACTCAGCAGAAGATCCAGATGTACCCTCCATAGCATATTTTCGTAAGAGTTTAAGAATCTGGTTTTCAAGATAAATTGCTAGAGAGGAAAGCAGACTTTGTACAGTTTTAGACACAAAGGCCTGGCAAATGGAACACGTTTTATTGTCATGAGTAGGCCCTAAACAGAACAAGCACTGCTTGTGACTATCCTGTTGTGGAATTGGTCTCCCACAATGGCATTTGCCTTTCTTGGGTGACGTGAAAAAACATCACAAACACAGTGGCAAATAAGAAGATAAAGGAAAAAAATCCCAACGGGGCACTCACCTGAAAAGTTTTGATTGATAGAGCAGCAATTAAGTAGTAAAAGGCCTTGGTACACTGGCTGAACGTCATGTTGCCTTTGGTATGGAATCTCTCATGTTATGAATACTGAAAATGTAGAATAAAAGGAAATCAAGTATTCGGCACTTGACTAGCCCCTCCTACCTCCCTATACCCACATTAAGCACCTGATCAGCCCCACCCTTCTCCCCTCGATGCATATTCATTGCCTACCAAGCCACTTCCACTCCCCCTGTATACACATTCAGCACCTGGCCAGTCCCGCTCATCTCTTTTGAATGAACGTTGAGCATCTGCATTGTCCACCATCTTTGTATTTAAAGTCAATGTCTGACTTGCGCCTCAGTGTTCCCCTGTACATACATTTAGTGCTAGTGTAGAACTTTCCATCTTCCTTCCCCTATATGCACAATCAGCACCTGACCAGTCCCATCAGTCTCCCCTGTACACAGAGTCATCATCTGAAAGGCCTGCCCGTACATTCAGTGCCCGATTAACTCTACCAATTTCCACTATATATATATTTAATGCCTGACCAGCAATGCCCATCTACCTTTCCTCTAAGTACAGTCAGCACCTTCAGTCCCATCCATCTCCTCCATACAGACACTTAATACCTGACCAACATAACTCCAGTGCACACATTTAACATCTGCCCAGCCTCATCCATCTCAGCTATATGTACATTTAGTCAGCTCCACTATCTCCCTGCATGCACACGAGTGCAGACATATGCACACACAACACAGAAATTACATGCATGCAACTGATACAGGAATTCAGGCTTGCTGATTAACAGTTCTAACAGACAACTCAGTGGACAATGCAGTACAATGAAATAAACTAAACAAGTGCCCAGCAACAGAGTTTGCAAAATAAGAATGAGTGGTGTAAAACACATTTTTAGGCATCAAGGGGTGGGTGGAGTCTGTAACATAAAGGACATAATAGAGAAAGGAGTAGAAAGTTGGATGAAGGAGGAAGGTGTGAAGAGTACCGAACGTTAAGAGGGAAGTATATCAGAAAATTGTTTTCGTAACACTGACCTTCATTGCTTTGGCTTTTGTATCTTTCTGCTTAACTGCTGAGAGAAGGTAACACCGGAGCTTATCCACTACCACTGAAGAGTGGTTTGTAGACTACAGCTAGATGCTGGGACTTGTGTCTAAAACTATGTCCCCTTGGTACCAGTCTAGCCCTGTCTATCACAGCCTACTCTGATCACATTTTACCATTTGGTAAAGTCAATACATTTGTTTTGCAATTAAAGCATTCAGTACTTGCCTGCTTGTGTAGGTTATGCGTACATGGAAGCACTATACCACTAGTATATCACAAACACAGCTAACTTCCATCAATATGCTTGCATCACTTGTGTTAAAATAAAAATGAATAAGAGACCAACAGGAAAACCTTACCTTGGATGTTTTCTTGCACACAGGTGGAAAATGCCAACAGCTGTTCCAGAAAGCTCTCAGGAGGTTCATATTCTTTCACTTGACTTGGATTCACAGTTTGCTTCCTGTCTAACAAGAACTTATAATTAAATGTGTAAAGAAAACTTAGAACAGAAACATTTGCAAACTACCATTTCCATGCTCAAAAAACTAGATATCTACATTTAAAAAAGTTTCTCTTCTCAGTCCAACCACAGAATGTGCACAAAGGCAGCACCTCTGGTGAAGGCAGTGAAGGACAGAAGCAACAACTAAAGAAGTGTTCAACACATCCCTCTCCATCCTCTCACACAGCAGAGAATGACATTACATCAGTCCTGACCTTTCCCACAGAACAGGGAAACACACACAGTACTGTATCAAACCAGTGGACAGCAGCTGCTATGGAAGTCTCTAATGTTCTGCAGAACTGGGAAACAGATCACTATAACCATCCAATCCTGTCCCACAGAAAGGGAATCTTACTGCTGCATCAGCCCTGAAACCCACACACTACTGTGTCAGTCCAGCCCTCTCCTACAAAACAGAAACAAGCTAGCATATCACATCCATCCTCTCCCACATAGCAAAGGATCACACGACTGGCACTCCCATCCTCCCAGCAGGATGAAAGCACAGTACTGTATCAGTCCTGTACTTTGCCACAGGACAAGCGCGTATACACACACCCACCCATTAATTCAATCCATTACCACAGAACAGGGAAATGCTCTAGAACATCAGTCCCATCCTCTCCAAAAGTATGTGGAGAACACCATTAAAACAGGCCTATTCTCTCCCACACATCCAAGAAACCTAATGCTGTACTTTGAACCAGGCCATAACACAGAATGTAAATCCTCTCCAAAAATCATACAGTAAATCCTATGTCACCACACACAAAAAAAAAAAAAAACTGCAAACCCTCACTGACAAAGCAAATATAGATGTACATGTAGGGACAGCATAGCATCACAGTATGGTTACGCAGCCAACTTCATTTATCACCATTCATATTAATGCTAATATAAGACAACACAATCTCAAAGTAGATTAATGAAGGAGGAGTGCATCAAAGGGAAGCATGCAATAATGCATACCTCTCAACTGTCCAGATTTTCAAGGAATGTCGAGATTTTTGCCAAGTATTTTTGGTTTGTTCCACATAAAATTTATGGTTTTCTGGCAAATCACTGATGAGTATCCTTCAAAAAATGCATGCTAACACACAAACTGTTATTCCACCAGGTTTCGAAGTTTATAAGACAAACGCATAAAAATTGGTCTCTATTTTTGGGCCTTTGTGCCCCCATTATTTTAGGATTTGCTCAAAGTTTGAGAGGTATGAAAAATGTCATTCCCACTATAACAGAATCTATGAGTTTACAGTAGAACTTTGCAAAGTCGAGGCCATGCCTGCAAAAAAAAAAAAAAAAAAAAAAAAAAAAGAGAACTCCAGGCAGAAAAGCAGCCACATTTTTCAGGTTTCATTACTGCAATCTCTTTCAAATAAATCTAAGTTCTATCCAATTGTGAATAAGCCTGTACCTATACATGATTTACCCGCAATAAACTATATCAGAAATTATGTCTGAACCAATTAAAAAATTACAAAATACTCATCTGCTTAAACATGAATTCACCACAAATATATATAAACTAACATTTTTATAAACTAAAAGTACAAAATATAGGACTTTCGCAGCTACGCCATAGAATATAAAATGACTCATTTATTAAAAGATTATAAAATTTTATCATTACTGCTACTACGTAACCTGTACAGTTTAAGCAAAATGAAAGTCAGCAAAATAAAACATACAAAGCCTACATGACAAAAGAATTCTACCGCTCAGACTTACTCAAAACATAAGTTATAAAACCAAAGATATCTTGCGTTATAAAGATAAATCAGCGGAAAGTACAAGTAGTGCTGAACAAGTGGGAGAGAGATGAACACACAGGAAATGAGCACTATACTTTCTCCGAAGGGGAAGAGAAACAAGCAAGCAGAGCTGGTTAAGGAAGTGGAAACAGGACATAGATACCCGATCAAACTTTTACTGAGGTTACAGGTTAAGGGGAAGAAAGACGGAGATGCAGAAGGATGGTGGAGGTGGAAACCCTGTTGAAGAAAGGAAACTACAAAGTGAACAACTGTTGCAGAAGGTGATGGGGCTAAACCCAACACAAGAAACAGGCATGTGGTGAGATGCTGTTAAGCATGCCTGGAAAAGACAAATTATGTCGTTGACATGATCTGGGGAAAGTTAGGAAAGTACTGAGGTGAGTTGGCTTAAATCTTAAGTAAAGAGAATATAGACTGAGATGAATGAGATGGTTGGAAGTCCTTATGAGGCAAGACAATGTGCAATCGCATATATTGGGGGGTACATACATAAGAAGTCAGGAAGGCTTTTTGCATGGAATCTGCCGAGTGGAAATGACAGAGTTGACAGATATGACAAGGAAGGTATCAAGGAAGCAATGTGGGGCTTCTATAATAAAACTCATCAGGCTAGGGAACCATAGCAAAATCTTTGGTGGGGAGTGAAAGGTACTTAAATGCACTACACAGGAAAACTAGGGGGAGAAAGTATGTTAAAGCTTGACAAGGAAACAGAGCTGCTGGAAATGTGGTGTATGTGTAGGTGCCTGAAGGTGAAGAAGGCTCCAAGGGAAGGCAAGCTACCTGGAAATTTCTAAAGGAGATGGAAAAAACTAGTAAGAAAAACTTTAGGGGAGATTATGGAATGAACACTGGAAGCAGCAGCATCCAGTTCTTTTACTAGAGCCAAAGCAGTAGTATTCCCAAATAACAACAGGGAAAAGTTGAAACTAGGGGGATTTAGACCACTCTCTCTTATTAACATGGATGCCAACATTTTAGCTTTGATTCTTACCAAAGATATTATAATAGTTCTCCCTAGATTAACTAGGATAGAGCAGTGAGCGTTTATTTTTAAGGGAAGGACAGCAGAAAGAACTGGTGGCAGTCAAAATTTATTATGCAGGGGACATGAGAAAGCATGAAATGGCAGGGATGGTCTTTTCTGCTTTCATGTGGCATCTGACATGATTAACTGGGAATTTCTATTTAGAAGTTTGGGAGATATAGGAATGGAGTCAAGGTTAATCAGATGGATCAAAGCACTGTATCTCTCTCTCTAGAGATAAGGTTGTGAGCAAATGGGAAATTAATGATGGCCGTAAAGGTAAGGAAGAAAGGTACTATGCAAACATGTCCCTTGTCACCACAGTCTATTTACTAGCAGTAAAGATACTACTAGCAAATACATAAAGAGAGTGCTTGGAAAGGGACCCACACAAGTGGAAAACCTGTAGGCTGTTTGCAGATTACTATATGTTGGCAATGGCTAGGGTTAGATCTAGTGCTGGAAGAGCTCTGGTGAATACTTGAAGAATTTAGAATGAATTCAGGACTCTAACATAACCGAAAGAAGATTGTGCAAGTGAGAACTGGATCAAAGGTGGATAAAAGAAAAAAGGTTTTGACAGGAAAGAGAGAGAGAGTTAAGTATTTGCGTACAAGACTCAGGACTTCAGGTTAGACAGTGTGGGAAAATTAACTGGGTCAACAACTTACTGTGGCGTGCTGTATAGATGGTTTAGTAAATCTAATAAGTGGGACAAACAAATTTAGTGCAGATACTATATCTGAGGGTACTACAGATCTATATGGGTCTACTTCTAATGACTGACTGTCACAAAGCCAACTTTCAGATAACCGAGACAAAAAGAAAGAAATGTCAGAAACCCGAATGGCAACTGTTTACGAGGGTAAGTAAATACCTGGCCGACATGCCCTGTTCTCCACTGTACGGAGATTCAGGAGTTGGTATGTTTAGTTAGGGTGGTGTGGGTGACATAGCCCCCCACCTAGCTGAGTTATACTTACCTCGCAGTTAGATTCATTAACAGTCGGCCAAGTGTTTACTTGCCCTCATAAACAGTTGTCATTCAGGTTTCTGCAGTTTTGTTCTTTTTGTCTTAGTTATCTGAAATATATATATATATATATATATATATATATATATATATATATATATATATGTATATATATATATATGTGTGTATATATATATATATATATATATATATATATATATATATACATACACACACACACACACATATATATATATATATATATCATTCCAATGTGGGACATGCTTAAAAGGGTGCAGAAAATAAATACAAGTTATGATAGCTATATACCAAACTTTCTTTCACTGTTCTAATCCCTATATTATTTAAGACTGATGAGAAGACTGGTAGAATGCATAATGCCCAACTTCCAAATGCATCTGCAGATAGCAGTATCAACATTTATTTTAGGAGCTCAGGAAAGCAAACAGAAGGATGAGGAGTAGCATATCATTAACTTAAAGAGGATTATGAAGTTGTGGAAGATAGAAGGATATAGAGGGGAAACATTTGTGGAATTTAGATTAATGAGTGTAGTTTAACATTGGGATTATTCCATACAAGGTAAAACTCTAAACTGGAGGAGATGGATGGGAAGCGGATTAAACAGGGTACATGATTTGGCATACAGAATGGAGCAGGAGTACTAGCAGAGATTTTTAAGTTGAGAGGATGGCATGGAAATGGTAACAATTTATGTAACTAAAATTAGCTGTTAAGGCTTGGTTAGTAAGGACTGGTATAATGTGATAAGTGCAGGAGCAAATGAAAGGCATCACTACTCAAGAAGGAAGGGATATGCAACTATAATGTAAAATGTGGGAAGATCTATGCAAGTAGTTGAGTAAATATGGCTGAGGGATGGAGAAAGTAAGAAGGACTTTTGAAACGGTGGAAAATAAAATTGTATCTTAAGAGGAGCAGAGGTGTTGAAAAGATAGCGATAAACAGAAAGCCATAACTGTTATATGGGATCAGTATAGGATATGGTTGGATAGATGGTTCAGAACTTCCCTTCAGTTACAGGGATGCTGGAAGATAAAGGTGGGGAAGTGTTGGGATGGCAACTAAAGGATGCAGGAAATATGCATATTTTTTTTGGAGTGCGATGAAGTTCATTTATGGAACAGTACAGAAAAATGTGAAAGTGTGTATGAGAAGAGAGTCCAAAATGTTAAAAGTTTATACTCTTGGACTTAGGTGGAAAGAGCAGGAGAAAATGCCATCCCTGGGCCTTGGAGAATGGGTAAGGAGTCTTATTGGTAACAGCTGGAAAGGTCAGATAAAATGAAGAGATGAGATGGTGAAGATCACTAATTTGAGAGCATACAAGCTTGTATTTGTAGCCCCGGGGGATAAGAAACATACAGGAAATGTTAGAAGGGAACGGGAGAAAATACTGAACAGTATACTATATGATAATACTAATATCTGTAAGTAAATGTCAGTTTCTAGAAAGTAGCAGGTCTGCCTCAATTTATGTCTCATGCTTCATGACAGTATATGCATAGTCGGGGGATGCAGTTAAAAAACAGTAGAAAGTTCTCCCAAAGGGGTGTGGGGATTGTGGGGAGTCAAAGTTTGAACAGATAGTATGGTGTTGAAATATACAGGTTGCAATATGTACATAAAAATCCTAGGTTAAGTAGTAGTTAAGTAGTAGTACATAATGTGTGTACCTCTGCATATATTAACATTGTACAAGGGTTGACAGCATCAAAAGAAATATGTTTTGGTGTTTGAGTAATTATTGCATTGTATGTTTTGAAGTGTTCAATAACATTACTACTACCACCAAAAAATGACAATGAAAATAATAATATTAAAAAGCAGTGTGTGGGTCTGCTCCAGGGTGCACAGGGGATAAAGTCCTGACTATGGCCAAGGCAACTACAGTCTGATTAGAAGCTCTGGGGCTGGAGAGCTCAGGAAAGTTGGGCACAGCTATCGGGGGGGGGGATGTGTTGGCCGGCTCTCTCACAGAGCGCACAATGAGAAGACTGTCAGGCTGGTCATGTGGGAGGACTGGAAGATGGGCTGCTTTAAGGGCATGGTGGAGGCACATCCTCAAGGTACTCCTGACTGTCTGCAGAGCTGACCAACTAATGTGAGCATGTTTGTAGGGGAAAAAGGGCTAGGGACTATTGACTGACTGTTGTATACATGACGGCTTCCACTGTTTATACCTCATGTGTTCCAATAGGCTCCATCACTATCCAGGCATTAATACTGATCACTATAAGATTAACTCCCTGAGATCCCCAAGGAAGACCACCACTCAACACTAGCATCACCTAGTAGCATGCTGATATGGGCAACTGGGGATCTACGGCTGTACAAACCTGGCAACCATGAGAACAGCTAGGGGAGGACTTGGGGGGGGGGTGGCATATGCATTTTCAATTACTTGGGCCTGTATATCCAAAAATCACTCTGTTGAGAGGTCTCCTCTTCAGATGATAGTTTTGCAGTGGAGGTAAAAGCATGGGACTGGGTAGAAACCATCTGTTAAAATGGTTCTTTTTGATGCCCTCACATGCCACATAAAATAGAGACGCAGTCAGCATGATGTGTTCAGTACATGGCTATTATAAAAGGAGTGAATGCCACCACTCACCCACACCACCTAAAGGGTGGCCGCCTCTGTCTACCTCTCAACCCCTTTGATTAAAAATTCTGGACAAAGAAAAAAATAATGGGAAGGCGCAATCTACCAAAATCAAGGACAATTTTTAACCACTACTCCACTTTAAAAGTTTATAGGAAAAACAGACTGTGTGCCAACATGCATTTTATGAATTCCAAGGATGAAAAAGTCCATGACATTATTGACAGGCTAATCTTTAGTGATTTAGCAGAAAAATCAAACATTTTATGGTGAACAGTGCAAAAATAGAGACAATCAAGACATATGTGTCTGTGTGCCTTCTACACCACCACCACTCTTTATGTCCAAGATAAAGCCTTAGTCCCTTGTCAGGAATGCAAAATGCAGAATCCATATTACACAGTGCTTCTAACAATAGCCCTGAAATACAACTTCATGAATGGCAGAATATCAGTACACCAGCCCTGTTTATAATTACCACATTGCAAAAGAAAAGATTAAAAAATATGCCCATGGATTCAGTGCCACAGTACAACTGATAAAGGGATAAACAGTGCACCATGTATGCACGTGAATACACAGGAATATCTGTGATGAACCATTTAAACAACAATGGGGGTCTGCTTCAAAACATTCTATTACAGAACTGTTTACAAACATGTGAAAAGTCAAACAAGGCTTATAGACAGTACTTTTACCAGCTCCTTCAACAGTCATGGTTAATACCTACTTCATACGCTACACAGATTAACACCAATACAGCCACACACAAAATCACCATTAAATCTCCATTAACACCTTACTCTTCCATCATACCTACAACTTACCTTTCTACATGTCTTGACCCTTCCTCCTAGTTTCTACACCTTAATTTCAATTTTGTTTAAAATTCTGCACTTGTTAAAAAATAGGAACTGTAATAGATGCACACTAATTTGGAATGAATTTTTGTACAAGAACATGCAAAATCCTTATAATGACATGGTGTTGTTACTTTGATGAATGTCTTGGCAGGTTTATTCATAGCAAATGCAAATCTTGGAGATTTTTTGCCCAATTAAACTATTCCTATTTTTTTAAATTCCATGAATATACATCTCTAATATTTTGCTTTCTGCATAACTCTATACATTTTCTGATTTTCATATTGCCTATTCAGCCCAGATTGTGGCTAAACTGTGTCTTTGGACCAGTCCACTTAACCGGTAAACAAACAACAAATAAAAACCGCCTCTAAGTATATGCACTCATTTTGTGTTTCTAGTGTTAACTCATTCTTAGCTTACAGTGAAATACTGCCTTGGTGTTCTGTTAATCAATGTTTTATTGCCTCATGGACTGAGTTGCATCTAAAATGTGTCTTGGTGCATCATCTATTAATGTCTTATTGCCTTACAGATACATACGCTGGACTGAGTGCATTTTCAAGTGCAATTCTAACATGGTACTGTATAAAAATTTTAATTACTTGCATTTTAACTTGTGAACTATTGACCAATTGACTGAAATTACTATTTTTGCCAAAATGGCCCAGGTTGTGACTGAAAAAGGATCGCAGACTAGTGTACCTATCCAATCAAAAAATTTATGTATAAAAAAGATGGTGCTGAAGCTGAATTTACCCACTCTCAGTTCCATCCTCATCATTAAACCAGAAGAATGAAAGGTGAAACTCCCACTCTTCAAGGTTAGAGAGAGAGGGAGAGAGTTACTTTTTTAACTACTCAATTCCGCCTCTCAACACCAGACCCTCCAGAAAGCATCCTGCTAATTGTACACAACTTACTGGTGCCATAAAAAGAGATACTGCCAGCCCACCTATCTGGAATTTTGTAAATAATTATATGTCATGAATATTAACATGATTTACATAGAAGTGTAACAAAGGGAGATAGTGCCAGCACAGCTGTCTGAAATTTTGTAAATGGTTATGTGCCATTTGTGAATGTCAGCCTGCTTGATGCTTGTATTACAAATGTATTAAAACTTCATGTCATGTACATATCAAACTAGGCTTGTACAGATGTGGGTTGAAAAGTTTTATCAAGATGTAACCACGGCATGCCTTACTGGAAAAGAACAGAAATGTACATGCACTATCGTAACTGTTTATATTGTAAACAGTAAAAGTTGGAATACAAGAGGTTCATTTCAGAAAAACAGATGACATTAAATTACTTTATGGCAGCAAGAAGACAGAATGTCAAACTTGGGAATATTCTGCATTGTCTTAGAAGTGTTTTATTGTTTTACAACTTCCACCATTCGCCAAAGATCTATGAAAAAGCCCTCGTCCATGTATTTTCACAGGTACATGCTAAATGCTACCAGCTGCATCAGTGGGGGTTTTCATAGAGTCAGATGACAAGAAATTATGTAATTCTGCATGCTATGCCAGCAGTAATATTTGGGATATTAATTTAAGAACTCTTGGAGAGAGGACAGCATTCTGTATTCTGCCTCTGACCTGACAACATCAAGATCTATTCACCGCATCTGCCTTGCTGCTCTAATTAAGTAAGTTATTAGGGTACAATGATTCTCTTAAATACAGTCAGGAATATAGCAAAGCTTAATTTAGATGTTTTTCTTTATTTCAGACTGCCCTGCAATGCCGTTTTAAATATTTCCTGTGATTTTTGAACTCTGTCACTGTATACATAAACTGAGTGTTTTCTTATTCTTTTATTTATTATTAAATATATTTAAACATTTAATTGTAGCTGATCTAGAGATATGTTCTGTGAGTACTGGCATATTTATTTAGTGACACTGTATAGGCCACTCCTAATAGCCTTGTTCTTAGTCAAACTACCATATATACGAACAGTAACATTACACAATAAGATTGGCCACCCTTTAAAGGCGTTAAAGTAGCCGATAAGGAGCTGGCTGGTGGCAGTGAGAACTACCTTTCAGTCTGGCAGAAGGGGGCATAGCTAGTAAATATGTGCCAGCCTTTCCCAGGTGTGTGCGTCTCCCAGGTGTGTGTGTGTGTGTGTGTGTGTGTGTGTGTGTGTGTGCATCTCGCAGGTGTGTGTGTGTGTGTGTGTGTGTGTGTGTGTGTGTGTGTGTGTGTGTGTGTGTGTGTGTGTGTGTGTGTGTGTGTGTGTGTGTATATATCAAGCCTAAAAGTGTCTGTCAGCTACTTGGGGAAGGACATGAAGGACTGATCGGAAAGAGAGGGTGCTGGACGTCTTGGCTTGGCCACTCAATTGAGATCTCAACTCTATAGTTGTGCCAGTGGGAAGTCTTATTGGTGATCTGAAGAAAGAGGGAAAATCAGTCCCGAACTGACTGTGGTCTCTCTGTGTGCTCTTAAGGGAAACTGCACTTGATGCAGAGTGCTACATCTGGAACTACTGTGTCTCTACTTGGCATCCTCCCACTGGTGCCAGTGTTGAGGATTGCGGCTCCTTGATTATTTATTTATTTATTTTACATTTGTTGACCGGGATAGTCTAGCTGGACATATATCCATTTTCAGTAGAGGCCCGGGGAGAAAAGCTCCAATTACATGCAGTAAGCAATCATTAACAACAAATAAAACAATAATCAACAAAAATACCAAATGGTACAATGGTAAGCATGTGTAAGACTAAAAGAGAAAAAAACAAAAACAGACTAGCAAACTCAAGACCAGTTAACAAAAAAAATAAAATAAAACAGCTGGTTAAAATAGAGATTTCAGGTATGCGGGAGAAAAAGTTAGATTAATAAGAAAATAAAGCAGATAAGGAAGCCACCAGATGGCATACCATGGAGAAGAAAAAAAGAATAGATCAAATATATGGAGGATTCAAAATAAGGAAGTAGCTGGTATCACTAAGTGTGTCATTTGGAGGTACAGTCAAGGGAGAGTGAGGGAAGTTAGGAGTAAGGGAGAAGTATCTTCAGTCAGGGTTAGCACAGGGACATAGCCAGTGAGTTTTAAGGTGCTCTTTGATATGTTTTTTGAAAAGGGATGTGGAGTCTAGGTTAGTTATTTCTTGAGGGAGTTGGTTCCAGATTTTCCCGACAGAATTTGAAAGTAATGAGTCGCCAGCTTTATTGTAAGATTTAGTTGAGGCTACTAGTAGTTTATTAGCAGAGCGGAGTGTGGCTAGGTTTTTATAAGGTGTAATCAGTTTTGTAAGGCTAGGGGTAGCATCAGGGTAGTAAAGAGACTTATGAATGATAATCAGTTGTTGATATAGTAAGGGGCTATTAAGTTCTAACCAATCCAGTTGCTTGAGGTTGAGACAGTGGTGAGTTCTGAAGGGAGTAGCAGTAATGAATCTAGTTATACTGTTATAACAGGTAGAGAGTTTGGTAATGTTATTTTTTGATAAGTTAGTATATATGGCAGAGGCATAGAAAAGAGTGGAGATTAGGTGGGTTTGGGCAATGTTTTTTCTAGCTGCTGGGGTAAGAAAGGGTTTAATTCTGTAGAGAGTACCTATTTTTTGTTAACTGATTTAATGGTGTTGTTAACATGGTCATCAAAATTAAGACGGTTATCAATAGTTATACCTAATAGGCGAGTGGTCATATCTGGGTTAATACAGGTAGCATTACTAGAGGAGATAGAGAAGAAAGGTGAGGAAGACTTGTGAGTGGGAGAAAAGAGAAGAAGTTTTGTTTTCTTGGGATTTAGAAGGAGAGCGTGTTCCATAAACCACTTTTCAACATTATGGAAGACTGTTTTGGGTTAGGGACTGGAGGGAGGAAACATTGTTAGCAGTACAGATTAAAGATGAGTCATCGGCATATTGAATGCAGATGGCTTGGGGTATGTTCATGTGTAGGTCACTGATAAATAAAGAAAAAAGCAAGGGACCTAAGACTGAGCCTTGTGGAACCCCTATGTTTACTGGGAGTAAGGAAGATAGGTTATTATCCCATAACACTGCTTGTTGCCTGTTTTGGAGAGAACTCCTAAACCATTGTAGTGCTTGTGAGCCAAGAGAATAGAGATTAAGTTTGTCAAGAAGTATGTTATGGTTAACCATGTCAAAGGCTTTTGACAGGTCTAGGAATAGTGCAGAGGAGAGGAGATTATTGTTCTTGTTATTATTTATAATGTCAGTAAAGGAAAGGAGGGCAGTTGTAGTGCTGTGGGAAGGTCTAAAACCATGTTGACAATTGGCTAGTAGTCTGTTTTGTAGAAGGTAGTTGAGAATTTGCTTGTGTATGCATCTTTCCATAATCTTTGATAATGGGGAGAGTAAGGCAATAGAGCAAAAGTTTGAGAACTCAGTAGAGGAGCGCCCTTTATGTAGAGGAATTATATGAGATATTTTCCATAAGGTGGGGATTTTTCCTTCAGAGATAGTTCTATTAATAAGTATGGATATGGGGTAGGCTATAGCTTCTGCAGCAATTTGTAGGTATTCAGATGGGAGTTGGTCAGCGGATGGAGTGCAAGGTTTAAGTTCCTTGAGTGGCTTGTAGATAACAGATGTAGCTACAGGTTGAATGTGAAAGGTGTTAGAGGAGGTATTAGATGTACTAGGTAAGGTAGAAGTGGATGTGGGTAATGAATTAGCTAGGGTTTGAATAACTTCTGTAAAATACTTGTTAAAGGCATCTGGGATCAGAGTGGAGTTGCTAAGGTTAAAGCCAGAAGGGGTAGGAGTAGTTGTATGTCCTGGTTTAAGCAGTTTGTTTATGCCTGACCAGAATTTTTGAGGGGTTTGTTGACTGGATTGTTGAAGGTGAAGATAAAATTCCTTTTTGTCTGTGAGAGTATCTTTCTTAGTGGCATTTCTTAATTGTTTAAAGAGGAGGTGATCTGATGGACATTTGGTAGCTCTCCATTTAGCCCAAATTTTATTTCTAAGGATCATTTTGTTCTTAGTTTGTTTAGTTAGCCATGGTGCTGTTTTGGATCTTATCCTAGTAGTGCGAATGGGAGCATGAAAGTCGAGGATCTGTAGAAAATTGGTATTAAAGTAGGTCACTGCTTCATTAAGTTCAAGGTAAGTTAGTGGCGACCAGTTACATGCTTTTAATTCAGTGAGGAACAATTCGGGATTGAAGAATTTGTTTGAGCGGGATGTCTTGAGTTTATGGGTAGTTGGGATATGCAGTTTTTGTCTAACAACATATGTGAGCATATGATCACCAATATTATCAGGGAGTGCTCCTGGAGTATAGATATTAGGATGGTTATTGATAAGGATCCAGTCCAGAGTTGTTTCTTTTTTATTAGGTTTATGAATTCTAGTTGGAGTGGTTATTAATTGTGAGAACCCATAGAGATTTATATGGCTAGTAGGGTGCTGGGATGAACAGGTTAACCAGTCAATGTTGAAGTCACCAAGTAGTATGGTTTCTTGGGGTAGTTGGTTAGAAAGTGAAGTAAGTAATTGATTACTGGTCCAGTGGTGAGGTGTGGTGTCACACTGGTATCATGGTCCAAGAAGCCAGATGAATATTTTAGAATTCTAACAAAAATAACAAACTTTACTCGGACCACAAAGAGTCATTTTGTAGCTATAAACTAATCTGCACGGTTGTACTAAAATTTTCTGCCTCACAGGGCATGATAAATAAGGTTTTTATGGTTGCACTGTTTGTAAATCTTTTCTAGCTAGTTTTTGTTCTGATTGCCTATCAGTGTATATCATATAACTGGTTTGTTTGCAGTTAAAATAATTCTCTAAAGTCTCCTTGCTCCTGTATCTGTTTAAAACTTTCAGTTAAAGGCTCACTGCTGTTTTCTGCTGTGATAAACATTGCTATAGTGTTTTCTGCCTAAGTAGTATTAGGTGGAACTGGAGCATTGTCCATATTCAGGCTTGTCTTCTGGGCTTATTTAGTTGTTTGCAGAGGCTGTGTGTCTGAGTACATGTTCCAGGCCATCTTACTTTAGCAGAAACCATCTTGCATTTAAGTGACAGTGTGATGTTTATGGTCACTGGCTGACTGGGGTTAGCTGGACTATGGCTTGGCGTAAGCACCTCATTGTTTTTTTTTAGCTTTTTTTAAAGTCGTTTCAACTTTCTGTTACTTAAGAGGTTATCTTGTGAGTGTTTCTGACATTTTACACAGAGCTAATCGGAGGAAGGGCACTGAGCAAAACTCTGATTTGTGATATATAACTAAGTATCCAGTTTTTGCTTATTTTTACTAGTTATTGGTTATAGATATTTATAGCACTTTGATTATCTGCTGCATACTTTTTACTGTATTTTATATCTATAAACTAAGCTGCATGGTTGTACTAAAATTTTCTGCCTCACAGGGCCTGATAAATAAGGTTTTTACTCTAACACTGTTTGTAAATCTTTTCTAGCTAGTTTCTGTTCTGATCTCCTGCCAAGGAGGGTATCATATAACTGGTTTGGTGGCTTTGCAGTTGCCTGCCCCTACTGTAAATTTGATCTGGGACACTCCTCCCAGTCTAGTGTCTTTAGCTCATTCTACCTAATCAAGAGCGAACATTTGAGAAGGCCAATCCACTTAGTTTCTTAACCTTGAATTATCTTCTGCTCCTCCTTCCTTCCTTTCCACTTTACTTAAAAAACAAACAAAAAAAAAACAAAAAAAAAAAAACTTTGCTACACTCTCCCTGTGTTCTGACTGTGCGTGCTTCTCAGCTGATAAATATATTTTATGGTACTTTTAACTGTTCAGAGTTCAGTTCAGAATACATTTTGAATAGATTGCATTTATTTAAACTGTATTTGCTTTAATACTGCTACACACTCAAGTGTGCTAGCTTGCACTGCATTTGGATTGTTTTTGGTGCTGTTTTAGCTGCTTTTCTGTTAAAAAAATATTCTACGTTTTAAGCTCGTTTCCTGCGTTCCTGTAACTAGTCTAGTCCAGATACAGATTTGCTGTATCCGGGACTGTTTATAAGCTTCTGAGCCCACCAAGCCTTTCTGCGTTGGAAGGAGGCCTTCTAGCTTATCAGTGGAAGTGGTAAGCACTAGGTAGCCTAGCTACCACAACATGAGTGGTTTCTGGCCCAGAAATTGTAGTATATTGGCCGTTTGGACAGTTTTTCCATCTCTTTCATCTTTCTAGTTTAAAAGCCCACATTTGCACTTTTCCCCCCTTTCCTATAACTAGTCTAGTCCAGATACAGATATGATGTATCCAGGACTGTATGCAAGCTTCTGAGTCCACCAAGCCCTTCTGTCTTGGATAAAAGCCTTCCAGCTTATCAGTTGGAGTGGTAAGCATTAGGTAGCCTAACTACCACAAGAGGAGTGGTTTCTGGCCCAGAAATTGTAGTTTATTGGCTGTTTGGGTAGTTTTTCCAAGCATTTGTGCTTGTCTCCTGCCTTTCCTGTAACTAGTCTAGTCCAGATACAGATCTGCTTTATCCAGAACTGTTTGTAAGCTTCTGAGTGATGTCAAAGTCTGCCCTTCAATTTTTTCTCTTAGATCTACTAGTTCTCTCCTCTCCTGCACTGTTATTAGCTTACTAATCTAGCACTTTACCAGACTTCTTGTAGCAATTATTGTAGCACACAAAAGTGCTACCAGCACTAAATGTTCTACAAGGAAACAGCTCCAGTACGTATTATTAATGCCCACCCCTCCAGGCATGTCTAAAGGTTAGTTCCCTGTGCTTTCTCCTATTAACCTGGAGAACTTGGGCATCCTGAGGTAATGTAGCAACTGCCTCATGTACACCGACAACCCTCTCCTCTTACCTCCCAACATTCAGATTGCGACAGATGCATTTATATATCCAAATAGGAAGCCACGCACTCTCCAACCAAGAATGGAATCGCTGGTCAAGAGGAGAAGGTCAACACTTGCACCACACCACATGGAACACATAGCCTCCAGAACACACACCAGCACTGCCGTTACATAAAAACACAAACCGCACACCCACCTTCGCAGAAGCTCTCAATAAAGATCTACTCAAACAGCAGAGATCTCCAAGGCAGAAACGCACTCTACCATCACAACACAACACAACACTAGGAGAGTTGTGCGTCTCGTGATTAAACAGTGTGCCACTCAACCAAAGTCCCCAAGGCAAAACAACATGCCCAACACACTAGTCATAGGTGACTCGATAGTGAGGCACACTGATGTCCCACTCACTAGGTTGAATAAGGAGAAAGTAACAGTCAGCTGCCTGTCAGGCGCTAGGATCCACCACATAACGCACGCACTCAGGTCCCTCAACAACAGATACAAGTATGACTCTACAACCAAACATGCTGCTATGTGCGTAAGTCAATGCACGGCCAAAGTATTCAATATTAACAACGGGAGGCCAGCAAAAAATGTGTCAGATGAGAAAGAAAAACACTAAGAATGATACATAGGTATCAGACTATAATTTATTATTCAGACCGGTTTCTGCAGAACAATGCCTTCTCCAATGTAGAAATAAGTTAAAGATACAACAGTAAACCTCATGAATATTTATAGACAACCTCCACCAATGAGATCCAAGATATATTCCCACTAGTACTAATACATACATTTAAATCAATAGAAAAACAAGTGAAAGAAAACAAAATACATATATAAAATGCAAAAATAAATATAAATGACCATTTGGAGACAAAAATACCAAATTACCCTCCTGTCTAACCTAATACAAGAATGATCAGGTACAACAGACAGAAATAAAATGAACCTGATACCAAGTGCAGACACATAGTTAGAACAGATTCAGGAAAACAAAGAGAAATAACTGTTCAAGGTTAAGGTACAAATATGTCCCCCAAAATAATTTTTGCCCAGGAATAAAACATATATATGTGCACTATAAATGTACAATAATGTCCCCCGGAACAATAATTTCCATAGGAATAGAATATCAATGGATTGATTCAGGTTATTTTTTGAAGACCTTAGGGTAAAATGATGGATTAGTTCTCAAAGATACTCTGTCTTTGTGAAAAATCAAATAGGGGTCGAAAACCGAAAGAGCATGAAGTTCAGACACCCTCCTGGCAGATGTAATAGCCACTAGGAATAAAGTTTTCCAAGATCTAACTGGGTTAGAGATCAAAGGAACTGCCTAAGGCCAGATGCCACGGCTGCACCCAAAAGTGGACGGAGGCAGAAACCAACCTTGTCGAGGCCAGTGAGGTAGGCAATTGCTGTTTTGGGGAGTAGCAAAAGATCGCCAACATGGACCGACCCCATTCCAAAAAAATCTCTTCTATATAGATTGTGAGAGAGACCGTGAGGCATGAGAATAGCTCTGCTCAATCTGTCGCTATAATGTTGGTTTTTCCCAGGATATCGCGTTGCTACCAGGTAATGGCACGCAGCCATGAGACCTAATACCTTTAGAACCTGGCCTGTACCTTCTTGGCCAGAAGGATCCTGACATGAGTCTGAATGTCTGAAAACTTTGTTCTGAGGTGAGCCGTGACCACTGCCATGCATTTGGTGAAACACTCTGGGGGGCTGTAGAGAGAAAGGGCAGGGCACTGACTGAAACTGGACCCCACCCAGCAGCGCAGCGGAGAAATCTCCTGGGCGTCTTGAGGTGTGATGTGATATGACGTCTCCTGAGCTATTGAGCAGTGATTCAGTAGTTGTTCTGTGAAGACAAGGGAATTGAGTGACAGATCTCATTCGGAATCTTGTCTTTGTCTTCCTGACAGACTTGTTGAGTCTGCTGAGATCAATATTGGTCTCCAGTCTCCGTCTTTTGGAAGAAAAAAAGAGCCTTGAAGGGTCTTCGATACTGTATAGTATGGCTCTTTTTTGGGCTTTTTTTTTCTTAGTTTTGCGAATGTGAACCACATCTTCCCACCCTTCTGTCCTTTGGGATAAGGCCTAGAAGAGGTGGAAAAACGGACTCAAGCAGCAGAAGAGTCTTGCGTCCTGTACACCTGGTCAAGGTCTCCTCCTTCTGAGGGAGGGCCAAAGCTGACCCATCCATCAAAGGGAGAATTTGTGAAGGGGCGCCATAAAGGATCCATAAAACACATATCATCCAGGGCTGGCGAGTAGAGCTGCACCTGTGCCTCGGCTCTCTCACCAGCCATAGCATTAGCACTATCCATGGTCCTAGAGTCCTTATTAGGAGATGGGGGGTCACCCGGAGGATCTGCTTCTCTTTTGGTGGCGCGGCCACCGCCATGGCATCAGCAGGACACCTTTGGTAGTGAAATTGTTTGTCACTAAGGCAGTGATAAATTTAGAAGGCCTCACTGGGGCTGGCTCTACAGGGAAGCTGTCAGGAGGTGGAGGGCGAGATCAAGCGCCTCTGGGTATACTGACTCATCCTCAGGAGGATTGTTGGTGGGCCAGTTTCCCTCTGTTCAGAGTTCTAGGATAGTCTGAGAAGAGACATCCTCAGAGAGATCTAGGGATCCTCCTCTCATCATCAAGTATCCAGTGACAGACTCACGGAAGAGACTGCTGACTGATACCAGTGCCAGTACACTCTTCATCACCTTGTATACACTGTTAATGGGCAAACAATAAATGAAACAAAACCATCAAGACAATGTTCAAAACATATACCAAAAAATAATAAAATAAATGAGCAATAGCAAAATGTTCCATTCATAAAAATTGTGGTTATAAATGGTCGTTGAGTCCTGGTGAAAACAACGCACCCAATGTGATGATCTAGTATTTTTCTTTGTGGTTGAGTATATTGTGCCATCCCTGAGGATTGCTACGATCACCAATAATCCTATTTATAACCATGAAAGTAAATTGTGCATCGGGGTGTTTCAATGTATGGCGATACAAAGCATTGGTTTCTTTCTGGGTTTTAATATCAGATCTGTGTTCGTTAATACATGTTCTGAGTGGTCTAGAGGTCTGGCCTACATAAAAGGCTTTACACCGACAGGTTGCCAGATAGACCACCCAGCTGCTACTGCAGTTATCAAACATTTTATACTGATATACTCTACTAGTATTGCGACTAGTGAACTGTTTAAGTTTGCTGACTTGTTTACAGGAACCACAATGACCACAGGGTAATGTACCCACTAGTTCGTCACCAGACATAAGTCAACTGTTTGTATATGGCTCCCCCACTTTCTATATGTTTGAAATGAGAAAATATGGAACCCAGTGTTTTGCCTCTTCTAAATGAAAATCGACACTGTGAACCCAGTATGGACCTCAAGTGTTTTTAACGAATTTTACTGTGGGGATTGCCATTGGCCTTTTGTGGGTCTGTATACAAACAGATTGGTTACATACATTCTTTTAGACATTTATGTTATAGGTGTCTATCTTTTGGGTTTATACACTGTGGGTCTGTACACAAACAGATTGGTTACATACATTCTTTTAGACATTTGTGTTATAGGTGCCCATCTTTTGGGCTTATACACCGTTATATCTAATATATGGGCTCCACAGGTTGCTGGCTAATACATATCCAGGCATTTGCAACAAGGGGAGTTATATTTATATGTATGGTTTTTTTACATGTTGATGGTGTTTTCCAGTTTTTGAGTTTCCCTGACTATAGGGTATGCTTTACCTGTGGTCAGTGGTTACTGTATAGCATCTGTTTTATGTTTTCATTTTTGAAAACTATTTTTTAGGTTTACAGGTAGTTTTTATTTTTATAACATTCATCTCAGCACTGGCGTTCCTTTCTATTTTTCAACTCATACATAATTATTTTAGGTGTTCACTTGGAACTATTATATGATATCCTGTCTGACTCCCAGGATCTCTCTGGATTATTTTTGGTCTACATATATACATATTTTTCTAATCCTGGTACATTTCTCAGGTTTGTGGTTCTTGTAGCTTGTTGTGTGGTACTCATTTTATATTAACAGCATGGACCTAGACAATATTTTAACAGGATGATCGGGAGGACATTGGGGTATTTGGGATCCAGTCTTCGCCAGGCAACAATCTAAATGGGTCGGGACAACAATCAGTTATAGAGTGTGAATCGGCTTTCAATTCCCTTACCAAGGGACTTAAAAATCTCAGATCCAATATTTGGCACTTGCGATTATTTCGTGCCTATCTTAACAAAAATATTGCCCCTAGGGGCCTTAGAATACGGTTACAACCGTTAGTTGGCAGACCAGAGGACAGATTGCATCATGAGTGGCATGAAGCTTTACAAAAGGGGTCCATGTTATTTGTTAATATACTGGCCGAGTATTATGAGAGAATGGTGGACATTAACGTACAAGAAGTTAAAACCATGTGTACAGAATGTAAAAAATATGAGTCTGATCCTACATTTCAGGATTCTATCAAGAAACTCTCACAGGAACTCACAAACCATGAGAAAACAACCAAGGACAGGAAAATTAAAAAGTTTAAAAGGGATTATATGGATTATCAAAGGGGACGTCCTTTTGACTCCAATAAGACAGTTAGATTCATGGGCGTCAGTCCAGGATCCACTTCTACTCCTACTACCAAAAAAAGACAGAGGTCTATTTTGAGAAATAGAGAGAAACCCAGTGCCAGCACATCAGGGGAGGATTCCTCATGTACCGATTATGATAGCTCAGGCAACAGGGTTCACCACATAGAAAAAACCTAATAGAATTACCCCTTTAGATATGGCCGCAAGCGTCGGGGTGGACGCAAACACAAACGTAGTCAATGTGCCCAACTCCCTGGAAGGAGTGATTCAGAATTTTCTCACGTAAATAAATGATAATAATGAGGATTTTCAGAATGTTTTGAATTTGTCTAACGTAACTTTGACTTCACAACAACAACATTTTTTGAATAAAGGATTAAGATTTGTACCGGGGTTTTTTTGCAATGAGTATCATATTGTAACTGATGTTATGAGTTTCTGTCGAAATCTGAATCTGAAATTGTTTTTTGCCGATAGGGAGTCTCAAAGATCTAATGATTTCAGATTCAATAAATCAGATTTTCAGCCACCGATGAATAGACACGTTTCAATTTTCATGCAATCTGTACTTAGGGACTTACATTTTGAACATAGGGAGTATGATATATTGAGACATAATCTATCACCGCAGGATATTTCAGCTCTGCAGGAGCTACGTGACAATCACAATATTGCTATCTTACCTGCTGATAAGGGTGGTGCGGTGGTAGTTATGAATATGAGCACATATTTGAGTGAAGGCAAATTACAACTGTCTGACAATACATGTTACATGAACATGGCCATTGATCCCACTAAGAACTTTAAGCAGGAAATAGATTTGTTCCTGAATCTGGCCCTTCAGGAAGGTATTATAAGCAAGAATTGTGTTTCGCAACTTACTGTTAAAGACCCTCGGAAACAAATCCTTTGCTTGCTTCCTAAGATACACAAATCCATTACCAATCCTCCAGGCAGATATATTGTATCAGGCATAGGTTCCTTGATGGAACCATTATCTGCCTTCCTTACACTATCTCAAACCACTCTTGGGTTTTGTCCGGGCCAGACTGCAGGACACGACTCAATTTTTACAGATCATTCAGGATAGCCATTTAGAACGTGGATGGCTTATGTGTTCATTGGATGTTAAGGTCTTGTACACCAGCATTCCACACTGGGCAGGTTTACAGGCCTTACAGTATTGGTTAGACAGAGCTCCCTGTATTCACCTGGGTTCAATACCCTACTTATTTGCATGACTGAACACGTTCTCAATAAGAATGTCTTTTACTTCCAAGGGTAATGTTTTTGGCAACTCCAGGGTACGGCTATGGGAGCATCATTTGTTCCCATATATGCTGATCTGTTTATGGCATTCTTTGAGGAATGCATGATCTATGATCCATTACATAATATCTATTTAGTGGAAATTGATATATGGGCGCCACACCATCCGCAACATCCCGAAGTCACAATTTATGCACATGAAACACCTAAGTTCCACACAACTGGATTATGACAGAGCCAGTTTAGATCTTTATCATAGATTTGTTAACAGAGGATATGGACACCCGGACATTACCAGGGCTTGGACCTGGACTACTAACACTGACAGAAATACTTTATTACAATATAAAATACAGGACAGTTACACCCCAGACTCTATTGTCAGGTTTGTTACTACTTTTGGCAGAAACTCAAATGCTATTAAGGGAATTGTTAACAGACATTGGAACATTCTTATGGCCAAAGAACACTTGAGGTCCATACTGGGTTCACAGTGTCGATTTTCATTTAGAAGAGGCAAAACATTGGGTTCCATATTTTCTCATTTCAAACATATAGAAAGTGGGGGAGCCATATACAAACAGTTGACTAAGTCTGGTGACGAACTAGTGGGTACATTCCCCTGTGGTCATTGTGGTTCCTGTAAACAAGTCAGCAAACTTAAACAGTTCACTAGTCGCAATACTAGTAGAGTATATCAGTGCAAAATGTTTGGTAACTGCAGTAGCAGCTGGGTGGTCTATCTGGCAACCTGTCAGTGTAAAGCCTTTTATGTAGGCCAGACCTCTAGACCACTCAGAACACGTATTAACGAACACAGATCTGATATTAAAACCCAGAAAGAAACCAATGCTTTGTATCGCCATACATTGAAACACCCCGATGCACAATTTACTTTCATGGTTATAGATAGGATTATTGGTGATCGTAGCAATCCTCAGGGATGGCACAATATACTCAACCACAAAGAAAAATACTGGATCATCACACTGGGTGCGTTGTTTTCACCAGGACTCAACGACCATTTATAACCACAGTTTTTATGAATAGAACATTTTGCTATTGCTCATTTATTTTATTATTTTTTGGTATATGTTTTGAACATTGTCTTGATGGTTTTGTTTCATTTGTTTGCCCATTAACAGTGTATACATTCTATTCCTGTGGAAATTATTGTTCCGGGGGACATTATTGTACATTTATGGTGCACATATATATGTTTTATTCCTGGGCAAAAATTTTTTCGGGGGGACATATTTGTACCTTAACCTTGAACAGTTATTTCTCTTTATTTTCCTGATTCTGTTCTAATTATGTGTCTGCACTTGGTATCAGGTTCATTTTATATCTGTCTGTTGTACCGGATCATTCTTGTATTAGGTTAGATAGGAGAGTAATTTGGTATTTTTGTCTCCAAATGGTCATTTATATTTATTTTTGCATTTTATATATGTATTTTGTTTTCTTTCACTTGTTTTTCTATTGATTTAAATGTATGTATTAGTACTAGTAGGAATATATCTTGGATCTCATTGGTGGGGGTTGTCTATAAATATTCATGAGGTTTACTGTTGTATCTTTAACTTATTTCTACACTGAAGAAGGCATTGTTCTGCCGAAACCGGTCTGAATAATAAATTATAGTCTGATACCTATGTATCATTCTTAGTGTTTTTCTTTCTCATCCGACACATTTTTTGCTGGCCTCCCGTTGTTAATAACAAATATGACTCTGTCATTGTACATGTGGGTGTAAATGACCTGAGACGTACTTCCCTGAACTACATAAAAAGAGACATGGAGGAGCTCTTGGATTATGTAGCTCAAGTGGGTAAGGCCCTAGCCCTGAGCAGCATCCTACCATCACCCAGAAACCACAGTACAAGCAGAAAATGATTGATTTCAACACTTGACCAAGTTTTTGGTGTCATTCTAAGGGGATCCAGTATCTGTCTGCCTGAGATGACATGACTGACAGACCTCGATGCTTTGCCAGAGATGGCCTGCATCTGTCACCCCTGGGCTTCCGGATATTGGCCAAGACTCCTGCCAACCCTATATTGCCTTTTTTAGGCAGTGTTCCAAAGACCAAATTACCACCGTAACAGCTACAAACAGATGCAATCTGAGGGTCAAGCTGCTCAACGCTAGAAGTCTAAATCTCAAAATGCATTCACTCGAAGCACTCCTTAAAATGGAGAACATCGACATTTGTGCCATAACAGAGACCTGGTTCAAGGCAGCAGAAAGCACCCTTGCACTACCAGGCTATAACTCATTCCACACCTTTCGGCCCCAGAACTTGGACCGAAGCTCCAAAGGCAGCAGCGTTTCCATATTCATAAAGGATGCACAGACCTCCAGACTGGTAGCCCAACACAATGTATCTGAGATACTTCAGGTGCAGCTAACATTGGTAAGACAGTTATTCAGGTCGTAGCCTGCTATAGGTCCCCAACCATGTCCCAAGACTTCAACTCCATGTTCCTAAGCACCCTGGAGTATATTAAGGTCCAACCTAACACTCTCATACAGGGCCATCTTCAACTACCCCTCCATTAACTGGGAAAACTTACTCATGTACCAATACACTTGCCCAACGTTTCCTGGAATTCATTAATTCCAAAGCCATGGACCAGCTCGTTCTTACCCGCACTAGAGGTAGCAACATCCCTGACCTGGTCATTGCTAACATGGGTGACCATTGCTCTACACCAACAGTCAACTCCGCCCTGGTTAGATCAGACCACAAACGAATCACCTTGGAAATCCACATTCGTCCACCCCACCCCCGCAAAGGTAACAACCATGAAACCTTCTCCAAAGCTAACATTGGGCTCCTAAAAACAGAGGTGGCTAACTTCACTGCACCCATGCAAATAGAGATCAGTTGCATGACCGCCAAATCATGCACCAATGAACGGTGCGAACACGTACAGAAATGCATGGATCTCGCCATACCCAATAGAACCAAGACACTCTCCTCCAAAAAAAAAAAAAGCCAATCTGGTGGTCCCCTGCCATAAACAAACTCTACAACAGAAGGAGGAAACTGATGTGGAATAAAGTGAAGTCCAAAGACTGGAAAAACTCTCTTATCAGCCTCAACAAAAAGTTGAAATCCCTCATCAAATCCTCTAAAGCTAGCTATGAAAATAGAATTGCAGCAGATAGTAAAGACAACCACAAGGCCTTCTACAGTTATGTAATGAATCGCCACAGCAATACCCAGATTTGCTCTGAGCTACTGCCCAATGGTACCTCCTACACCAAGCCAACAGATATTGCCAATATACTGGCCAACAGATTCCTCTCCCCCCTAAGGGACCAGTCACAATACCAATAGATTGCCAGGCACCCAGTATTACTGCTGCACAGGTTACACCAGCACTGTCCAAGGCCAAGAATACAGCTTCTATGGGACCTGACAATATCGCTGGCTATGTTCTACATGAACTACAGAGTGAACTGGCACCTCACCTGTGTGCCCTGTTCGATCACAGCCTCACCTCAAGCTTTGTCCCTACCAAATGGCTCACTGCTACAGTCATCCCTCTCCACAAAGGAGGAGCGACTACAGACCCTGGGAACTATCTCCCCAGTAGCCTGACGAGTCTGATATGCAAAGCTATGGAACACCATCATCATGGACCTAATAAACAAGGATATAGGGAATCTCCAAACTCTGGATCCCACACAGTTTGGATTTGTGAAGGGTAGATCATGCCTGCTGAACTTGGTCAACTTATTTGAGTCAGTCACCACAGCTGTGGATGAAGGCAAGGTGGTTCATACAGCCTACCTTGATCTGGCCAAGGCCTTTGGTACCATTCCCCACCCATGAATTACCACACTGACGGTAGTCCAGAGAACACAGAAGGCATAATAAGATCTGGGAACACAGGTTGACAGCAACCTTTCTTTTGACCACCATATTGCCATTGTGGTCAGAAAGTCCTACATGGCACATCTCATTACTAAGGATTTTGCATCCAGGAAGAAAGAGGTCACTGTCTCCCTCTACTCTTCCCTCATTAGGCCAATCATTGAGTACAATGTCCTATTTGGCATGTACCTCACTAAACACCTGCAACAACTAGACAGGCCGCAAAAGTACCTCACAAAGAGGATCCTAGGCCTTAAACATTTGTCCTACATGGACAGACTAAAAAAACTCCAATTATTCTCTGTCTCATACCGCCTACTTAGAGGTGATCTCTGCTCGACTTATAAAGCCATGTCTGACCCAGCTCCGTTAGAAATGCTACATCTGAAGAAACCCAAATCCCTCCGCACCACATGCTCCAGAGACCTCAACCTCATTACCACAGTCAACAAAACATGCTGGAGGGACAGGTTCATAAACCAGAGACTGCCCATGTTATGGAGTACACTTCCCATACATGTCAAGCAGTGTACCTCACTGGCCCTCTTCAAAAGAAATCTTGATGAGTGGATGAGAAATAGAAAATTCACCCCAGGGATAACTCCAGTGGCTTTACTCAACAGAGGCATTGGGAACTAAGGTCGGGTGGCATAATCCTATGGGCTATGCTTGTAAAGGCTCCAGGGCCATTAGCCTAGTACACACCTATCAACCTATGAAGTAAAAATTCTAGATTTTGCCATTTTGTTTCATCTGCAACATACCATTATTAGCATGCTAAACAATATAAAAATTATATAATAATATAATATAAAAAATAATAATAATAATATAACAATCTGTGGCTGACCAAGTTTGCAGATGACTGCAAGCTGGGTGCTGTCTTTAATTCCCTTAGTGATGTGAACATCCTCCAAGAGGGCCTTACCCAAACTAATGACTGGTGCCAGAAGTATGGCCTCAAACTGAATACCAAAAAATGCGTCATTATCCCCTTTGGAGAAAATGTCATCCCCACTAATTATCCCATTAATAATAACGTACTAAGCATGCAATCACTCGTGAGGGACTTGGGCACCCAAGTTGATAGCAACCTGACTTTTGACCACCAAGTTGCCTCCTTTGTACGGAAGGCTTTCTACATAGCCTGCCTCATAAATAAGGGTATTTCATCCAGGAACAAGTGGGTCATAACATCCCTGTAATCTTCCCTTATCAGACCCATTATCGAGTACAATGCCACCCTCGGCATGTACCTTGCCAAGCACATGCAACAGTTGGAGAGACTACAGAGGTTCCTGACCAGGAAAATCCAGGGTCTCAAACAGCTATCCTAAACAGATAGGCTAAAAGCCCTGTACCCTGTTCCCTCTACTCAGTCTCATACAGACTGCTCAGGGGTGACCTGTGTCTGGCATACAAGGCCATTTCAGACCCAGCCTTTATGGAGTTGCTGCATAAACATAAGATAAACTCCACTCGCGCAAACCACACGCAAGGCCTTAACCTGGTCTGTGACATTAATACAACTTGTTGGTGGAACAGATGTGTGTCCCAAAGACTCCCCCATCTGTGGAACAGATCCCTCTCCATGTCAAGCAGAGTACCTCTCTAGCCTTCTTTAAGAGGAAAAGTACAGTTGAGTACACTTACCATAAATGTAGATCTTAGAGTGTAGTCACTGTTGCAATCATTACATTTGGGGTAATCTGCTGGCAGGTTGCCCTCAGTCGGCCTGAATTCCAAAGTCTTGGGTCTTGCGTCAGTTGCTGTCTTCTCTTCTATGACGTCAGGTTGTCAGGGGTATAAAACATGCAGCCGACGCCATTTTCTTTAGTTTTTCTTGCCCCCAAAAAGGTAGCAATATTTTATATATATTATATATACACATGCATCAATATAAACTTTACCTTCATCTACAAGCAAATACACCACATAGGTTGTAGAAGATAGACAAGGAAAGATAAACTGTAGAATGACAGGGGGATGGTGGGAGGGTAACCTGGACTGCAACAGTGAATACACTCGAACATCTACATTTATGGTAAGTGTACACAACTGTACTATGTTTTTCGTGTTTCACTGTTGCAGTCATTACATTTGGGTAAAATCCCAAAGCTATGGTTGGGAGGCTGGAGCTAAACAGCATTAGGTGCGGCTATAAGTCCCTACAGAACTGCAGTGGCAAAGCCAGCCCTGGACTTAGAAAGGCAAATGGTAATGCTTTGCAAAGGTGTGAACAGAACTCCAAGTAGCAGCCTCTAGAATGTCTTTGGTTGGTACTCCTCTGAGAAAGGCTGCTGAAGTAGCTGCAGCTCTGGTGGAATGAGACCTAATGCCCTTGGGCACAGATTTACCATGGTGTAAGTAGCAGAAACGGATGCAGTGGCTTATCCACTTTGAAACTGTCTGCTTTGAAATAGCATTTCCTTCTGATCCTACAGCATATGACACTAGTAATTGCTCAGTATTTCTTAGAGCTTCAGTCCTGCTCAAGTAGAATCTTAGCTGTCTGTGTACGTCCAAGGAATGCAGAATTCTCTCCCCTTTGTTCTGCGGATTTGGATAAAAGGTTGGCAGATGAATTGTTTGGTTAAGAGCCACACTGGAAACCACCTTAGGCATAAAAGTAGGATTTGTCCTCAGAGACACCCTGTCTGGATAAAATATGACAAAAGGCTCTACAGCCATGAGGGCCTGTAGCTCTGAAATTCTTCTTGCTGAAGTAATTGCTAGTAGCAGAGCTGTCTTCCATGATAAGACTTTATATCAGCGGTAGCAGCTGGTTCAAATGGAGGCAGGGTGAGCTTTTCCAACACATAATTGAGGTTCCATGCAGGTAATGGTGATCTTCTAGGCGGCCTTAAATCTTTGTCTCCTCTAAGATACTGCTTTAGTAAAGGATGAGAAAAGATTGGTGGCTCTGTATTGCAATGAGCCGAAATGGCAGAGGCATGGATTTTGATTGATGAGAAAGATAGGCCTTTGTCAAGCATCTCAGTTAAGTATTGTAATATCTGAGGAATATGTGGCTCTGCTGTATCAGTTCCTTGTGCTTGATTCCAAGCACAGAATATCTTCCATTTGTCAGCATAAGATTTTCTGGTACTAGGCCTTCTGGCTTCCAAAATGACATCCATCACAGCCTTACTGAGAGGTGTCGTTTGTATGATTACGATTAGCAGGTTCAGAGTCTGTAGTTGATTATGCAGGATCGGATCGTTTTGCTGGGACAGTAGTTGTGGTCTTTGAGGCAAGGTCCAAGCTGGGTATTGAGACAAGTTCCTTACGACTGGGTACTAGTATTGGTGGGGCCAGTCCGGGGCAATTAATATAATCTTTGGCTTCTCTTGTCTGACTTTTAGGAGTACGTTGGGTAGAAGAGGCAGAGGAGGAAAGGCGTAAATTGATAGGTTTTTCCAATTGAAGGATAGGGCGTCCACTTTCCATGCTTGTCCGTGATAAGTCCTTGTGCAGAATCTTTTCAGTTGATAATTTTGAGGAGAGGCAAATAGTTTTATGTCTGGGCTCCCCCATTTCCCTGTTATCATGTTGAAGACTTGTGGATTTAGTTTCCACTCGTGAGGATCCATAAGGTTTCTGCTTAAATCGTCTGCCAGAGTGTTTTGTTTTCCTGACAGGAATTGAGCTTGAAGATGTATTTGGTAGGTCAAAGCTGTGCCCCACAGTGCCATGGCTAATCTGCAAAGGGGGTATGAGTGTGTGCCCCCTTGCTTGTTTATATACCACATGACTGTGATGTCGTCCGTCTTTATCAGTAGTTGTCCTGGATGAAGTAATTCCTTGAAGGCTGTTAGGGCATTTTGAACAGCTAGCATCTCTTTCTAGTTGATATGTAGATGCATTTGTTTTGGTGCCCATATGCCCTGAATGCATCTTCCTGCCATGTGGGCCCCCCAGGCATAATCCGATGCGTCTTTAAGGTTTGGCTGGCCGGGGGTATCGTGAATGGCTGTCACATGTTTTGGTGACAGGCCTTTGCCCACCATAGAAACTCCTGATGCAGGCAGGGAATGAGAGGAATCATGGTTTCCAGACTGTGTGAATGTTGACACTTTTTAGGTACCATTGAAGTTTCCTCATATGCAGTCTTGCATATGGAATTAGTAGGCTGCAGGATGCCCACAGCCTGCACAATTTGTCTTGCAGAAGACTGGGTTTTTGTTGCCATCAGTTTGAAGTAGTCAGTTGCCTTTGTTTGTCTGGCATGAGGTAAGCCATCTGGGCAGTAGCATTCAAGCTTGCACCCAGGAATGCTATCTTTTGAGAGGGTACCAGTTGGGATTTCTTTTCATTTATTGTGTACCCTAGGCATGTTAGAAGACTTTTCACAAACGCCAGGTGTCGAAGAAGAGTGTCCTTGTTCTCTGCTTGAATGAGACAGTCATCCAAGTAAGGATATATTTGTATACTTCTTTGTCTGCAAAATGCAATTACTGGTGCCAGGCACTTTGTAAAGACCCTGGGTGCAGTAGATAAACCAAAGGGCAGTGCAGAGAAATGGTAATGCATTAAGCCAGCCTTGAATCCGAGGTATCTTCTGCAAGACTGTCTTATTGGGACATGCAGGTATGCCTCCTTTAGTTCTAAAGTCACCAGCCAAGCATTCTTGCCCAGCATGGGCAGAAGCTGCTGCAAAGTCAGCATTTTGAATTTTGGAATGTCCGGGTATGTGTTCAAAAATCGATAAATCCAGTATTGGCCACCAGGCTTTGTCCTTTCTGGGTACCAAGAACAGTCTTGAGTAAAATCCTTGTCCTTTTTCCTGTTCTGGTACTGTCCGAATAGCTCCCATATCCATGAGGGACGTAACCTGTTTCTGTGCCTCCGCCCATTGATTTTTTGGCAGATCTGGCCAACCATTTGCCATTGGCAGAGTGTGAAAATGGAATCTGTATCCCTGTGATACGATGTTTAGTACCCACTTATCCTAGGTTATTAACTGCCAACTTTGAGCAAAAAAGTGCTAATTTCCCCCTATGGGTGCTGCCAAAAGGTAAGTGCTTGGTGTAGGTAGAGGGAAGTCATTGGGATTGCTTTCTGTAGGTTTGTGCTTTATCTCCTCCAGATTTGGAGGTGGATGCGCCCCATTGCTTAGACCTGTATGAGTCTTGTGCCTGGTATCTGGAACCCTTAGGGCATCTGGATTTGCCCCTTTGAGCTCTGTCTGACACAGGAAAGGACCATTTTTTTGTAGGCCAGTGTCTACTGAATCTTCGTGGCTGAACTTGTAAGAAGTCCTTAACAGTTTGCATAGACTTAGCTTTGTCTTCCATTTTCTTTAAAACCTCTTCTGCCTTAATACCAAACAGAGAATCATGCTGTAAAGGTGCATCTAGCAATTTAGCTTTAACATGATCAGGCAAATTTTGTTCCTTTAGCCAGGCAAGCCTCCTAATCACAGATCCAGTAACTGCGGCCCTGCAGGAGGCCTCTAAAGAATCAAAACCGCTTCGCAAAGTATGCTTTCCAACTTGTTCAGCAGCATGCAATAATTCCTGCAATTCTTTATTTTCTGCACATTCTGAAATCAACATCATTTTCTGTTTCAGCAATCCCATAACATGTTGGTACTGAAGCATATGAAATTGACAGTTTAAGGCCCTGATTGCCAAGGTTGCAGATGTATAAACCTTTTTACCCCATCTGTCCAGTGCCCTTGAATCTCTGTCAGAGGGGGTATGATTATTTTCAGTAGAGGCCTTAACTCCCTTTGGACCCTGTGAAATACTTTCAGGATCAGCAGCAGGGTTTCTAAATAAAAATGTATGTGAGTCAGGGACCCTGTAATATCTGTCGGGCTTACTGGGAGCCGGAGGTAAGGAGTCAGGGGTCAAGCTTGACTCCGAAAACACATCATCCACAACGTCTAAAATAGGGGAAATGGCTAAAGGCTTGTGCTAAGGGAGAAGGAAATTCCTGAGCCTCTTTTTTGATTCTGAGAAATCTTGACTCTCCCAGTGAAAATGCTCCCTCAAAGTATGCAAGGTTTCTCCAAATGAATAATCCTCAGGAGGAGATGCAGATGGAATAGACTCCTCATCATCAGAGTACTCATAGGGAGGTACAGATAATTCCTGATCAGAAGAGGAATCAGAAGAAATAGAAACCTGATCTGAAGATTCAGAATCAGTGTCTTGCCTAGGCCTCTTATCTGGAGGTGGATGGGTGCCATTGATCAAGGTAATAAGGTCTTCCGCCATTTTGATAATCTGTTTTCTAGGCATTGAGGCCTGTGCATGTGGCTCATGCGTCATTTTTTAGTTTTAGAAGTTGCTTTTGTCTTTGGTTTTGCATCTGTCGTCAGTTAGATATACAAATGTTGAGGTCTGAATACATACTCAGAAGCCGGTGCCTGCTCAGCAGCTCCGGACCCATCCGAGGGAGATACATCCGTCAGTTCAATACGTTGAGTATCTTGCGGCATGCCGGACTCCACATGGGTGTCGGTAGAGGCCTGCGACTCAAAGGTAGCGGATATCAGAGGCTGCGAAAGCACCTCACTGAGTACCGGCGAACCGGCGACTGGCTTAAGAGAAGTTTCATCGGTTTTGGATCTCGACTGCCTTTCTCTGTCCTTTTCTTTGCATTTTTTATGTACTCCGGTAGTCGGATTTCTATCCGATGACATTTCTGGGTAGTTAAATCTATTTCCAAAATACTTTGATGCAAAAAGATACCGACGCTTAGTGCGTTGGTTAAATCTAGCACAAAACCGACAGCCAGGCACTTGTGATCAGGGCCTAGGCAAGGAATACAGTATAAATGCTAATCCTTATGAGGTATTTGCTTCCCACAAGTAATACAATTATTAACTTTTTCTGACATCGGTAAAAGCAAGAAAAAAAAGTTTCCCCAGCAGGGTACTTCACTTTAGTGAAGACTTCGGTTCTGAAACTCAAACTCGAATATTTCAGTAGTCGGCCAACCGGCACTTGCGAAATGCTTCTGCTCCTGGCACCGCGTGGCAAGAAAGACTAAAGAAAATGGCATCGGCTGCATGTTTTATACCCTGACGACCTGACGTCATGGAAGAGAAGACAGCAACTGACGCAGGACCCAAGACTTTGGAATTCAGGCCGACTGAGGGCAACCTGCCAGTAGATTACCCCAAATGTAATGACTGCAACAGTGAATCAAGAAGAACATCAATACCACGAACAAAAACCAACGCCAAACAACCACGACCAGCAGGACTATGGACTCACAGTATAGAAATTCCAAAATAAAGATTTTAATCACCAGTTTATTAAAGTTTCTCCCCAATAAAATTCTATTGGAGAAACTTTAATAATTAAACTGGTGATTAACATCTTTATTTTGGAGCTTCTTTAAGAGGAACCTGGACAACTGGATGGGAAACAGAAAATACACCCCTGGGATTCCACCTGTGTCCCTGCTGGACAGGGGAAACAGGTGCTGACTTTGAGGGAACATGGGCCAAATTCTTGGCTAGGCTTATAACGGCCTTCAAGCCAATAGCCTAGTATCATCCTATGAACCTATTTCAGCCTGAACTACTAAAGACAGAATCTAAGTCGGGCACTTTTTTTGGCAAAAATAAGTAAAAATTAGGCAAATGTACTTTAAACTTTCTGAAGATTATGTAAGAGTTGATAAGACTGTAGTACACTGGAGTTAATTAGAAATAACTGAAATGAGACTACAATTAATGTCTATCTGTTAATTACCCAAACTTGTGCTGAACAGGTGCCGGTCTCTCCTTTATGGGCCAAGTCTTTTTGTACTTTTCAGAATGAATTCTGCACATGCTGTAAGAATGTTTTATTAGACTTTAACAATATCCAAATACTGTCTCCAAAAACACTGCTGATACAGT
This sequence comes from Protopterus annectens, assembly GCF_019279795.1. NCBI lineage: Eukaryota > Metazoa > Chordata > Ceratodontiformes > Protopteridae > Protopterus > Protopterus annectens. The sequence continues at coordinate 249,473,990 of NC_056750.1, forward strand.
CTGTAAAAATTGTGGAATGTTGGATAACAGTAACAGCACTGATAAATATATCCAAAGTTTCTGCAGGTATATTCTCCTAAATAATATAATGCTGGATATTTGACCTGACTTCGGTACTCAGACATGTCTGTACTGCAAAGACCTTTTGCATATCAGTCCAAAAACTAACTTAAATGACTCAACTGCCCATGTCTGAAGTATTTCCTTATACCAAAACCCTGTAATATATTACATGCCTCTTTAGCCTTGGTTTTCAAGCCTTTTCTTACATGTGCCTCACAGTATCCAACTGTTTATTCTTTATCAAGCATTCTACTGTAAGTACACATCTTTCCCTTGACAAAGGAACATTCTGTAGCTTTCCCTGAGAAAAAGAAGTTATGTACTTACCATAATGTTCCATGTGAGTTGTTCCTCTCGCCTTCATTCTTATTGATGGGTTCAGAGCCGACCCCTAGGCTCAGAGTAGGCCAAATTGCAAAACTTGAGGTCTCCAAACAGCTCATGGCCGAAACCCTATCCCATGATGCCCCTCTACGTCCCTCAGATCTTGTTTGCTGCCAACTAGTAACATAGTGACAGAGTAACACCACCATATTCATATTTCCAGTAACCAGTGAAAGGAAAAAAATTCCTCAGAAAAAAACAAAAAGTACAGTTTTGTACCTACCATAAATGTAGATGTTCGAGGATCTCCATTGCTGCAGTCCTGACATATGGGTATTCCGCTGTCCTCCATCGGCCCGAATACCAAAGGGCTAGAATCTGGCATCGGTCACGGCGCCCGAGACCGGCGTCAGTACGTGCCGGTATAAATGCGCATGACCGACGCCATATCCTCAGTCTTTCTTGCCTCAGACGTCAGAATGCAAAAAACACCACCCAAAACCCAAACCTAAATAAGGGGGTAGGAGGGAGGGAAACCTGGACTGCAGCAATGGAGATCCTCGAACATCTACATTTATGGTAGGTACAAAACTGTACTATGTTCTTCGTCTCCCATTGCTGCAGTCCTGACATATGGGTAGAATCCCAGAGCAACGGAAAACAGGGAGGATGGCCAACTAAACAGAATTAGGAGCTGCTAACATGCCCTGTAGAATAGCAGTGGCAAACCCAGCCCTAGACCTAGAATAAAGAGGTAAATGATAATGCTTAGTAAATGTATGTACAGAACTCCAAGTAGCTGCCTCCAAAATGTCCTTAGTAGCTACCCCTCTCAGAAAAGCAGTAGAGGTGGCCGTAGCCCTAGTAGAGTGAGGCCTGATCCCAGCAGGAACATCTTTGCCATGATGAGAATAACAAAAAGCAATACAATGGCCAATCCACTTGGAGATAGTTTGTTTTGAAACAGCTTTCCCTTTTGAAGTCAGAACAAAAGAAACAAACAACTGTTGAGATCTGAACTCTTTGGTTCTGCTCAAATAATACCTTAATTGCCTATGAATATCCAAAGAATGCAAAACTTTTTCCCCTTTATTTTGGGGGTTAGCATAAAAAGTAGGCAAATGTATAGATTGGTTCAATGCCACATTTGAAAGCACTTTAGGCATAAAAGTAGGATTAGTATGTAAGGAAACTCTGTCCTTGTGAAAAATCAGAAATGGTTCCACTGCCATGAGGGCCTGTAATTCAGATACCCTTTGAGCAGAAGTAACAGCCAACAAAAAAGCAGTTTTCCAAGACAACAACTTCAACTCAGCTGTAGCTGCAGGTTCAAATGGAGGCAGAGTCAGCTTCTCCAAAACAAAATTAAGATCCCAGGCTGGAGTGGGAGCTCTTCTTGGGGGTCTTATATCTTTTGCCCCTCTAAGAAACTGTTTAACCAATGGATGAGAAAACAAAGGAGGGTCACATTCATAGTGAGCAGAAATAGCTGCAGCATGCACTTTCACAGAAGAGAAGGACAAACCCTTGTCCAACAAAACAGTCAAATATTGCAATATAGAACTCAAATTAGGCAATTTAACATCAAAGCCTTTAGTTGTACTCCAAAGAAAAAATCTCTTCCATTTATCAGCATAAACTTTTCGAGTAGTAGGACGCCTGGCTTCCAAAAGAACATCCAAGACTTGTTGTGGAAGCTGCAGGCCTTCCTTCTTCAAAACTGAATGCTCCAGGCTGTCAGGTGAAGAGATTGCACCTTGATATTGAGAAAATGATTGTCCTCCTGAGTCAATAAGTGAGGAATCTGTGGTAATGGCCAAGGTGTCCCTTGAATCAAACTCCTTAAGAGAGGGTACCAATGCTGTCGAGGCCAATCTGGTGCTATCAGAATCATTCGAGGCTTTTCCCTCCTGACTTTCAACAATACCTTTGGAAGAAGAGGCAAAGGAGGAAAGGCATACACGTGCAGGTTGCTCCAGCTGAAGGATAGTGCATCTGTTTTCCAGGCTTTCGGATGAAATAGCCTTGTGCAAAACTTTGGCAGTTGATAATTCAGAGGAGAAGCGAACAGATCTATGTCTGGAGTTCCCCAAGCCATGGTCAACTGCAGAAATATCTGATGATCCAACTTCCATTCGTGAGGATCCACAATCTGTCTGCTCAGAACATCTGCTAAAGAATTTTGTGCTCCTGGCAGAAACTGTGCTTGAAGAGTGATGTGCAGTTTTAAAGCAGTTTCCCATAATAGCATTGCTTGTCTGCACAGTGGATAAGAATGGGTTCCCCCTTGCTTGTTGATGTACCACATGACTGTTGTGTTGTCTGTTCGAATCAACACCAGTCCTGGATGAAGTAGGCTCTTGAATGCTTCCAAAGCAAATTGAACTGCCAGCATCTCTTTCATGTTGATATGTAAATGAAGTAGCTCTGGGGGCCAAAGGTCTTGAATCCATTTTCCTTCGAGATGAGCTCCCCAGGCTGACTCCGAGGCGTCTGTCGTTAATATCTGACTTGCCTCTGGCCGGGTCACAGAGAGTCCCTTGTTTAGGTGACATTCCTGAGCCCACCACAGAAATTCCTTTTGTATGCAAGGGAGAATCCGAATGACAGTGTTTAAATCGTGGCTGTGTTGAGTCCACACGCTTTTGAGATACCATTGTAACTTCCTCATATGCAGTCTGGCATTGGGAAGTACTAGAATGCAAGATGCCATGAACCCTAAGGCTTGAAGGACTGTCTCTGCAGTCAGCCTGGACATTACTGAAAGCTGTTGGAAGTATTGATGAAGATGTCTTTGTTTGTCCAGGGTAAGAAATGCCATCTGGGTTGCTGTATTCAGTCTCACACCCAGAAAACACATCTCTTGTGAGGGTACTAGTCTGGACTTTATTTCGTTCACAGAATACCCCAGGCATCTTAAAACTGTCATTATATAGTGAAGATGTTGAAGAAGTTCTTGCTTGCCTTGAGCCAGAATCAAACAGTCGTCCAGATAAGGATAAATTTGAATTCCTTGTAGTCTGAAAAAAGCTATTACTGGAGCCAGGACTTTTGTGAATACCCTGGGCGCAGTAGACAAGCCAAAGGGCAATGCAGAGAACTGATAATGCAAATTCCCAGTCCGAAATCTCAGGAATTTCCTGCAACTGGGCCTGATAGGAATGTGAAGATAGGCCTCTTTGAGATCCAGAGTCACCATCCAATGATCTTTGCCCAGCATAGGCAGCAGCTGCTGCAACGTTAACATCTTGAACCTTGGAATTTCCAAAAAGGTGTTTAGAATGGACAAATCCAGAATTGGTCTCCAAGTATTTTCTTTCTTTGGCACTAAGAAAAGACGGGAATAAAACCCTGTGCCTCTTTCTGTAGAAGGTACTTCCTGTATTGCTTTCAACTGAAGCAGAGAAGAAATTTGTGCCTGTGCTTCCAGTCTTTGCTGATGAGGCACATCCAGCATACCTTTGAAAGGAGGGAATGTGTGGAAATAAAACTTGTAGCCTCGATTTACTATGTCCAATACCCATTTGTCCTGGGTAACCAAATGCCAATTCTTTGTGAAAAGTCCCAGTTTTCCTCCTAGAGGAGCTGCCAGCATGGCAGAGTCCGGCAGCTGAAGATGCAGGTCATTGAGTTTGTCTCCGAAAGGACTGACCCCTGCCCTCCCCTGCAGAAGGAGTAGAAGAACCTAAAGTCCTAGGAGTAGCAGGGCCCTGAGAGGAAGTTTTACCTCTACCTCGCCTAGACCTGCCCCTAGACTGATAATCTGCAGAGGGAAAAGACCACCCTTTAGTAGGCCAATTTCTACTGAACTTAGGAGGCTGAACCTGCAAAAAATCCTTAACTGTCTGCATAGACTTAGCTTTTTCCTCCATTTTTTTCAAGACTGATTCAACAGGAGGGCCAAAAAGAACGTCAGACTGTAAAGGAGCATCCATAATTCGAGCCTTAACATGCTCTGATAATGTCTGATCTTTTAACCAGGCATGCCTGCGAAGAACTGAACTAGTAGCAGCCACCCTGGAAGAAGCCTGTAAAGCATCAAAACCACATTGCAAAGAATGCTTACCAACTTGGTCTGAGACATGCACTAAATCCTGAAGCTCTTTACATTCAATACCTTCAGACAAAGCATCAACTTTACATTTCAATTGGCCCAGCAAATAATTTTGATATCTGAGCATATGAAACTGACAATTTAAAGCTCTCATAGCCAAAGTGGAAGAGGTATACAACTTCTTACCCCACCTATCCAGAGCCCTAGCATCCTTGTCCAAAGGAACTGGATTCTTAACCACAGCAGCCCTGACACCCTTGGGGCCTTGAGTAATGGTTTCTGGGTCAGCCCTGGGACACTTGTATAAATACTTGTGAGCCTCCGGTACCCTGTAGTATCTATCTGGTTTAGTAGGAGCAGGAGGCAAAGAGTCAGGGTTAAGAGAAGCCTCAGAAAATACATCCTGAACTACATCCAAGACAGGGGGAATAGCCAAAGGCCTATGCTGAGGCAAAAACAAGAATTCTCTAAGTCTTTTACGAGAATCAGAATAATCCTGGCCTTCCCATTTAAAATGTTCCCTCATGGAGTGCAAGGTTTCAGAAAATGAAAAATCTTCAGGAGGGGATGCAGAGGGAGTAGAATCCTCAGCCTCTGAATCAGAGTAAGGAGGGAAATCCTGGAGCTCTTCCACAGAAGAATCAGAGTCATTGGAAGACTGATCCAGAGCCTCCATCCCTGGCTCTACCCTGGGCCTTTTCTCAGGGGGAGGCATAGAACCCCTAATTAAAGTAATCAAATCTTCTGCCATCTTTAACATGTGCCTTCTAGGAGCTGGACCCTGGGGACTGACACCAGCAGGGGCAGACTTAGATTTAGAAAGGCTTTTACTATGAGAAGTAGGAGGCCTAGCAACCCTGTGAGGGGAGGGAACCACCGACATCTGAGAAGCACCTTCAGCTTGGCCCACTACAGGAGAAGCCACTTCCTGAAGTAGTAAAGGCTCCCCTTGTGACTCCGGTAAAATTTCAGAAGGAGCCGTTGAAGTAGTCGGTGGCTCTACCGAACCGGCGTCCGCAATGGACGACTCATCTAGTTTGGAACGCAAAGATTTGTCTTTGCGTTTCTTAGCAGAACCGGTCGTCGGAGAGTCCGACTGCATATTATAATTACACCGTTTACCAAACACTAACCTAGCACAGTCTAACCGACGTTTAATAGTGCGCTTATTAAAAGTAGCACAAAAGCGACACCCAACCACGTCGTGCTCAGGCCCTAAACAAGGAATACAGAGTGAATGGTAATCCCTATGAGGAATCTGTTTCCCACAAGAAATACAGTTATTAACTTTTTCTGACATCCGTTAAAACTGAGGCAAGAAAAAGACAAAAAATGTCCCCAACGGGGTACTTAGCCCAGCTTGGTCTCCGGTCTGAAACTCGAAAACCGACAATTTCAGAATGCCGAACGGCACTCGCAAACGCTGCTTCTGCTTAGGACCACGCGGCAAGAAAGACTGAGGATATGGCGTCGGTCATGCGCATTTATACCGGCACGTACTGACGCCGGTCTCGGGCGCCGTGACCGACGCCAGATTCTAGCCCTTTGGTATTCGGGCCGATGGAGGACAGCGGAATACCCATATGTCAGGACTGCAGCAATGGGAGACGAAGAACATCAGACAGAAAGAGTTAACTCTCGAACTTCCAGACACTGGTTGGGGTTAGGGAGGTGGGTTGTAAGAATGAAGGCGAGAGGAATAACTCACATGAAATGTTATGGTAAGTACATAACTTCTTTATGTGGAGTTGTTATGGTAAGTACACAACTTCTTTATGTGGAGTTGTTCAATCTCGCCTTCATTCTTACTGACGGTTAAGCATCCTCAGCACCACAATCTTGGGTGGCTCACAGCAGTACCTGCCTAAGGACAGCAGAACCAAAGGAAGCCCTGTCCCTAGAGGTCTTATCTACTTTGTAATGGGTAATAAAGGTAAGTGGTTTTGACCATGCAGCTGCCGCACAAATAGAATCTATTGGTAGCCTAGCTGAAAAGGCTGTAGAAGTACAGAAAGCTCTAGTTGAATGAGCTTTAACTTTGCTTTCCAAGGGAATATGTGCAGAACTATAAACAAAGGATATTCAATCTGAAGTCCACTAAGATAAGGTAGGTTTGGAAACTGTGGTACCTAACAGCTGGTCAGATGGTCTGTGGTCTTTTGTCCTGTCTAATTAGAAACAAAGCTGTCTGTGAACATCAAGCTTGTGAAGCATATACTCCAATTGATGAGTATGATTAGGAAAGAAAACTGGCAGTTCAATGGTTTGATTAAGGTTGGATTCTGAGCAAACCTTTGGTAGGAAAGAGAGGTTTGTTCTGAAGGAAACTATCCTTGTGGAATATCAAATATGGATGCCTTACCAATAGGGCCTGTAATTCTGAAACTCTGCTTGCAGAGGTGATAGCCACTAGGAAAATCCGCCAAGCACTTGGTGAACACCCTGGGGGCTGTGGTGAGACCAAAGGGCAGAGCACGAAACTGAAAATGACTGGCTCCCAGCCAGAAGCGTCAGTGACTTCTGGATGCCCTGTCCATTTTGATATGGTAGTAAGCATCCTTGAGGTCGATGGAGCACATCCACAGTTCTTTTCCCAGCAGCGAGAAAATGGACTGAAGGGTGACCATTCGGAACTTGGACTTCAGAACCTAGTGGTTTAATCGGCTGAGATCTAGAATGGGTCTCAGGTCCCCTGTTATTTTCGGCACCAAAACGAGAGTCTTGAGTATGTCCCTAATCCGATTTGGTCTGAGGGGACAGGTTGGATGACTCCTTTCTTTAGCAGCTTTGAGACTTCTAATGCTGTGTGATCCCTTTGACTGGGTGGAATGCCCAGGATTCTCCCGACTGGAGGGGGATCTGACAAAAAGGGAATGGAATAACCTCCGGAAAGTATTCCTAGCACCCATCGATCCTGGGTGATACTTTCCCAGGCTTCCGGGTACAACGAAATGCAGCCCCCGACTGGCTCCGGAATAGCACAGTCGGGCAACACACCAGGAACGATGGTAAGAGGAACCGCGAAAGGAATCACAGTCTCCTGAGTTGCGGGGCCTCCTCTGCCTCTAGGGCGGTGTCTTCCAGAATAACCTCCCCCTCCTCTGCCGCTGGAGGGGGACTCACCTTGTGCTGCAGGGAAAGACTTCTGTGATTTCTTGAACCACATCTTCCCTCCTCTCTGAGCCTTGGGGTAAGGCCTAGAGGGAAGGGAAAAATGGCCCCTACGGCAGACAGGGTCTTTCCCTCTTGCTCGCATCTGGTGAGGGTGTCTTTCACTTTGGTCCCAAAAAGTGAGGACCCATCGAAGGGAGCGTCAGTGAAGGAAGACTTGAAGGCCTCCGCGAAGTGACACAGGCACATCCAGGCTTGCCTCCTGAGGGCTACTCCCGAACTAGCTGCCCTACTCGCCCCCTCTGCTGCATACGAAATGAGCCTCATGGATGAGTTGACAATTAAACTGAGGGTAGACACCTGGGCGTTAACCGTGTGCGCCAACGCCTCAGGTACATTACCCGCTAGAGTATCTCCTAACTCCTTGAGGAGATCTCTTTGGAGCAGAGTAAAATGACAAAGATAGTTCAGCGACCGCAGGGTGAAGGTCACTGACGAAAGGGTACACTTCCCGTACCGGTCCATGCTCCTGGACTCCTTGTTAGGAGGATGGACGGAGGAAGAAGACTCGGCTACTTCCTGCTGTGTGGCCGCCGCCACCACCATGGCATCTACAGGAACCCCTTTGGACAGAAACTCTTTCTCCAAGGGGGCAGAAAGAAATTTATTGGGCCTTTTGGGCACATGTTCCACCGAATCAGGATTCTCCCACACCCTTCGACAAATTAAATCCAGGAGTTCGTCAAAGGATGGAGACACCCAGGAGGCGGAGGGTTGAGCCCCAAAGGCCTTGAATAATACAGACTCCTCCTCAGAGGGGGTTTTGGATGGCCAGTCATCTCTCTGTCTCAATATCTCCAGGATGTCGGAGAAAGAGGCATCAGAGGACATCTTGGGGGACCCCTCGGACTCCTCGAGGTCGGTATCAGAAGTGAGAGACTCGTCCTGGGAGTCTATGTGCTTCCTCTTGCTCAACTTCTTTCTGGGGGGCTCCTCAGGCATGGACTCAGAGGGACCCTCAGAAAGTTGGGGACAGCTCATGGGGGTATCCCCAGACCTTTGGGCTCCATCTACTGATAGGGGGGCATCAGAAGCTGTAGCCGGGGTGGAAGGGGACGGAATGACCGATCCGGGTGATGTAACTGAAGATCTGGCCAGTGCGCTCCTCATAGCCTTGAAAGCTGGTCCCCCCAAATCCAAGGACATGACCGGGGTCGGGGTTCCCCGAGCTGAAGCACCGAGGGGGAGGCTCGGAACCGACAGATGTCCCAAAGTATCCCCCTCAGGCCCAACAAAGGAAACCCGAGTACCGAAACCTGTGGACGGAGCAGACATGGTTGGAGCCGACGTTGGCACCGATAAACCCTTGAGGGGTATCGGAGCCGGCACAAGAACATCACTCGGAGCAGAGCACTCCGGCTCCGAAGACAAGGGAGTGCCCCGTGGAGGAACCATCGACACAAGCATTGGGACTGGCTCCGGAGCCGACTGGGTCACAGCCGAAAATATTTTAGCCAACACCGGCGACTGCAGGAGCCTCTGAACCACCCTATCGACATCCAAATCAGAAAGCCTGGAGGATATGGAGGACAGAGAGGGGGATTGGGATCTCCTATCAGGAGAACCATGTCTAACACTGGGAGACCGGCTCCGAATGGGTTCCAATAAAATTGGAGCAGAGGTCGATTCCAGCACAACAGATACCTCCTGCGGCCCCGAGGACAGAGGAGCTGAGGAGGTAGAGTCCAGTTTAGAAGTTTTCTCCAGTGGCTTTGAGGAGACAGACTGAGCCGGAGACCTTTTCTTCGCCTTTGAAGCCTTAGACTTGGACTGGGAACTAGGAGTCGAGTCTAAAGACTCCTCAAATGAAGGTTTTAGGAACCCCTTCAATATAAGTTTATTTTTTCTTTCCTGTAACACCCTCGGACTGAAGGCGTGGCAGAAGCTACAGGATTCTTGCAAATGAATTGCTCCTAGGCAATACACACATATGGAATGTCCGTCCGTAATGGACATCTTGTAGTTACATTTGGATCCTTTTGATTCTTAGACATCTTAACTAAACTACTCAACACCAAGACCAAGGAGATGACTTAGCCGAAAAACAGCAAAGGCCAAAAAACAGCAAGGCGGGAAATTATCACTACACACAAAAACCTCAAAGAGCCTCTAAGTTAAACGGTTCTTTGAAAACCTACAACACACAACTCAACCAGGAAAACTACTCACTAAAACCAGGAAAGTGCAAGGTAAAAACACTACACAAAAAAGGAGGACTAGGTCCTCTAATTTAAATGGGCCTAGCCCACCGGAACAGTTAGGGATACCAACTCACACACAGACAACACTTCAACAAAATTTAAACAGTAAACCAGAAGAAACAGCTATGAAAATAGCTTTTGTTAGACTAGCAACAATTTTCTGAAGAGAAAATAGAAATTTAGAGGTACTTAGCCACAGCCAAGCAAGACCACGTCCTAGCTACACGAGCGGCAAACGAGATCTGGAGCTATGGAGCAGTGCAACATGGGATACCTGTTTAGCCCAGCCAATAAGAGACTTTGTGCTAGAAAATAAAAGTTGGCCGAGTTGGAGCCAATATTCAGCTCTGAACCCGTGAGTAAGAATGTAGGCGAGATTGGACTACATAACATATTTGTTTTCCAAGGGAATATGTGCAGAACTATAAACAAAGGATATTCAGTCTGAAAGCCACTAAGATAAGGTAGATTTGGAAACTGTGGTAGCCTTCCTGGAATTTGAAAATGACACAAACAGCTGGTCAGATGGTCTGTGGTCTTTTGTCCTGTTTAATTAGAAACAAAGCTGTCTGTGAACATCAAGCTTGTGAAGCATATACTCCAATTGATGAGTATGATTAGCAAAGAAAACTGGCAGTTCAATGGTTTGATAAAGGTTGGATTCCGAGCAAACCTTTGGTAGGAAAGAGGGGTTTGTTCTGAAGGAAACTCTATCCTTGTGGAATATCAAATATGGATGCCTTACCAACAGGGCCTATAATTCTGAAACTCTGCTCGCAGAGGTGATGGCCACTAGGAAAATCCGTCAAGCACTTGGTGAACACCCTGGGGGCTGTGGTGAGACCAAAGGGCAGGGCACGAAACTGAAAATGACTGGCTCCCAGCCGGAAGCGCAAGTGACTCCTGGATGCCCTGTCCATTTTGATATGGTAGTAAGCATCCTTGAGGTAGATGGAGCACATCCACACTTCTTTTCCCAGCAGCAGGAAAATGGACTGAAGGGTGACCATTCGGAACTTGGACTTCAGAATGTAGTGGTTTAATCGGCTGAGATCTAGAATGGGTCTCAGGTCCCCTGTTCTTTTCGGCACCAAAAAGAGTCTTGAGCAAGTCCCTAATCCGATTTGGTCTGAGGGGACAGGTTGGATGATTTCTTTCTTTAGCAGCTTTGAGACTTCTAATGCTGTGTGATCCCTTTGACTGGGTGGAACGTCCAGGATTCTCCCAACTGGAGGGGGATCTGACAAAAAGGGAATGGTATAACCTCTGGAAACTATTCGTAGCACCCATCGATCCTGGGTGATGCTTTCCCAGGCTTCCGGGTACAACAAAATGCAGCCCCCGACCGGCTCCGGAATAGCACAGTCGGGCAACACATCAGGAACGATGGTAAGAGGAACTGCGAAAGGAATCACGGTCTCCCGAGTTGCGGGGCCTCCTCTGCCTCTAGGGCAGCGTCTTCCAGAATAACCTCCCCCTCCTCTGCCTCTGGAGGGGGACTCACCTTGTGCGGCAGGGAAAGACTTCTGTGATTTCTTGAACCACATCTTCCCTCTCCTCTGAGCCTTGGGGTAAGGCCTAGAGGGAAGGGAAAAACGGACCCCTACTGCAGACAGGGTCTTTCCCTCTTGCTCGCATCTGGTGAGGGTGTCTTTCACTTTGGTCCCAAAAAGTGAGGACCCATCGAAGGGGGCATCAGTGAAGGAAGACTTGAAGGCCTCCGCAAAGTCACACAGGCGCATCCAGGCTAAAAAAGACTGCAACGCTAAGTGTATCACTCTCATCTCTAGGACGTTGATATGCAAGTGAGCCTCGTGTTCTTGCTATATGCCTTGGGCTGTCCGTCCCTGATAATGCCCCTCCACCCGATCAGGGAGGCGTCCGTGGTCACAGTTGCAACTGGAGTCGGGAGAACAAAGGGACGCCCCATGGTTACCGATTCGGATGTCAGCCACCGCCGAAGATCCTTCATGCATGAGTTGGTTATCCGAACCAGGTGATCCATAGGTAATTCTTGAAAGGTCCACTATGTGAATAGTAGCCACTGAAGAATGCGCATGTGTGACCTCGCTAGAGGTATTGCTATAACAGCTGCTGCCATGGTGCTCAACAGTCAGAGAATCTCCAATGCTGGTGCTCTGTGGTTTGGGAGAATGTCCAGAATCTGTTGTCGAAGGATAAGTATTCTTTCCCAAGGAAGTTTTAGGGACATGCTGACGGTGTCTAAGTCTACTCCTATACAGACGCTAGGCTGTGACGGCGATAAGGCAGATTTTTCTGACTTTATAGTTATCCATGGTTGAGAGCAGAGGTCTAAAGTAATGTCCCTAGCCTGTATGAGATGATGCTTGGTGGGTGCAGTAAGGAGCCAGTCGTCCAAATATGGAAAAACTCTGATTCCTTGATGCCTCAGGTGAGCCATTACCACTGCCACACATTTGGTAAACAATCTGGGGGCTGTAGTGAGACCAAAGGGCAGGGCTCGAAACTGGTAATGACTGGTCCCCAGCTGAAAGCGCAGATGATCCCTGGATGGCCTGGCCATCTTTATATGGTAGTATGCATCCTGGAGATCTATTTAGCACATCCAATTGTCTTTCCCTAAGAATGGGAATATTGACTGAAGCGTGACCATCCGAAACTTTGTCTTTTCTACAGATCTGTTGAGTCTGCTGAGATCTAGAATTGGTCTCCAGTCCCTGGTTTTCTTTGGTACTAAAAAGAACCTTGAGTAAGTTCCAGATCCTTTCTGGTCTGCCGGGACTGATTGGATGACTTTTTTTCTAGCAACATTCGAATCTCTATTGTTGCTATGTCCCGAAGACTGGGTGGAACATCTGGGATCTTTCTTAAAGGTTCTGGGCTTGAGTGAAAGGGGATAATATAACCCCTGGATATGATACTTTGTACCCAGTTGTCTTTTGTGATTTTGTGCCAGGCGCCTAGATACAAAGACAGATGTCCCCAGACTGCCTCCAGAGGTGGACAGGTGGGCCTCCTTTCAGGAGCGCTGATAGGGTTTCCCAAGGAACTGATCCCTGTCACCCTGGTTCTGTGGACCCCCTCTGCCACGTGGGTGGAGTCTTCCATTATTGCCCCTTCCTCTGCCCCTGGAGGGGGTTTCACCTTGTTTTGGCTTTGTGGAACCACATTTTCCCACCCAGCTAGCCTTTGGGATAAGGTCTAGTAGGTGTGGAAAAACTGACTCCTGCGGCAGACAGTCTTTCCGTCTTGGTCACATCTGGTGAGGATCTCTTTAACTTTAGGTCCAAAAAGTGAGGAACCATCAAACAGGGCATTCACAAAGGATGACTTGAAAGGTTCCGCAAAAGAACACAAGCACATCCAGGAATGTCTCCGAAGAGCTATTCCTGTACCCGCTGCCCTACTCATCCCATCAGCTGCATAAGATACAAGAAGCATGGAAGAGTTGATGATGGAATTAAGGGTAGCAAGCTGAGATGTCATCTTATCAGTTACTGTATCAGCCACTGCACTCCGAAGAGCATCTCCAAGCTCTTTTAGATCTCTTTGAAGCCTGGTAAAGTGAGTTAGATAGTTCTACATTTGCTCTTCATTTGCTGAACTGCATATGTGCTTGCCAAATCTGTCCATAATCCTGGACTCTCTATTAGGAGGATGGTCAGATGCAGAGGTCTCTGACATCTTTTTCTTAGTGGCTGCCGCAACACCATGGCATCAACAGGAATAGGTTTAGACAAAAAGGTCTTATCATGAGGTGCAGAAATATATTTGTTTGGTCTTCTAGGGATAGGTTCCATGGTATCTGGCGATTCCCACGCCCTTCGAGATAAAAGAAGATCCATCAACTCATCGAAGGGCGGAGACACCCAAGAGGTGGAGGGTCAGGACCCAAAAGCTTTCAGGAACACCGATTCATCCTTGGAAGGGTTGATGGGCTGCGAGTCACTTCTCTGTTGCAGGATGTCTAGGATATCCGCGAAGGATATATCCTCAGAGGGGGACCTCCGATTCCTCCAAATCGGTGTCAGACAAATTCCTGAGGGGAATCTACATGTCTCCTCTTACATGTTCTTTTCCTAGGGACCTCCTCAGTGGGAGCTTCTGGGGAGGTCTCAGAAGAGCAGGATTCCCCCTTGGGGGCTTCCTGAGGCTCCGGGTTCCTACACTTACGATGGATCTGCGGTGACAGAGAAGATTCCAGTGCTTTGCGGGAAGAGGTAGTCTGTTCAGAAGTTGTGACTGTCCATGGGGACAAGACCCTCCTCATGGCATCGAAGGCACCACGACTCCGAAGCAAGGAAGCCCCCAGGTCCAAAGACATCGAGGACTCCTCCTGCACCAAAGCCACCAGCTCAGATCCTGAGGTGGGAGCCAAGCTCATCTGGGCCGAAGCCCTGAGGGGGAGAGTCGGAACCAAAGCATCGGTTCGACTTCCCTCCCTGGAACCAACGGGAGAGTGTCAGCTCCCAGAGTCTGCAGCCGGGGCAGAAAACATCAGGGTTGTTGGTGCCGATAGGCCAGACATGGGTGTTGGCGCCGATTGTTCCACAATCGGCTGATCAGCTCCCTCCGGCTCCGAAGATGCGACTGGAGTCGGAGAAGGAACACTAAGCAGGGTAGGTGACTTGATTTGGTTCTAAAGATGCCAGGGTCGAAGCTGATAAAATTTTAGGTTGCGCCGGATTCTGAAGTAATCTCCTCACCACACGATCCACATCTGAATCCAATAGTCTGGAAGCTCAAGAGGAGGCCACAGAAGGAGCAGGAGAACCCAGTAATCGGAGACCTTAGGGTCGGAGATACTGGCTCCAAGACTGGGGACCGGCTCCTACCCACTACCTGAACAGTCTGCTCTGCTAACTATGGAGCCAAGTCAGATACCTTTGGAGTCGAAAGGCCTTTTGGCTCCGAAGCAGAGACAGAAGTGGAAGAAGAAGAAGGTTTTGGATTTCTCTGCGAAGCGGAGTCCAGATCCAATTGAAAGGTGGACTTAAGGCCTCTTTCCACTAGCTTTCTTTTTCTCTCTGCCAGAACCCAGGTACTAAAACTGTGGCACACAGAACATACTTCCTGAAGGTGGACCTCGCCTAAACAATAAACACAGATGGTGTGACCATCTGTGACAGACATTTTTTTAATTACATTTGGGGCATTTCCTGAAGCCTGACTTCACCTTTTGAGACATGTTAATGCACTAGACAATGTCAGAAAACAATTGAAATCACAATCCAAACCAAAATATTGTTAAGAGCCACACTTAGCTAACACAACAATCTGTATCTAAACAATAAAGTTATTTCTAAAGAAAATAAAGCCTAACTTCGGCTATGAAATAAGGTAATAAAGCCTGACCGGCCAAGGAGGAGGTTACTTAACAGTTTCAGCAATCTGTGCTATCAAAAGGAAATAAAGCCTAACTAGGCTATAAAACAAGTAATTAAGCCTAACCGGCTAAAGTAAACAGGCTAAAGCCTAAACTTGGCTATGAGGGAATAGGGTACAAAGATGCCTAAGCAGGCACAACAAAAAAATGGCCTAACACCAATAACGGAAATCAATTCCACTAGCTTTCTTTGTAAATTCCTCACACAAACGGGAAAGGTAAATAAAATACCAGCCTAACTTCGGCTAAGGGGAAAAATTCTTCTAATTAGAAGGTGAAGAAGAAACCAAAGGAAAAACTTTACTTAGCTGACTACCAAAAATGGCCTGAGCTGAAGGAACACGCTCGATCTGTTGCAGCAGCAAACTAGATCTGAGGAAAGTAGAGGGGCATCAGGGGATAGGTTTTGGCCTCGAGCTATTTGGAGACCTCGAGCTTTGCAATTTGGCCGACTCAGAGCCGGGGGATCGGCTCCGAACCCATCAGTAAGAATGAAGGCGAGATTGAACAACTTCACATCTGTTATATCCGCACATCTCAAGCTTAACCAGCAAGATAATCTTTTCCTTTCTACTTAACTGTCTCTTCCTGAAACTGAATGCAACATGAAAACACAAGTCTAAATCTATTGTTATTAAGTTAGAATAACAAGCCTGAAAATACAGTGAAAACCCACAGTCTAACAGATTACACATTACAAAGCGTATACTTACCAATAACCATAACACTGAACCATTTATGTACTACTATGCCATTTCAAAAGCAAAATCTCTGCAATGGAATAATCCAAACAGTGAGATTGTAAATATTCACTGAAATACAATTAAATCGAATATAGTATCTCTGATGCTTCAGCAAAATTTCATTAGTTCTTACTCTGGATCCTAGAATTCTAGTTTCAGGGTTTTTGTCATTTCAGTATAGTAATAACATTCACCAATTCACCTTGAGTTCTCTATGTCTAGGTTAGAAAGTTCAGAAGATGTGCTACAAACCTCTTTTGGCACACCAAGTCAGATTAAAACAAACTATTACGGCACTGTTTTTTCTAACAGTGTAATCGTACACATAAATGTCATCTATTCAGTAGTCAACGTATGGAAAAAGTACTGGAGAAAGCAGAAAACATTTCTCCATCATATTTTTCTTTAAAAATATTTACAGATTTAGAAAATCTAAAGTGTAAAATAGATTCTTCTAACACATGGGTACCACAAGAACACGATTACTAACTTGCAGAAATTATGCACAGCAAACATTAATTCCACTAAATCTTGTGCACAGAACTTGGTAAGTACATATTCTCCATAGTAAGATCATGAACACACCTAATACCAAATACCTAGAACATACTTCTCTCCAAAGCAACTAATTTTTTTCAGACTTAAATAATAAAGGTAACTTTTGAAAGTGGATCTCATCTTTGCTATGCACTTCTTTTAAACAAAAGTGTTGTATTGTATATGTGAAAATGTTTTAATTAATATAACATTTAAAAAAAAAAAATAAGATTCATGGGATGAAAACCATATCTAATCTACATTTCAAATGTTAGAGATGCAAGGACCGTGTCAACCAACAATATTCTTTCAGTAAGACAAAGTAAGTTCATATCATAAATAGGGAAAATAGATTTTCTGACACTTACTACTGTAGCTAGAATCCTGCATTTTGCTGCTTCCTCGACAACTTGTATTTAGCCAGATACCTGCAAGTACCTGAACTAGTGTTCGTACCACAAAGCTGGCATGGATGTCCCTACAAAAATCCACCAGCCCCACTTTCACAGTTGCACACAGGTGTAGCACTACATCTTCCAAAGTCCTGGTCCCCTCAGTTTTCTCACTTTTTGAACTTTCCTCCTCCGCTACAGTGTCATGTAAATGCTGATGAAAGTGGGGAATTTGCCGAAGTGCTGTCTCAATGACGTGAGCTGCACACCTGTGGTGAGATGTCTCCTCAAAACTGGAGCTAAATGCAGACAAGAAGCTGTAGAGTTGTGACACCGTAACATATGGCAGTAGTTTTTCCAAAACCACACTCCCCAGCTGGTCAGATGACAGAGAAACTTCTTTGCCACTCACTTCTGCAAACACATTAGTGACGAATAAAGCTGGAAAAAAAAACGTCAACAGGAAATCAGGAAAAAAAAAAAGACATAAAAATCTCAACACTCCAACTAAAACTTAATAATGGGAGTTAAAAAAACACCAAATGGTGAATAAACTATTCTGCATTTGTTGGAATACAAGTGTGAAATACACGAAAAAGGATACAAGTCCCCAGGAATTCAAAGGGCACGGCTAAAATCATGGCTCCAGCATAAAGATAGCATAGCCATTCTCATGGATGCTGTTGACTAAGAGTACAGTCAATCAGTTTCCAGGTGGAAAGGAACAAGCATTCTTTACATTTCAATTCAGGTGTACTTCCTGAATGTGGAAAAGTTTCTTACATGTACATGTGGCCTTTTCCTGGAAGGGGGGGGGGGGTTGGTCTGCTAAAACTGAGGTGTGGTTTTACAATTGTGCCACTTACACCCCCTTGTCCTTGAAGACATCTGCAGCACTGCTTAAGAATCCCTCTTAAAGGAAATCCCTTCTGTGAAACATAGGTAACATATTCCTCTCTATAATGGCACCTATGTGTAATTTACAGCCCCAAAACTCTAAGTACCTTTCTTTTTTTTTTTTTTTTTTTTTTTTTTTTAATTTCCACTAGCTTTCCTGACATGGAGCATGAAAGTCCCAACACTTTTCCCTTAATCAAATCTCACGCTGATTCAGAAAGGAAACAGTTTTAGTGTACTTGGACATGGGATAAACAGGAGAGAAAAAACACTTTTTGCTTTTGGTCACTTTGACAGTTTTAAAGCTCAAGACTGTAGCTTGCTGAGATCAGAAGACTGAATATTACCAAGTTTAGCACACTTTTTCGAAAGAGTTAGCGGTTACAGAAAATTCTCTGAAGAAAAAGTATAATATACAGCAACACTCCAAATGAAAAAAAAAAAACAAGGAAACTTAGTTTTTGGGCCAAAGTGTTGTTTCTTATCCATGTAATTCACATAATCACAAAATTAAACACCATATCCAAGGTTAGAAACAGCTGTCATTTTAAGCATAAATCAACAGTACAAAAAATATGACAGAAACCAGACCATTCTGTAAAAATCAAGGACAGATGAAGCGCCACTCTAGTACTTGTGTCTAACTTGGATGGGGGGGGGATACTCTGCACATTTACACTGCATAACTACTCCTTGCCTTGCTTCGACACATCCAGAGTCACTACATGGGGGAGTGGGGTGCAACAAGTATGTCACAGTTTGAAATGTCTCTGGCTGACTTGTGATGGCCCTGACACATTTGTCATACCTCTCAACCTCAGAGCAAGAAATCTGGACAAAGCCATACAAAGAAATGGGACAAAGGCCCAAAAATAAGGACAAGTTTTAAAATACTGCTCTTATCAACTTAGAAAGATAATAGAGGTCTTGCATTAGTATGAATTTTCTGAATGGTAAGAAATCTGAAACTCAAATATCTGTCATTATTTTCTAACTTCAGTCTTTACTGATTTGTCACTAATTTGCCAAAAAACCACAATTTTATGAAAAATGGACCAAAAATGTGATGTAAAAATATAAAGTAGCAACACAATACAGCTGGGAACCTGTCAAAGAAGGGACACTTTAATATTAGTACTGCTAACTTGAGCAGCTGACAAAATAAAATAATCTACATGCATTTCTGAAATAAAAGTAATCCAACGGATTATTACAGTTAATTCTTAATTATAAACACTCCATGTTTTCTTCCAAAATTGCTATTTTGCGGAGGGATCATTGGGGAAGAGCAATATTTTGAGCCAAAATCAGGGACAGTTGAGAGGTTTAGCTATGCTTAATTCTATAAAGCAATTTATTTGCATGTACCTCTCAACCTGTTAATGCAATAAATCTGGACAAGGCCAAATATACTGGGGGAACATATGAACAGTACTAAAAATTGCTCTTGTATAAACTGAGACAGTTGATAAAACAGGTCTTACTTTAGCATGCATTTTTCTGAAGGTTATGTAGTCTGAAACTCAGTGTGTCATTATTTAGTGACTTAATTCCTAAATGATTTGCCAGAAAACCACAAATTTTATGAGGAACAAACCAAAATTAAGAAGCAAAAAATCTATTCATTCTTTGAAAATCTGGACAGTTGGGAGGTATGGTTCAGCTGGGGCTGCCTAAGTTTGCCACCCTTCCCCCTCACAAAACCATGGTCGAATGGAGCCTCCCCCTGCAGCCATTCCAATAATCCATTACTTGGCTATTTCACTCCATTTACCATAAACTCTAATGTGCATACCGATTTACTTCTATGATGATTTGAACTTCATTTGAAAGTTTTATTTTGCATTTTACAGCACAAACACTAAGACATCTGCTAAACAAACTTGGCATTAAAACTTCTCTGCCATTGAAACTCACATTCATTGAAACAACATTGAAACCCAAATTCAAAGAAAATACATTTTACCCGTGGCAGATAAAGATTAATTCTGGGCTGTTTTCAAATCATAGGCCCCTTGCATATGAAACATACATGTGCTCTTTGATACACCTTCCTATTGCTTTGAACATTTTTCCAGTAAACAATGAAACAAAACGCATGCACCAATGCCAAAACTGCCCAATTCAGAACATTTCCATCATAAAAGTCTACTCAAACTTCTACAGTCCACCATTATCAGTAAATATGCACAATCTCTGAAGTAATAAAAAAGTCATCTAAATTCCACGTTAAATAAATCTGTAATGAAGAGGTTGCTGCTAGCAATCACCTTTATATTTCATGGTTTCATCGAAAAATAAAGTGTCTGATGCCCCGGAGGAATAAATTGCCTAAATTACATTAAAAATAAGCTAGTAATATTGCAATAGGAAATGGATGGCAAACTGATAACAGGCTCATAGTTAGTATCTTAACTTTCAGTACGGCAGCATTCACCTGTTATGGGAGTAGAACAAACAACCGTCTGCATCAAAAGCAAGTACACAACCTGTTGTGCTATTAGCAATGTGAGCTGACTTAGCATAATCAGCACTAAACCTCTCTTCCACTGCAGCTCTCAGTTCATTGTAAAATCTACTCAATACTCAACTGCATCTCAACTTCGCAGCACAAGAAATCTGGAAAAAGCCAAATTTATTGGGGTAGGTCAAACAGGCAAAAACCAGGGACGCATTAAATATTGCTTGTATAATCTTGGAAAGTTGCTAGAATAAAATGCTGCGTTACCACCATACATTTTACTGCCAAGGTCCCTGTGCAAAAGAGTCAGAACAACATACCACTATGCCAAATCACCTGCTTTGTGAAAGAAAAATGCTGTGTTACCACCATAAATTTTACTGCCAAGGTCCCTGTGCAAAACAGTCAAGAGCAACATACTACTACACCAAATCAGCTGCTTTGTGAAAGAGAGGAAGACTGAAACTTAAATGGCTATCATTTAATGAATTCAGTTCTCACCATAGCTGTCAACCTCTTAGCACAAAACACATGGACAAACCCAGTAATGAGGGAATAAAGCCCTCAAACATATTCAGTGAATTCAGTTCTTGCCATAGCTGTCAACCTTAGCACAAAAAACCTGGACAAAGCCAATAACAGGGTAATACAGTTCCAAAAATAAGGACACATTTCAAATAGTCATCTTATAAACTTAGAAAATTGCTATAATAAAAGATTGTGTTACTATATATTTATTGCTAGAATAAAAAGTTGTTTTACTATGTATTTTCTGAAGAATATGAAGTCTGAAATTCAAATGCCTGTCAATTTTACTTCTGACGGAACAAAAACAATTTTCAGCAGAGGCTCAGGGAGAAATACTGTAGACACATCTTTGTAAAATGGCAGGACACCAGAGCAAATCCACACAAACACAGGGATAAGATGCAGACTCCCCACAGAAAGCACCCCAGCCAAGAATCAAACCAGAAAACCTATAGCTGTGAGGCAACAATACTGCCACTGCACCATCAAATATGTAAGGAATTAAACATTCAGAAACCTGAAGTCTGAAATTCAAATGCCTGTCAATTTTATTTAACATTTGTTAATCAGGACAGTCTGACTTGGAACAAAAAAACAATTTTCAGCAGAGGCCCGGAAGAAATAATGCAGACATGTCTTTGCAACATGGGAGGACACAAAAGCAAACCCACACAAACACAGGGAGAAGATACAGAACCCCACTAAGAAGGCACCCCAGCCAAGAATCAAACCCAAGAACCTGCAGCTGTGAGGCAACAATGCTACCACTGCACCATCAAATATCAAGCATTACAACATTTACAAACCACAGATATTATGAGGAACAGATCAGATCAAATAAGAGGCAAAAATCTGCAATTGTTTTACAAATGGTGGTGGGTAGGGAATTCAGGTCTTTAACACCTGCATACAAGGTACAGGGTTCAAGCCTGAGGTATTCCCTACCATACCACCATGAGTCTAACCACCAGTATATTGCACCTGGGGCATTTTCTTACACACAGACACACACACAGACACACACTTACATGTAGTAAACCAAAACCACCATAAATCCAAATCCCTGTCTACGAACCCGCACAAATCCACACCAGACCCTGCCCATCGCGAGATCTTCCCCCGACGAGACTGCAGCAAACTCCAATCCACACCAGACCCTGCCCGTCACGAGATCTTCCCCCGACGAGACTGCAGCAAACTCCAGACTGCTGACGTTGCAGTCCAACCCCGACGTGTATTCCCAGCGAGTTCCAGGACAGTCTATGCAGTTTAAAACTGCATAGACTTCTGGGAGCTCCGTTCGTCATGTTTCCCAGTCACGACTGCTGCTGAGACAATCTGCGCATGCTCCAGACTGTCTCAGCAGTAGTCCAGACTAGTGCGCATGCGTGAAAGTCCGCAAATTTTTAAATTTTTTTTATTTTTATTTCTTTATTTTACAGTTGAGGGGGCTGCAGTCTGGCAGTCCAATAGCACGGGCCACCCCTGGAGTAAACCAAGATATGATGTTTTGAGCTGCGCTGTACATACCTTTCAAATGTCCAGAATACTGTAGAACGCCCATGACTGAGTTGTCACACACACATACTTAACACAATACTGTTACATACTTCATACATGACTCCCACGTCCACATAAGTCCATCTCCATGATCTAGCCCCATCATTCTACCCTCTATTGCCCTATAAAAGTTTCAGAAATAGGCTTTTGTTCTCTTGTAAACTGCCCTACTTACCCCTCCTAATGCTTCATACATTTTTCTGAAGAAAATAAACAGTTCACACTACTTACTGAAGAACTGAAACAGTACACAAAATTTCACTGATTTGCCCTAGAGAACATTACAGTATTCATTCTTAACTTAGGTTCATAGGTAGGTACTAGGCTATCTGCCCAAGGGCATTTTTAAGCCTAGCCAGAGTGTGTCGGCTTTCGTCGCCCCATTGATTAATTAACTGAGCCTCTGTCAAGCAGAGCCAATGAAGTGATCCCAGGGGTGTATTTTCTGTTACCCATCTACTTGTCAAGGCTTCTCTTGAAGAGTGTTAGTGAGGGGCTCTGCATAATGTAGTCAGGAATTTTGTTCCAAAGCATGGGGAGTCTCTGCGACAAGAATCTATCCCTCCAGCATGTTCTATTTATTGTTGTGGCAAGGTTTAGCTCACTAGAGCAAGTGGCTCGCAGTGACTTGGATTTCTTTAGGTGGAGCATGTCCATCAATTCTGAGTTGGACATGGCTTTGTAAGTCAGGCAGAGATCACCTCCGAGTTAGCGATATGCCACTGAGTACAGCTGGAGTTTTTTCAGTCGGGCTGTTTGAGGCCAGTAATCCTCTTGGTGAGGTGCTTTTGTGGTCTTTCCAGCTGTTGGAAGTGTCTTGTGAGGTACATCCCAAATGGGGTACTGTACTCTATGATGGGTCTGACGAGTGACGAGTAGACGGGCACTATAACCTCTTTATTTCTAGATGCGAACCCCTTAGTAATTAGATGGGCCACATAGAAGGATTTCCTAACTACTTTGGCAATATGATTGTCAAAGGAGAGATTACTATCTACCTGGGTCCCCCAGATCTCTTATTACCTCTTCTGTATTAAGGGGGCTGCCGCCTATGTGGTAATTCATGGGTGTTTTGCTTTTCCCCAAACGGGATGACTATGCAAGTTTTGGCATTTAGCTTGAGGCCATGACTTTGACACCAGGTGTCTGTCTCAGTAAGGCTTTGCTGAAGGATGTCCGTGTCAGCCAGAGAGTCAATTATGGCTCCCAGTTTGCAGTCATCGATGAACTTGGTTAGCCATAATCCTCCTGTGTTTGCCTGTACTTCTGAGAAATATATGCCGAACAGTAGGGGTCCCAGAACCGAGCCTTGCAGGACACCACTTGTGATTGGTTTAGAGTCTGACCTGGAGCCCGCTATTCTTACCGTGTGAGTTCTGTCTGTAAGCCAGTTGACAATCCATCTTGTGGCGTAGGGGTTTATGTTCAGGCTGGTGAGTTTTTCTATAATACCCAAGTGAGGAATGGTGTTCATATTCATATCTAATTTTCAAACCATTCCATACCCTTTACTAAACTTCTCTCCTATATTCTAAACAAAAATATTTTACTCACATAATTAATTGTCACTCAAAACATTAACAAACACAACACTGCGCTGCCCTGCTGTGAACTGGTGCTAAACAGTTAAGTGTTGAAAGTAATGCAGTCAAGCCCCCCTGCACCCCCCACACCCCCCTACTTTAATATTCTAACTCCAAGATCGCACTACAGTGGGGAAAAGAGAATATTCCCTTATCCCCACTGTACCACGATCTCCACAAAATATCTGTTAGTTGCACATCAACATATTCATCATCTAAAATACACCCAACTAACCTTAACCCACAAACTAATCAGTAAACCTAATGAATGCCCAGCCCTCGACTCAATCCTACAAATTTACACCCCTACAAGAACTCTTAAGATCTTCCTGTAAACTCTTGCTTACAGGAACAAAACCAAACAAAAAGAGCTGGACAATGTCTGTTCTTCCACTCTACTGCCAAACTATGGAATAACCGACCATATGAAATAACCCAAACTGACCACCCAAAAACCTTTAAAGTAGCTCTAAAAAAAACACATTATCTAAACAATCCATCCTGCACCTGCCTCAGAAACAAACCTCCTTAAAAAGCACATTTCACCAAATACTGGGTTGGTAAATCTTTGTAAAACCCAGTCTTCACAACAACTACTGGAAACCTACTATACAGTATACTATACTCAACATAGAATGTAGCATTTTAAAATCCATGCTTTTCTAGTGTAGAATAAAGTAAATTCCTGCGAATTTTATTTTGAAATACGTTTTTCTCTTGCGTCTTGTGTAGTATAATGTAAATCCTGTAAATTGTACTTTTGACATATGTTTTCTTCTCTGTCTTTAACATGCAATACTTTTTAAGCTTATGTTAAACTTTGTTGTCACTGTAATGCTTTCACCCCGGGCCTCCACTGAAAATGGGTCTTGGACCCAGTGGACTTTCCCGGTCAACAAATGTTAATAAATAAATATAAATAAATAATAATACCTGCACAAGAAATGGTGCTGAAGGCCTTGAATATACCAGACATGCTGTACAAACCGTCTAGACCTCATTCAGGACTTGAGTTACCTTACTGATTAGGAGCTAGGTTCTGAAGATTGTCTAAGTCAACATTTACGAGTTCTATAAGGTGCTTTCCAGTACCTTGTACACAATGCTGCTGATGCTTATGGGTTTACAACTGGAATCAGTGTGAAGCCCATCATTACGGCACCACAAAGGCAGTTCTCCAAAACTGAGATTTAATAAGTGGTGAAGAAGCATATGCTGAAGATATTTTGCAGGGGCTTAATTAAACTAAGTTGCACTGTCAAGAAGGAAACTGGGGATGTTATCAGGAACAGTGGAGCTGGTACTCCTGGTTTTAAGAGACAGGAATGACAGATTTTGTTCCACTGTGAGGTTTAGTGTGAGGGTTTCTGTGGGAGGGAAACACACGCACAGAGACGCACACACTCGCACAAAGGCAAAGTACAATTAGAACTGAACCTGTCAACAAGGACAGTTTGGGGAGATGTATCTAATTCTCCCAACACAGATAAATAATGCCATACCTTTGGTAGTTAAGGAAAACAAGCTCAAGACTGACCTCACACTTAATTGTGCTTTTAAATATTTTGTTCACCATTTGTTTTTATTCTTATATTGGGCCAGGGATTTACATTAAAGACGCGACAGTCACTTCCTCTTATTGTAAAGTTTACTGATATAACAGCGCCACCATGTGGGCTTATTTGGTAAACTTCTGAAATGTCAGGACTCAAGTTCCATGTTCTGTGACTTGGCAATATATGTCCAAAAAAAGTCTAAGACTGCAATTTCTCAGAAGAGTATAGCTCTACAAGAAAACTTAACATAGCAGCAGATGCTCAAAATTATCACTGCTGCAGTAGCCACAGCTATATAGGTTATACCCTGCACAGGATACTAACAGCCGGTCATCTTCCAGAACAAAAATCACTTTCTACATTCCCAGACTGATAACAGCTTCTGTACAGCATTAGAAAATCAATGGTGTGGGCACCACTCCCTTCAAAGCTTTCATGCCAATTGAAAGAGGGAGACTGGTGCCCTAAAGCAAGATAACGCTAAGTAAATAAAAATCAATATGTACATCCTGGCAACAAAGTAGGGGAAATGGATGGAGGGAACAGCTACTACAGCACTGATCATTCAAACATCTACTCTTATGATAAGCTTACTTGCAAAACTGTACTTTTCTTCTTATCATCATCATCATTAGTAAACCACCAAGAGAATGAAAGCAGTTCTGGCAAAAATATTTATTTTTCAAACAGACTGGCAGCACACTTAAGTAGAGCAGCAACAAGCTTACAGAAAAAACAAACACTAACATGGCAGAATTAAAGACACTAAATATGTGGGCAAAGTATTTTACTTACTTATTTTATTTACTTATCCAGGATATTAGCCTCTTTTCAGGGAAAACTCAAGGTGGTACTTATAACAGTAGAGAAAATTTGGCCAGGGTATTGGGGGACATCCCCTACTCTTTAGGAGAGTGCTTGTTCCAATCCTAGTGCTGTGGCAGCTAGGCGAACAGTACTCGAGGAGATCTCAAGATGGCAGAGAAGCAAACGTTGGTGTAGTGTTTTGATGCTCTAAAGGATTCTGAGGAGTTGTTTCAAAAACAATTTGGTTTGTTTCATCAGAAGCAAATGATCAAAACAATGATGGATGTTTTATAATAACCCTCTAGTCAGGAGGGTTGCAGAATATTTTGTGTGAATTGCTGTTACAGAGCGAAGCAGAGAGTGGAAAAGGTGTTTCATGGGGTGAAATTAGGGACAAAATCCAATTGGAATCAGAAGCCATTTTAAAACAAGATTACCCAGAAAAAAAATTATATGCTCAGACTGCTAAGGAAACTACAGAAGTGAAAGCAGATGAACACAGGAAAGGAGGTGTCAACAATCAAAGGAAATTAATGGTAAGAATTTGGAACAAAGAAAAAGAAATGGAGAGGTATGGACAGGTCTGTAACAACAGCACTCGACAATGTGCGGAACTAGTTATAGATGGCATCTCCTATATAAGCCAGAAGATATAGCAAATCTGCTGGCCAATAAATTCAGCTTACATTTTACTTCTCCATTACCCCCAGTTCTCCCCCAAGAAATACTACCACCATTCCTCCACCAATTATCACCAATGAAGAGGTAGCCACAGTGCTCTCTAAAGCTAAAAACATGACATCAATGGGGCCCGACGACACATACCAGGTTGCCTCTTAAATAGCTTAAATCAGGACCTATCAGGCCCAATAAGAGCTCTATTTAACTACAGCCTCTGGGCCAGCTTTGTTCCGATAGAAAACAACTACTGTCATTCTTCTGCATAAGGGAGGATTGTCACCTGACCCAGGAAATTACACACTCATAAGCTTGACTAGTCTTATTTTTAAGGTCATGGAAAGAAAAATCATGTGCCTAATAAAACAAAGACATAGGAAACCTCCAAACACTGGACTCTACCCAATTCTGCATTGTCAAAGGCAAGTTGTGCATACTAAATCTGGTGTACTTCTTTGAGAAACTCACCAAGGCCATGGATGAGGGCAAAACAGTGCATACCATCTACATCGACCTGGCCAAGGCATCTGACACAACTATCCACTTATGTATAAGAAAAATCACAAAACTGGACATAAATCCCAGATGGAGAGTCAATTGGCTCAAGGAAAGGACACATGTAGCTGAAGTGGGTGATTCAGGTTCCAGCAAGAGGCCAGTTACTAGTGGTGTGCCACAAGGCTCAATGCTGGGACGCCCCTGTTCAGAACATACTTATTGGATGCTAAGACCAATGTGGAAGGCCTCTGGGTGGCAAAGTTTGCAGATGACTGCAAGCTGGGGACAACCACTGAATCCCCCAACAATGTAGATATCCTTCAAGAGGGTCTAAATCAGGCAAATGATTAGTTTCAGACAGTGGTTCTGACACCAAATGCAAAGAAATGCATCATCGTACCCTTTGAGAAATCAAATACCCCTGATAACTACAACCATTAAACACAACCCTAAGAGTAAACTTAGAGGTGAGGGATCTAGGTACACAGGTAGATGGCAGCCTGAACTTTGACCATCACATGTCCACAGTGGTAAGGAAGTCTTTCTATGTGGCACAACTTATAAGTCTATGTAAATTGTTAATAAGCTGTTTTTATATAATATATTTTAATTTCTCTCTAGCTTCTTAATTTCCATTCTAAGATAGCACAGTCCTAGTTTACACTATGGTGTTAAGGGGGAAGGGGGTTAAAGGAATGAGTTTAATGCTTTTATTGCTCTTAACAGAACCACCCTCTATAACCACTCCCTTGCTCCAAATAACCTGATTTATACACAACTAGGATCGCTTGTTTGTGTGTTTCGATAAAGGATATTCAATTTTTAACTTAACAGTTGACTACCTACCATTTTCTATTTTATTATTTTATAGTATGTACTTTACAGTTCAATTTTTATTAGTGAATTAGGTGGATGACATAATTCAAGGAGTGAACATCACACCCTCCACACTGTGAAGTTTCTTTTTGGTTTAAAATTTACTCTGTTAATAATACAGCCATTTAGTCACTACTCATTGAAAATTCTTTGGGATGACAGTACAGGATCTTAAATTCGAGTTGCGTATACAAAATTGTGTAAAAAATTACCAAAAACTAGGGATGCTTTATAGAGCCAAATACTCTCAATAACACAACTAAAACTACACTTAGCAATACTTACTATCTCCACCCATTGCTTTTATGGCACTCCTATCCTTACTAACCTCCAATTACCACAAAAAACCTAAAAATGAACAATGCTATGATAAACTGGCCAAATCTGCAGCGAACACCCCTTTCAGAACTCACCACTGTCTAGCTGTACAGCAGCAAAAAGCTAAAATTGGTTAAAACTACACCATCATCATATATACAGCTTCTTACCAACTAAGAAATTATCCAGCGTCCATCTGCTTCTACAGCACTAAATACCATTCTACACAACTATTTTAAAAACAGTAATTTTACAACATGAAGCTTTTTCTTCCCAGGCCTCTCCTGAAAATGGGCACCCACCCAGTCAGAATTTCCTGGTAATCAAATAAATAAATAGAATTCTATTTATCAGTTTTGTTATGTCACAATAACACCCACTGGTTGACCAAGTAGGTTCACTGGACACAGACTCTTCAGAAATAATCTGAATGCAATGCCTGGTTAAGTGACTTGCTGAAGGTCACACAGTAGGCAAATGAGAACAGAGGGAATCAAACCCCATACCAGATGACTGCAATGCTTTTTCTTAACCCTCTGTGCCAACCCATCAGTATTATTTCCAATTGCTTTCTTCTTTTGAAGAAAAGCGTTATCAAATTTGTTTTAATAAACTAATTAGTTCCTGTACTACTACTATAAAATAAAATATCAACCACTAATTATCTCATACTTCGTAACTATTCCCCAATGTACAGACAATATGTACTTCATGCTGTCTGATGTATCACATAAAATCTGCAAGCAGTCCTGCTACTGTGTCTCATGATGTTCAATGAATTTTGCATTAATTTTTCTAACCTTTTCAATGCATTTTTCATTATTTTCATAACCTTTTGCAACCAAGTTCCCCTCCCCCTGTCTCTAGTCAATTAATTAATTACTTATTTATTTTACATTTTTTTACCGGGATAGTCTGACTGGACCAGGTCCATTTACAGCAGAGGCCGGGGAGAAAAGCTCCACATTTACATAACAATCAGACAAAAAAATCAGACAAATGTTAAACAGACAAACAGAATATCAACAATATATAAAAGTAATAAAAAAACAATATGGTTACCAAGGGGAATGTCATGCTAGAGATAAAGAAATTAGAGTTGTGCTACTGTAGCATATATATTAGTAAGTATACTAGGAAGGAAGGTATACGAAGAAGCAAAATAAATGTTATGTAATACATGGATACATAGCCAGGTGTTCATAAGATGCGATTTACGCGAGTTTTTAAACAGTGTAGTAGTGGATGCAGAAGTCAGAGAAGAGGGGAGGCTATTCCAGGTTCTAGATATGGTGTGGGAGAATAGGGCTTTCCCAGCACTATTGTTAGCCCTTGAGATACAGAGTAGTGATTTGTCAACAGAACGGAGAGAGGGTGATTAGCTTTGTAGTGAGTGAGAAGCTGACTTAGCGCTGGGGTTTTATGAGGATGTTTCAGGATGTTATAGGCAATGATTAGTTGGTGGTAACCGAGTAGTTGAGGAAGTTCTAGCCATTGTAGATCCCTTAGAGCCTGACAGTGGGGAGTTCTGAAAGAGGAGTTGTTAGCAAACTTGGCAATTTTATTATAGCATGACTCAAGTTTCTCAAGATCAAGTTTTCTGGTCCGGGTAAGAATTGGTGCTGCGTACAATAGTGTGGACAATAGGTGAGTTTGGGCTAGGGAGATATGTGCTGATCGGAGAGGAGAATTTTGTGTCTGTATAGTGTTCCCATTTATTTGTGTACTTTGATGGTTTGGGAAATATGGACATCAAAGAGGAGGTTTTTGTCAATTTATACACAAAGGAGTTTAGTATGGGTTGAAGGAGAGATGGTAGTGCCATTTTTGGAAGTGATGGTAAAGGAAACAGGAGTAGTTTTCTATTTATTGGTAAATGAATAGGAGCAATTTAGTCTTATTGGGCTTTAGGATGAGTTGGATATCAGTAATCCACTTCTCCATAGAGGTAAAGGATTCCTGAGTGAGTTGTTGTAGAGTGGTGAGAGATGGGGCAGAGCAGATTAGAGTTGAATCAGCTGCATACTGGATGAGTGTGGCATGCTGGGTGGAGGTATGCAGACTGTTAGTGAAAACAGAAAAAAGAAGTGGGTCCAGTATTGAGCCTTGTAGCACTCCAATGGTAGTACGTAGTAAGGGAGATAGTATGTCTTGCCATTTAATGGATTGTTGCCTGTCCAACAGATAGTTCTTGAACCAGGCCACAGTAGATGGGGCAAAGGATGGGGAGGCTAGAGTACCTAGTAGTAAAGGAGTGTGAGACCATATCAAAAGCTTTGGAGAGATCTAAGAATATACCAGTTACAAAGTTATTGTCATTTCTGTGTTGATTGACCAAATTAGTAAAAGAGAGAAGGGCAGTAGTTGTACTATGGTATAGCCGGAATCCATGTTGTGTGGTGGAAAGGAGTTTGTGTGTGTTCAGGAATTGCATAACTTGAGAATGAATAAACTTCACAAGTAGCTTAGATAAGGGAGATAGTATGGCAATTTGGTGGTAATTTGAGAAGTCGAAAGCGTTGCCACCTTTATGAAGTGGAATGATATATGAAACTTTCCATAGATGAGGGATATAGGCTTCCTGTATTTAGTGGTAGATAAGGATAGAGACAGGATAAGATAAGGATTCAGCGGCTAGTTTTAGGAAGTTGGTAGGTTTCAATTTTAGGAGGAATTTTTTTTAATTGTAGAGTTGGGAACAGGAGAGAGGGCAAAGGAAGGAATGTTATTTGGACATTTGGTTGGGGTATGCTTCTGGCTGTTTTTGGATAGTTGGGTCGATAATGTCAGAATAGATTCGGTGAAATGGTGATTACATTGGGAGGCTATGCTCTTGCTATTATTGGTGGAGCTAGGAGCTGGAGTGGTGGTTTTGCCTGGTTTTACTATGGAGTTGATAGTTTGCCAAATTTTTGAGGATTTTTTTGAGTATTTGCTTTGGACACCAAGGAAATAGTTTTGTTTATCAAGTTTGGTTCGTTTCTTGGCCTGATTTCCAAGTTGTTAGTAGTTTTGTTTGGCTAGGGTAGTGTTCTCTCTCTTTCAGATTTTCCAAGCCTTGTCTCTGGACTTTAGTAGGGCGCTTGTGTCCCTGTTTAGCCATAGTGCATAGTTAGTCTCAACTCTCACCTTCCTGATGGGTGCTACACTATTGAGGACATTGGTGAAGGTACTATTGAAGTAGTCGACTGCCTGGTCTAATCCTAGGGTTCGTTGTGGCTCCCAGTTACATTGCTTTAAAATAGCGTTAAGTTCCTGAGGGTTTAGACTGCAGTCGCCTCTGATGTCTATAGGCTGTGGGCTTGGGTAAGTTGTTGTGTTTGCGTAGGAGAAATGTGGGAAGGTGGTTTGCAAATTACTAACATGCAGGAAATATTCACACGTGCATCTGTGTAAGATGATCTAGACACAGCTACAATATATTAGTTACCAATGTGAAGCAAGTACAAATTCTTGTTGATCATTGTCCTCTGCACGGAGGTTTCAGTAGGTCTACCCACAATTTTACAAATGTTGAAATCCTTTTGCAAAATTCAGGTCAATTTTTTTTTCACAAATCATGAAATAAACAAAAACATTGTTTGTGATTTCCTGACACAAAATAAATACTTTTACTGGAATTTACTGTACACTACCAAACACCTAATTTCTTATGTGCCAGACAAGCAGTCAGGGGTTAGTCAGAAATTGAACCCTGAATCTTCTGATTTACATAACTTAAATGCTCCACTTGGTTTCACTGTAAACACAAAAAAACTGTGCATCTTTAAACACTTTACCTGTTTAGATCTTAACTCTAGCTAATAAATAAATAATGGAAAATTATTTTTGTTCTATTTCAAACCTTTGTTCCTCTCAGTTATTACTGATTTAACTAAAGCTACAATTTAGAATAATGATAATTCTTCTAGCCTCTTTGTCTGCACCATGTGTTAACCCACTACTGCTTTTTATTCCATGCAGAAGTCAGGATATTTCCTATGGTCAGTACAAAATTATTTTCAGGAAATATGCCTACCTTGTTTTTATGTCTCTACCCTACGAAGCATATCAGGAAATTACAGTTTTTAATACCATATATCAGTATGAACAAACCTGTCTAGTAATGCACACTGATTCATTCTAATGAAACTGATTTAAAGTGCAGAAGATGCAACCCACTTGATTACTACCCTGTCAACACATGCAGCCTGTAAAAATAAAATTTTAACAAGAAATCTGATAACTCTCAGTTTTGTCCTTATTGGAAATGCAATAAATTAAAACCAAATGTATTTTGTAATATCTAAATGGCCTATTTAGACATACAAAATGTCTGCTTTCCCTTGTTACATCTTCCAGAAGAGACAAAACATTCTAATTTATTGTTTAATATTTATAAACTCTACATGTTTACACACTGCAAATCTTTACAAGCAAATCATATTTTAAAATATGCCTTACCTTCTGTTAACATTAACTTAACTTTATGCAATTAAATTAAGTGGCTCACTGAAAAATATTAACTTGTAAAAGTAATTTACTTCGTCTTTGTGAAATCTTCTTAAAAATGTTATGCAAAATTAAATTCAAAGATGGCTGCATAAACCATAGGTTACCTTTTTCCAATATATGGGGTGGGGATAACAGGGTGTGTGTGTGTGTATATATATATATATATATATATATATATATATATATATATATATATATATATATATATATATATATATGGATTCACTTTAGAACCTCGAATTACCAAAATCTCGAAATTCATATGGTCGAAACCAAAAGATCGAGTTTTGGAAACTCTAACTTCTAAAATGAAACCAAAAAAAAAAAAAAAAAAAAAAGTCAAACATCGCTTTTGCAGGAAGCCCCCCTGCATCCCCCACACTCCCCTACTTAAATATACCAACTCCGAGATCGCGCTACAGTGGGGAAAAGGGAAATCTCCCATTTTGCACTGTATGCGGAAGCGCAAAACGGGAGATTTCCCACTTCCTGTCAACACTGCAAAAAAGATAAAAACATTACGTACACACAGAGCGTACAAGAATCCTTGCCTCAGTGTGCATGTAACATTTAAAGGTAAGTAAAGTGTTATTTTTTAAAACTTTACATATTTGATTTACTGAAATATCGATCATATGGTCTCGACCATATGAAATTCGACATTTCAGTAATTCGATTATGTAAAGTGCTCCCATATATATATATATATATATATATATATATATATATATATATATATATACACATACACACATACACACACACACAAGCCTGCATGCACTTGTAATATGGAACACTCCTTCCAATGATAGCTTACATCCTGGAATGACAGTGGAAATATGCAATTATTAATTGGAGACTGTAGTCAACATATTTCTCACTTACCTGAATTCTCATTACTTCATTTGTTTAGTTACACGAACAAGCTAGCCATTTCCTTGTTTCATTCCCTAGCAGTACTAGGAGGCTTACATAGCTCCCAACATTCAGTTTGCTATAACCAATTCTGGTCAAATACAGAAATTTACTGTCAGCTGTAATATCTGAAATAATTCTACCAGAGAAAATCCATTTTGACACATACTGAAATATCAAAAATATAAGTCTCACAGTACCACGTTCTTCATTTGATCTCTGTTGCAGTAGCGCCAGCTATACGTACAGGCTATCATATTTTACAATAACTGAGAGGAGTAAAGGTGGTAGTCCAGGAGCTCTAGAAGAATGGTCCTAGCAAACTTGGAAAGGGGATCTAGTCTGCAGTACAAAAGATAAAGTTGCTGCTTTCCGAATGCTTCTGGAGTCCAATCCTTCCCAAAAAGCCATTGAGGAAACAAGGCCCTAGTAAGAGTGCACATTTACCCTGCCTGGAATTGATTGGTGGCGAGTATAACAAAAGAAAATAGCAAGAGATAGCAATTTGGAATCAAGGAAGTTTTGGCACAGGTTGTCCTTTTTAAACCTTCATAAGAAATGAATGACTGAGAAGAGTTATGAACGTTTTAGATCTGTCAAGGTAACATCAGAGTTGTCTCTGGACATCCAGCATATGAACAGTACCCTTGAATTCTGGGGGAAAAAAAGACAGGGAGATGGACAACTTGGCTCAAAGTACACTCAAATACAACTTTAGATATAAAAGAAGGATTAGTTCTGAAGGAAACCCTCTCTATGTGTAAAGTTAAACAAGGTTATCCAACCATGGGAGCATGCGACTTGGACTCTCTTCTTTTAGAAATCAGAGCAAACAAAACAGTTTTTTTATGTGATGAACTTCAAAAAACATCAACCCAATGAGCTGGTTAAATGGAGCAGGAGCTTTTTCTTTTCTTTTCCCAAAAACAAAGTTAAGATTCCAAGGAGGAAATGCCCGTTTTCTACGTGGACAGGTATGAAGAACCACTTTCAAAAACATTCTGACATGGGAATGCATTGAAAGTATTGGATCCATGGGCAGACATGTTGAAATGGCAAAGATAAGAACCTTGATAGAGTAAGAAAGCCCACAGAATAATAACTTTCACAATTATTGTAGAATTAGAGACAAAGCGTCCTAGTTTTTGTCTTGGCACCAGCTAGAAAATCTCTTCCACTTAGTAAAATATGACTTCCCTGTCGTAGATGTTTTCACTTTCATTAATACCTACTGCATGACCTAAAAAAACAAGTGCCTAAAAAGTATAAACTCACTCTCACTCAAGATACTTAGTTTAAGCTGTTTGGACGTACTCACACAAGACTAGTTTTGCTCTGATGAAATGTTACATGCCTGCAGAGTGAGATTGTGCTGAATTGCTATATCCCAGACCATCATCGTTAATTTGTACAAAGGTTAAGATCTAGATCCTCCCAGTTTGTTTTTGCACCATTTCACTGCGGTGTCATCTGTACTCTCTTGTAACAGCCCAGGGGACCACAGATAAGTGTGTTCAGATCCTTTAGGACTATAAACATCTCTTTTATGTGTGTGTGTTTCAATCTGTGCCTTTTGTTCCAAACACCTGATACTTTTACTCCCAAAGGAAAATGCTCCTTAAGTGTCAGTAGTTACAGTCTGCTCTGGAGCTGGAAGGTAAAAATGGGGGACCTGGATTCAGATAAAAACAGTCTCTCCATGAAAGCAGTTCCCTTTTTGCAAATCCCAAAACTGGAATCTCGAAAGTCAAAGAATGTGTTGATGTTGGAACCAAACAGATTTTAAGTACCGATAAACAAGAAGGCACTGAAGTAACATAACAGGTAAAATCACAAAACCTTTATTGTCCAAAAGTGAATTGAAAATCATAAGTATAGCAACTTTAACTGACTAAGCGCTTTCACCCTCATGGGCATCTTCAGAGTCAGTTAACGTCATTAAAAGCAAACTTTAAATACAGCTATCAATTAATACATAGTCAGAGAAATGTGGTCAAGGGCCAGATGATCAGGTTGTCACGTATTATCAGTGAAGATGACATTTATACAGTTGAACTGGGCATATTGAGGGATTTGTTTGTCCAAAGAAGTTATCCGATCGACATACTTTTGACGCTTCAACATGAAATACTCAGAATAAGGTCTATTGACTTTATTCCCATTTTACATGATGCACACAGGCTGTGTGACAAAGTTTTTAATCACAAAGAAGTGCCTGATAGGAAAGATATGCCAACAGGAATGGTATTACGACACAACATGTTAGCACTTGAAGTTAAGGATGTTATTTACAGTGCTTGGGATAGTCTTATTCCTGTACATTTACACAACACACTAGGTAAAAGTCCTTCTTTTATCAATAGTAGAGGTTTGAATTTGAAAGATTTATTAGAGAAGACCCCTAGATCCTTTGGACAAAGACCTGCTAAAATGGCTAAATGTGGCAACTGTAAGGCCTGTAAATTTATTAATGATGGTCGTTATTTTTATTTAGGTAGCTTTAGGAGAACTTTGAAGAGCCCTGGTCACTGTAATTGCAATACGAGCATGGTTATTTATGCTGCCACCTGTTTATCTTGCCCAGCGTTTTATATAGGAATGACTACCAGGAAGTTGAGACAAAGAATTTTAGAACATTATAGGGATATAAAAAACAAGAAAACTACTAACTCACTATACGTACACACGAATCACTGTCCACATTTCAAAAAGTTCATTTTTTTTGTTATTGACAGGCTTTACACAAAGGAGTTTGGGGGAGATTTCAAAACTGTGTTGGAAGTAAGGGAATGTCTTTGGCAACTGAGACTTGACGCTAGTAATGCTCTTGGTATCAATGATGCATTGTCTCTAGCATGTATTTTAAGACACAAGGCAGCTTGTATACAACATATAATTTTATTATTTTTAAATACAGTGATAGACACGAGTTTTCTGCTTTATATGGAGTGTTATTACTGTACATGTTGTTTTTAATTTATTATATTTCATTTCACTTTGTTTCATTTTTTGGTTTGTTTTATTTTTTGGTAGCAACTACTCATTGTGATTTCAGCAAACAAAATACGGTTGTGTAGGATTTCAAGGCTTGGTGAACAAGTATTTTAGGGGATAATTATCCAATTAATTACTATCCTGCTTTACTACCTCTGACTAATTATGTATTAATTAATAGCTGTATTTAAAGTTTGCTTTCAATGAAGTTAACTGACTCTGAGAATGCCCATGAGGGTGAAAGCGCTTAGTCAGTTAAAGTTGCTATACTTATGATTTTCAATTCACTTTTGGACAATAAAGGTTTTGTGATTTTACCTGTTATGTTACCTCAGTGCCTTCTTGTTTATCAGTATTTCACATTTTTGGAGTTGCTAGATTTTAAGTACCACTGAATCTTCCTCATGTGAAGACTGTCTAAAGGAATAATGAGAAGTGCAGATGTCAAATCCTAGTACCCTGAGAAATTCCTTAGCTGAAGTCTTGGACTAGGTGGCAAAACTCAGGAACAGATCTAGATATATACATCTACTGTATCCTGTTGAAGATACTCTCTCTGAATTGAGGTATCCAGGAGACACCACAGGAAAACAATCCTGCCAGAAAGAGTCAAACAAGACTCTTAGGTTCATAGGTAGATATTAGGCTATCTGCCCTAGGGCATTTATAAGCCTAGCCAGAGTGTATTTGGCTTCCGCCTCCCTATTCGATTAGCCTACTGTGCCTCTGTAAAGTAGGTCACAGAAGGTACCCTTTTAAAGATTAGTCTACTGTGCCTCTGTCTAGCAGGACACAGAAGAGATCCCAGGGGTGAATTTGCGATTTCCCATCCACACGTCCAGATTTCGCTTGAATATTTTCCTGAAACCCTGGTATATAAAAGGAGACCTTTTCTCCAGCTGAGAGATTCTTGACACTTCCAAAAAGACTATGCAAAGAAAGAAAGAAAGTTGCCTACATCAGGAAAAATGTGAATACCTTGCAGTCTGTAACAGGATATCACTGGAGTCAGACATGTTCTGAATACCCTTGGAGCAGGGGATAAACCAAAGGGTAATGAAGAGAACGGATAATGTGTAATCCATACACTGAAAACTTTATGAAACTATTAAAATCTGAGACTACAGGAATAGGATGCTAAGCATCCTTTAAATCTAGGGTTACTAAAAAACTGAAAGGAGGAATCAGTTGTAACAGGGTCACATGGACAACAAAACAGTAAAAAGTGTTTTTCTCTTACAGCACATTGTGAAAAGAAAAGCACAACATGCACATACTCCAGCCCCTAAAAAAAGTATTAAATATACCTTTAACAACTTTTTCCACAAAAATAAAAAAAAGTAGCACTCCATGGCTTAGTTACAGAAAAGTGACATTATTTAAGCTAGGAAAATGTTTATCAAATGTACACCACTTTAACAGAAAAAAGTTAAGTTTCTGCCATAAAACTAAATGTGGACGTCACCTCCCAAGGAGCTTATCTGCCCAGCAATGGAGATAGCTTTGCCAACTGTTGATCTTCAAAAAGCAAGCAAGAGAAGTGTTCTTCAGCTGCATAAAAGCTTTAAAGGGTTTGGTATCCATAAGCTCTAGACCCATACAGCTAAGGCTACTGCAACACTAATCAAAGGATGAACATATTCCCTTTTCTCCAAGGTATGGTGATCTCAGAATATGTATACAGAAGTTTGGGGGAGTGTGGTAGGACTTGACCTCCAATCGGGGGTTCTGTGATACAGAAGAGTGATGTTAGATATTCATTCTTCTGGATTTTCTGTTGCTTTTTTCCGATGTTTTGGGAAGCAGTACTGTGATATTGCAAGCCCATATATTTCGACATGGGCCATTTTTTTCTTTAATTTATTATTTGTAAAAGATGGAGACACATGACCTATAAGAGAGAGTAGAATGTGCCATGAATAGGTATGAAAACAATCAAGAACAAGTATTTATATTACTCAAGTCATGTACCACTGATATTTAACCTCATGACATGAAGAAATGTAAGCCTTAACTCACTGAAAGAGGTAGATGACAAATGGAAGTTAAAATGTGGAATCAGACATCTGAAGCCCCAAATCCTACAAAAAATGTGCGCAGTTAACGTAAGGCTTCAGCTCAAAAAACTCTATAAATTTAAATTTTTTTACCAAAAGGAAACTGCTTTACAAAGAAGGCCAAGTAATTTTTAAGGCAGTGCCACAACTAGAATGACATATTTTCCTAGACATACATAAGAAATAAAAACATACCCCTCTCTTCATCTGTACTGAACCCTTCTTTTAAGATGTGGACCACTCGCTGAAAATAGCTCACGGTCTGAGGATCCAGGTCAGAATGGCGATTTTTCCTAGGGCCTCGCTTTTTCTTCCTCTTTCTCCCTGCCGTTTGGTCCTTTCGTTCTGTACACTCATCTACCAACTCTTCTTCTTCTTCTTCTTCCTCTGCTTTAACAGGACATTCCTGAACCTCAGTCTCAGTAGGAAATGCAGTTTCTTCCTCCTCTGAGTTTTCACATTTTTTAGTTTTTGAAAGTTTTACCTTTTCTGTCGGAGACTTTTTTTGTCTGTCTTTCTTCTTTCCTCCTTCCATCGTTCACTTTTAACAACATGAAATCTGAGCGAAACAGGTCACAATCCTGCAGAAAATAAGTTACACAATATTACTTTAATAATGTCTGCATATATGTCATAGGTCATGCCACCTTATGTCTCAACATCATTCCTACACAGTTTAACTAAAAGCTTCTGTCGAATGCAGCATTCAGCTTGACCATTTAACAACCTGCTGGTACCCAGATTGTCTTTCTAGCCACAAAAAAGAAGAAAATTAATAAATGGCCTTTGCCACCACGGCAGGCTGCTATGGTGCTATGGGTGACTCTGCTGTGGCCATCTGTGGTTCCTCAAACCATTCCTCTTTTTTCCTTGACTCCCTCTGGTGAAGTCTCTGCAGTCACCGTGGACAGGGAGCTAGACACTTCCCTTGATGGGCAAGGGAGAGAGAGAGAGAGAGAGAGACCTTCTTTTTTTAACACGTTTATTGAATTATCACTTGACATAGGCAAATTTACATTTATATAAAAATAATCAAACTGTACTAACAAGTTCACGTTTACAAACCTACTTCACATATTGTTATATGTCATATAACCTAAGCAACTTTACATAAATTATTCGGTCCACTCCCCTCTTTTTTTAAACAAGAAACAGCTTTATTAAACAATCATCACTTACGACACAGGCAAACATACATTTATATAAATGAAAACAAACCACACTGACACTATCCTAGTTACAAGCATTTTATGACAAACCATACCGACACACACCCATTTGCAAACATTATACATCACTTATAATATAGCCAATCATTTTCAAACATTAAATAGCTGATTTAAGTCCTGCCTTCTATTAAACCTCATTCCACCCCATAGATATTGTTACCACAATTCCCATTTTTCCCTTAGAAGTTTGCTCTTATCCTTTTCTAAACATCTCCGTTCCTATTGTTTTATCTGTGTTGCTGTATTCACTACTTCAAGTATAGTTGGTTTAGATTTTGATTTCCATTTTCTAGTAATTGCTTTTTTGGCAGCCACCATAATTAGACACAGCAAGGCCTTGTGTCTAAGCAATTCTGATTCAGTGTCATAGCTCAGAAAAATCATCTGCTATGTCACACCAATCTGCCTACCAAGCATCTCTGACAATGCATTTCACAGGGAATCCCTAGCCTGTCAACTTGCTGCACTCCGAGAAAATGTGTTCTCAATAATCTTTCTTCCCTGCCACACATG
Source organism: Protopterus annectens (assembly GCF_019279795.1). NCBI lineage: Eukaryota > Metazoa > Chordata > Ceratodontiformes > Protopteridae > Protopterus > Protopterus annectens. The sequence goes on from NC_056750.1 coordinate 249,514,807, forward strand.
CAATATGAGGAAAAAAATCTCTGGAGTCTACTTTGTGTATAAAAATGTCTATGTAAACAAATCATTTCCAAGCAAAAATCCTAAATCATCTTCTAGATTTTGTTGCATGTTTGGGAGACATATGTATCCTCCCATTGTTTCTTTTTGAATTGCTTATCCAATCTCTCTCTTTCTAATCCTTTCTATCCTCCTCTTATTGATTCTTATAGTTATCATACAAGATTTTATATGATCTAGTAATTATTTCTTTTTAATGGCAGCTTCTGTTCTAGAGTCTACTAAAAACTCTAGAACTGCTGGTCTTTCTTCTGGGACCCCCTCCCCTATTTCTCTTTGCCTATCCTCTATATCAATCCTTGATAGAAAAGGCAATCTCTAACCTGCAGGCAATCTCTAACCTGCAGTCCAAATAAATTCTTGGCGTCTTCCCTTTCTGTCATCTTTCCCTCTCAAGTCACTTGCTCCCAGTACCTTGGTTCCTTTGCCAATTTTCTCCAATTAATTCCAGCCACCTATTGTCTGTATCCCTAATTGTAGTCATCCGTGTTGGCAGAATCTTTTTTCTCCATTCCCTTGTTGACTTAGTTCTTAGGATACTTTCTGGATATAATATTCTGTATGATTGTTATTCTCCTTAAGGATCTGCATCCAAAATCCCAGTCTCTCCTTGTTTCTTCAGCTTCCCCCACGTTTCATCATCATGCCTTTCCACTATGAATTATGGTTTCCTGCTTGTGCTATGTATAGGAGCCTTAACTGTGCAGCTCTAAAATACTCCTTCAAATTGGGTAATCCCAATCCACCCTGTTTTACTGGAAGAATCCGCTTATCCCACTTGACTCTTGTTGTCTTTCTCCTCCCAGATAAAGTCTTCCACTCTTGTTGTCTTTCTCCTCCCAGATAAAGTCTTCCGCTCTTTATTAACTGCTATCTGCAGCTTCTCTTCTGGTTGATAACAATATGCCTTACCTGTGTACAAGACTAATGGGACTAATAACACAGGTTCATAGGTGGGTACTAGGCTATATGCCCGAAGGCATTTATAAGCCTAGCCAGAACTCCGAGCGGATCTGAGCACTAACACTTCGATTCTTGACATAGCTAAAGAATGCCTTGTGGTTATCTTTGGAGTCCTTGGCAATTTTACTTGCGAAGCTCGCCTTGAATGATTTTATGAGGGATCGTAGTTTCATGCTGACATTGATCAGGGATGTCTTCCCTTCTTGGGATTTTACTCTTTTCTGTACTAGTTTCCTCCTTCTATTGTATAGCTTGTTTATGGCAGGAGTCCACCAGACTGGTTTCCTTTTCTTGGAGGAGTGAGTCTTGGTTTTGCTTGGGATGTCACGATCCATGCATTCTTGTAGGTGCCTGTAGAATGCATTAGTAAAGGATTTTGCAGCTTGGACAGCGTTATCCTTCAGCATGGGGGCTTTGACACTTTCCACCTCGGTCTTAAGTAACGTGAAGTTTGCTTCTGAAAAGTTTTTCACGGTGGTTTCCTTGTCCAGGGGTAGGGGCGGAATGTGGATATCCAAAGTGATTTATTTATGGTCATGAAGAAATGTATTTCTTTCTTTTCTGAAGAAATGTCAAGCAGAGGTCTTTAATTTTGCCTCTGAAGAAATGTCACCACTGAAGAAAATGTCCAAAAGTAGACCAGACAAACTCCATACTACTGTATCTGTTATACTTTATTTGTCTCTGAGCAAATTCTTGCCAAACAGTTAATTCTCTCAGAGCTATTTCAATTCTATTATAACAGCTAGACTGATGAATAGACTAAGGCACACAGTCTAAGATGTCACCCCTGAAAGAAACATACTGTCCAGTTTATATACTGTTTTCAACCAATGTTACTTTTAATGTCCTTGTGACTTGTTCTTCTGGTTTCTGTCTGTGTCATGAAAAAGTCCATCGTTATTTCATGCCCGTTTTTGGTTCTCACTGTTACTGAAGACTTCACAAATGACTCTCCACGTCATCTTTGTGTCACTTGACCTGTCTGCATTTTATTTATTTATTTATTTCTGAATCTGAAAGCCAAGAAAGTCAACTTCCTTTTTTTCTATAACAGGATGCATTTACAGTACTGCCCACAGATATATGTTATTAATATCTAAGCTGAACATAACTGTTCTTGCAAAGCAAGCATATTATGAAAACTGCTGTTTGTCCTTGCACATTTCCTTTCACTGTACACACAGTATATTGGGGAAAAGCATTTTAATTTACACATTCTCTATCAATAATTTACACAATCTCTATCAATTCCCCACTTTTTTTTATTTAAGACCCATGAAAATTGTAAGACAATTTATAACAAAATATGATCTTCAGTACTTTGAATCCCTTGGTCTGTTGCAACATACGAATCCCTTGCATTCGATGCTATTTTTTTAAACAGTGTTACATTACCAACAACTGTTACTTTTATTAACACAAATCTTATAATGACGATAAGAACAATTAATGCGGAAGTTGTAGTACCCCACCCATAGACACATAGCCATTATTACTTATCTATTTTTAACTGTTTTTATGCTTACTTAAGAAAGTTGTCAGTCTTGCAGTTACACACAGGCATTTCAAAATCTTGTAAGTTAACACTTGCTTTACAAGGCAAAACCTTGTATTAGAAACAAGCATATTTCGTTTGCACTGCATAATTACATTATTGCTTTGGGAAAAGAATATTAAAAAAAGCAATTTACAAGAAAATGTGAACCTCTATACTTAATAGCTTTTCTTCATTGTTAACAACAGTTACTTGTTTGACAGGTTTATAACACATCTCTTCTGTTATGTCTGAGATAGCTCCATAAGTTGCATTTGTTATAACTCTAACTTTCTATATTGCCTTAGTGGCACCATACCAGTCAAAATTTATTTTCTGAAATAACACCATTTCCTATGTCCAGCTGTTTTTAAAATCTTTTCACACATATATATATATATATATATATATATATATATATATATATATATATATATATATACATATACATATTTTTTTTTTTTTATCATGAACCTCCCTCTTTTTTCTGGTGTTTTTTTACCATGTCCTCTGGTAATGTGCGAGTAATTTTCATTATTGGAACTGCATATTCTATGTAACTCCCATGCTGTTTTTATTTATATAATCAAGCTTTTTCCCATGACTATAGTTGGTGTTTTTAAACATAAAACCTGTATGTGTAACCTCTACAGGGACTGCATGCAATGGCATTTTTCCCTCTGTAAGGAATGTGGCTAAAAAAAAACAAAAAATTGACTTGTCACATGCCTTTGCAAACAAATTTTGCATGTCCAAAATATACTGAAATCAAGTAACCGATCATGATGTCCCTGTTCTCATGATTTATTATATCCGAGTATCTCTTCCCATTTTTTCTTTGCAACTGTTTTATTTGCATAGATTGCCTTGTTCTGTTTATAGATTGCTATTATAGAAACAAATGTAAACATTTTAAGACTGTTAACAGCCTGTTACTGTACTGATACTGTTTGACTGTTATTAACTTACACTGCTAACAGCATGTTACTGTACTGATACTGTTTGGCTGTTATTAACACTGATTTTTTATGAACCAACATGGTGTGCTGCTGCTTTTGCTTATTAGCTGAAAATGCTATTTGTCTAAGTTTTAATGACTCTATGCTTTACTACCTGTATGTTTTGCTGTGTATTATTACCCTGATGGCAGTTACACCAGTTTGACTAATGATGTTTTTGCTGTACTAGTTTGTTTATAAGACTGTTTGCTGTTATATTTTATGTAATACATTTTTTTTTAAAAAATATGACATTACAGTCACTGTTTTTTACCAATATTGATCCTGTTTGCTGTATGTATAAGGTGTCTTTGGAGACATACTGTACTTTTAATGTGGGGGGGGGTTGACCCTCTCGTTACTATAGAACCTTTTGTCATTTAGGATTTGTCATAGGTACTGCCTTAAATGTTACTTCATTTCCAGATGTAGATGTGGACTTACATACCCAACATTTAATTGCATTGTTTAGTTTTGCATTTAACATTTGTACTAATGTACATGTATTTAATGTATTTGTATTAACTTTAACTTTACACTGTATCTGTATTAACTTTACTTTAAATCTATATGGCTGTAGGTTATGTCTGTGTTTATTTTGAATCTGTCCTGGCTTATTAAACCAGTAAAGTATTTTTCTGTCTTTTACTGTCTCCTTTGTTTAATTAACATTTAGTTTTGTAAACCAACACTGTCTTCCATTGCTTTAAAAGATCCCTGTACTTTGTTGCCAACTGATAACCTGTATTTTGTTAATGTATTGCTATAATGCCTATTGCCTGCCATGATTTGGTATTTTATAGGGTATACTTTATTTTTATGTAACCCTGTTTGTTCCTGTGACCGACTGTCCCTTTATGTATTTTTTTATCTTGATTTCTTTCACTATTTTTGGGTTTGAAGAAGCACTATTATAATGTGACCTATTTTCTTACAAGTAAAACATATCACCTGTTTTTCTGAACTTGGTTATGTATCTGTCTGTAACCCTGGCAGAGAAGAAGCTGCTAGTGTTCCCCCGGTTTGTTTTTTATCAGATGATGTAGTACATCCCCCCTTCCTTTCACCACGTAGTCTACAAGCTGTTTTTGTACATTTGCTATGTGCATCTGCAATACTACATACTTTTTCATTAGACCATGTATTACATCCCCTTCCTTCCACCATGTAGTCTACAAGCTGTTTGTGTACATTTGCTATATGCATCTGCAAGACTGCATACTTTTTTTTTTAAACTGTGTAGCACTCTGGCTTAATTTTTGAGTCTTTGTCTGTTAGGCAGAAACTGATTTTAAAGCTGCATATGCATTTTGCAGAATGTTATTAGCTGTCTGATGGAATTGCTTGAACATAACACATTGCCTGACTAAAACATTATTTTGTTTTTTCTGTCATGCTATTTAGATTGTCTGTAAAACAGTTACGCGAGTCTAGACACTCACCTGTTTTAGCTGATTGCTTTGCTTTGCCATTTGCCACAGCATTTACTGTAGCCTTTTCTGTATATTTGTTTATGTGCTTTGATTTTGACGATACTAAACGGAATGGGGGTCCTGGGACATGGTGGGTGATCTGTAGCAAGCTACAATTTCAATTGCAGTTTTGCCCATTGTTAGTTGCATGTGGATGATCTCTAAAGCATCATGCTGTGCCACTAACCTGGAGGTGTGGGTATCCTTGATGAATATGGATACGCCCCCACCTTTTGTATTTCGGTCCGGGTTTTACGGCCAAAATGTATGGTATGAGTTGTAGCCTGGTAGTGCTGGGGTGCTCTCTGGAGCCTTAAACCAGGTTTCTGTTACTGCATATATATATATTTTCTCCATACTGAGGAGTGCCTCGAGTGCGTGCATTTTGAGGTTTAGACTTCCTGCATTGAGTAGCATTACCCTTAGATTTTTGTTACTTGTACTATTTACGGTGGTGGATTTGTCTTTTGAGCCTTGCCTAAAAAGGCACTATGGGGGTGGCAAGAGCCTTGGCCAGTAATCGAAAGCCTAAGGGTGACAGGTGCAAGCCATCTCTAGCGAAGCAGCGTGGCTTGTCGAGCATGTCATCCTAGGCAGACAGACACTGGATCCCCCTTGAATGACACCAGAAACTTAGTCAACTGTTGAAATTGAGAATTTTTTCTTTATACCATCGTATCAATCTTGGTGAGGGCAGGATACTACTCAGGGTCAGGGTCATACTGGCCTGAGCTACGTGATCAGAGAGCTCTTCCATGTCTCTTTTCATGTAGTCCAGGGAGGTACGGCTCAGGTCATTCACACCAACATGGACAATGACAGTCATATTTGTACTTGTTCTGGAGTGACCTGAGTGCTTGTGTTATGTGGCGGATACTGACACCCGACAGGCAGCTAACAGTAACCTTCTCCTTATTCAGCCTAGTGAGTGGGACGTCAGTGTGCTTGACTATAGAGTCACCTATTACTAGTATGTTGGTTACATTATTTTGCCTTAAGGGCTGTGATTGCATGGCGCACTGGTTTTGTTAAGTATGTGTTTCATGGTTTGTGTTGGGGGGGGTTGAGGCTGCTTGAATGTTTGCTTTGGAGGTCTTTGTTGCTTTTGCAGATTTTTATTTAGAGCCTCCGAGTATGTTGTCATGTATTTGTGTGTGTTTATTGCCAGTGCGGTTTTAATGGGTCTATGTGAGACTGGTGGTGTGATGCAAGTATTTCCCTTCTCCTCTTAACTGTCTGATCCAGTCTTGGGTTGAGAGAGCTTAGCCTCCAGTTTGGCTGTATAATTGCATCTCTCACATGTATTAGTGTTTGGTGGTAGGAGGAGAGGGTGGTCTGTGTACATGAGGCAGTTGTAACATTGCCTCAAAATGCCCAGATTCACCAGTTGTACTGGACAGTACACCTGAAACTGCCCTGTGGATATGCCTGGAAAGGTACAGTTAACTGTTTTACTGGATGGCTGGTAAGGTCGAACAGAGAGCCTTGTCCTTCTGTACAGTACAGTAGGGTCTTGTGCTAGGGTTTATAAGTACTTGCTATGAGAGTTCTGAGCAAGTGCCGGGCTGAGAAATGAATGGCTTGAGTGCTTAAGTTGAAAGTTTGTCTAGTTCCAAGGGAAAAATTGAAGAGGAGACTTTGTGGAGCTGGGAAAAGTTTTACCCTAGCTAACCGGGGCTGCCTGGCGCGCAAAACCAGGCAAATGCGGTACTTATAGCAGGGAAATGAAAGAGAGAAATTAGGCCAAAATGGCCAATAAACTACTAATTTCTGGGCTGAAACCACTCCTCCAGGGACAGATAGGCTGCTCAAAGCTCTCCTCTCTCACAGGTGAGCAGATAAACTTCCTTCTATCAAAAGTAAGGTATGGGCAAACACAGAGATTTGTAACATAGCCCTGAATTCAGCACTAACCTGAAAACTGGACTATACTAGCTTAGAAAGATGGGAAACAAGTATATATTTTTGTTTTTGTTCAGAAAATAAAGCAGATACAATCAAAAAAACACTTTAAATGCACAGAAAAGGGTACTTATTGTTATATACCGCAGATCAGAGTTGCAGTCAATGCCCCTAGTAATAAAGTAGGAAGAAACACAAATACAGTAAAAGCAGATGAATAAAGTACAATTTTTTTATATATAAAACAATAGAAGACGAACAAACTGATTTAAACAAGTTACTCAATTAACCAGAAAAAAGATCAAAACTGAGCCCTGTTCCAGCAGTCTTCAAATCAGACAACTTCTAACTGCACACTCCTGCTACTAGGGTGCTGGGGAACCTTCTCCAAAAAATTATGGCCTGGATCAGTGCTCAAGTTATACAAAGAAAGCTAGATTCAGCAGGCCAGAATCTGGTCTATGCTACAGCAACAAGGTGCACCAATTTCAGAAAGAAACAGTTCACATAAGCAGGCACAATAAGCCTGTGACCAGAAATTCCCAGCTCAGAAGGGCAGAATCCAGCCTCTCCTCCCACAAGAGTGCAGACCACAAACCCTCAATGTAGAATAACTGGCCTGAAGCCCATGTGCTTAAGCCAGAACTAATACACTTTTAGAATAGCAGACACTGGGGGCCTTCAATCAGCAATTTCCAGCTTAGAAGGATGTAAACTACCTGTCCTGCCACAACAGTGCAGACCACAAACCTTCTTGATGTAAAACAACCTGTATGAGGCCCATGTGCTTAAACCAAGACTTAGAATAACAGTTACAATTTAATCAGGCTACTACCAAGCAGTAATAAATGCAGCAGAATAAATAAAATGGAGTACATAAAATAGGAGGAAACACAAATACAGTAAAAGCAGATGAATAAAGTGCAATTTTTTTTTAAGTGCAAGGAGAGAGGAAGGAAGAAACTAAGTGGATTGGCCGTCTCAAATCTTCTCTTTGTATTAAGCAGAGTGAACACTAGACTCAAAATATGATCTCACTGTACTTGGTTAAGTCAGCAAATGAGATGGACCCTGGAGGAATTCTAATACAGACTTACAGGAGGGGCGGACAATTCCAGAGCCTCCAACACTAATACCAACACAAGAACAAGGAGGGTGGGTGGGGAACTAACTGCAGAGAGACACACAACACACTGTTCAATGAAACACACAATTAGGAAACAGAAAAAATGACAATACAGTACTTTTAAAACTGCAAGTTTGTACTTAACAGAAGACTAAAATACACTACTGCAAGTTTCACTTAACTTCAGCTTCTAATGCACATGACTGTAGCCAATTCTAACTGGTTGTATTTTACTATCCGTATCCATATAACAAAGCTTCCATTTTCTCAGTTTTTGTATTATCTTTTTAGTCTCTTCCACATATCCTTAGCTGCCACACCAGAATCCTTTTTAATCCATACTCCTAAATACTTCATTTTATCATGTCCCTATGGATATTGCTGAACCAGTTCATATGTGGGTACACAATTTACTGCTGTTGCCTTTGTTTTAGCTGCATTAATTTTGTATCCCGAAAAGATTTGAAACTTATCTCAAAATGTTCCATAAAACTGTAATGCCTCTTTCTGGTTTTGTCAGGTGTAAAATAATATTCTCTGCAAACAGATCCAGCTTTTTTTTGACTACCATACCACTTGTATCCTTGGAATTTCTCAGTTCCTTATTTGCTTTGATTATGGTCCTAAATATAATGCAAATAAAGGGGAAAGAGGAAATCCCTGCCTGGTTTCTCTGGCCAAGCAGAAATTAGCAGAAAGGACCCCACCCACTTTAATTTTTGCCTCCAATCCATCATATATCCTCCTAATCACCCTTATAATGTTTTTCAGAAAATGCAAACGCTTCCATTGCCCTGGTCATAAAGTCCCAGCTTACTCTATCAAATACTTTCTCTGCATCAAGACCCAACAACAACAATGGCATTTTCTTGCATTCTGTTTTCCTATAGATTATCAGTTTTCTGTTAATGTTGTCAAATGTTTGCCTCCTCTTCACAAAACCACACTGATCCATATTTATCAATTTTGGCATTACTTTTGCCATTCTTTTAGTCAGGCTAAACTGACTACAACCTCCTAAGGGAGGGTATCAGTAGCTTCACACCACTGCCCCCCTCAGGTGAAACAGACAACTATACTGACCAGTACACCAATGCAGTATACAAGAAAACCACACTGCATGGACTCAGCCCTACCCAGAACTAAAACCTGCTCCTCAAGTAAAGACAAACCTGTTTGGTTGACATCTTCTATCAATAGGCTTTACAACAAAAAGAAGAAATTGTTGTCCAAGGGTAAAAAGGAACAAATTCCAAATTGGAAAATCTCCCTACTTAGCCTCAACAAGCAAATTAGATCACTGGTGAAAACTTCCAAAGCCAATTACGCATCAAAACTAGCCTCCAAAACAGAGGAAATCCACAAAGCCACTTTCAGTTATGTCAGGAACCTCCATAGCAAAGACCAGGTTTGGTTTGTTCGACAGTACTGCACTTATACTGATCCTGCTGACTTAGCCAACCTGCTAGCAGATGGGTTTCTGTGCAAACTTCACCCCCCCAATGCCCTTTCGACATCTCCAATACTTGTCCTGCACCTCACATCTCCATTGATCAAGTGTTAAAGGCCCTATCCAAGGCAAAGAACACATCTTCCATGGGACCTGATGGTATTCCAAGCTATATTCTGCAGTATCTCCCACAAGAACTGGCTTCGCCATTGAGTACCTTATTCAACCACAGCCTAAGTACAGGCTTCATTCCAGCAAAGTGGAGAACTGCCATTGTCATCCCCTTGCACAGAGATGGTGTCACTACTGACCCTGGAAACTATTGCCCCATTAGCTTGACAAGTCCGATCTGTAAAGCCATAGAGCGCGTTATGGATCTGATAAACAAGGACATAGGCAATGTCCAAACACTTGACCCCACACAGTTTAGATTCATCATGGGCAGATCTTGTCTTTTAAACCTGGTTGACTTTTACCAAGGCCCTGGATGAGGGAAAGTTGGCACATACAGCTTACCTTGACTTGGCCAAGGCATTTGGTACAATCCCCCACCCGGGCATCACTGAAACGCTAACACAACTTGGCATAAATCCCTATCTTATCAGGTGGATGGCCAACTGGCTCAATGACAGGACCCTCAAAGTCAAAATAGGTGCCTTTCCCTCCAACAGCAGACCTGTCACTAGTGGAGTTCCTAGGGATCTGTCCTGGGACCTCTACTGTTTGGCATTTACTTCTCAGAGGTCCAGGCAAAGAGAAAAGGCCTATGGCTGACCAGGTTTGCGGATGACTAAGATGGGTGCACTCACTGACTCCCCAAATGATGTTAAAATACTGCAAGAGGGTCTCACAACAACTAATGACTGGTTCCAAAGTCATGGCTTCAAGCTAAATGCAAAAAAAATGTATCATCATACCTTTCAGCAGAAACACTGCCCCTACCAATTACCACATCAATGGCAACCCCCTAAGCACACAACCTGCAGTGAGAGACATGGGTACTCAGGTTGATAATCTCACACTTGACAATCATGTAGTGGCAGTAGTCAGAAAAGCCTTTTATTTGGTTAATCTCATAAGTAAAGGGATTGCATTAGACCAATAATTGAGTATAACTCCCCATTTGGTATGTACCTCTCCAAACATCTGCACTAAGTGGAAAGGCCACAGAAATACCTCAAAGGGAATCCATGGCCTCCAACACCTGCCCTATGCGTGTACAGGCTCAAATCACTGTCACTCTGCTGGGTATCGTATAGATTGTTCAGAGGTGATCTGTGTCTCACCTACAAGGCAATCTCTGACCCTGCCCTACTAGAGATGCTCTATATCCGTAAATCTAACTCCTCACATATGACTCGCTCTAAAGGCCTGAATCTAATAAATGACATCAACAAAGCCTGCTGGAGAGACAGGCTTGTCTTCCAGAAGCTGCCTCATCTCTGGAATACAATTCCCGCACAAATCAAACAGTGTACCTCGCTGACCCTCTTCAAGCCCAACCTTGATGAATGTATGGGAAACCACAAATTTATTCCAGGGGTTCCACCTTTGTCCCTCATTGGCGGGGGTGACAGGTGCAGACTGAGGTTTGTTTTTGGGGATAAACTCTTGGCTAGGCCTGTAAGGCCCCAGAACAATTAGTCTAGTAACCTCCTATGATTATAGACATGAACACTTTATATTCATGGTTTAGTATTGAAATGGGCCTCTATGAAGCTGCATTTGGTGGATCTTTACCTTCTGTAGGTATTATAGCTATCCCCGCTTTCTTCCAGGATGTTGGTACTTCTCCCCTTAACATACTGTTAAACAAAACCTTCCAGATCTTTCAGTTCTTTTTCCCTCCTAGTTTCCAAATGTCCACAGGAATATCAGCTCTTCCTGGGGATTTTCCTGTAGCTTGGTTATATAACACAGTTTTTATCTCATCTCCTCCTCAGTCCTAATATTGCTCTTCGTAACATTCCAACCACACTTTTCTTCCAAACAGACCTTGATGTCACTAAATCATTAGATCTTTTATACTTCTTACTACTTTAATGTCATGTAACCTCTTTCTACCTATTCCCTCTTTGCTTTCTCATCCTCTCTTCTCAATTATTTAGACTTGAATGTACTACAGTCCATACAAACTGATAAACCTAGTTTTCTTAATTCATAGATGATTTTTGCTTCATTTAAATCACCTTTTTTGTCTTTTGCTTCAATTCTACAATTGTAGTTCTAAGTTGTATCACTTCACTGCCATTGTTGGTATTGTAGTATTCTTTAAAATTTTCTAACTACCTTGTGGTAGTCGCCTCTGTACTGTACTGAAATTTTCTATATTGTATTAGCCTATTGGAGCTTTTCTCCTCGGGCCTCCACTGAAAATGGGCTCTTGTCAGCCAAGTGGACTTTCCTATAAACAAATGATATAAATAAATGTACATGCATGTGTGTGTGTGATCTATATTTTGCTATAAACATATAATATAGTATTATATATGAACCTTAAAACGTTTTGAACAGAAACTGTGGAAGAGCACGGATCTGGAAATGTACCCTTTTCTCAGAGTTGGTATTTTTAATTTGCAGGGGGTGAGGGGGTGGGGTGAGGGGAGCTTGCCCCTCTGCAAAAATGAAAAAAAAAAAAAAAAAAAGTTTTTTCTTTAATGTTCGAATTTCTGAAAAAACGATCATGTGGTCCCAACCATATATGATTTACAAACTTTTGTAACTTCAGTCATCCAGTAAGGATCCATATATACACATGGATCCCCTTCAGAAGTTTGAAGTTTCAAAAACTCACACTTCAAAAGGACTGCAAGATCGAAGTTTTGAAACTGAACATTTTGAATGGAGTACAGCTCAGAAATGGATATTTACCATTTTCCTCACTGTAGTGTGATTTTAAGAGTTGGTACATTTAATTAGCAGGGAGTGGGAGGCACAGGGGGACTTGTCCTCCTGCAAAAACATTTTTTTTGTTGTTTTTATTTTTTTTTTTTTATTAGGTTTTCGAAGTTTCAAAACTTCGATCTTATGGTCTTGGCAGTTTGAAGCTTCTGAAGTAGATTCACACACACATTCAAACATATCCAAATACAAATAAAAAAGTGGACATATCTGAGCATGCTATAACAGCATGGTGGCTCTCCCCGTTGAAAGGGGGAAAGTACCCTAGAAAAAGACGTGAAAAAAGAAATATAAACATATATTAGTTGTTCGCAAATCTGTATGAAGAAGGTACAGCTGAGACTGCAAACACACACCTTGTAAATTCCTGTATGGTGAATATGTGACATCTTGTAAGAAACATACCTGTGGCTGACAGAAATATTAGCCAAATGTCAGCAATAAAGAGGGAAAGGGTGCACAAAGCAGAGAGTAAGATAGCCCAAAAGACAGAGAAGGTAACCCCTGTTGGAGAAATGAACCAGGAAACCAGAGAAGTGGCCCTGAGGGACAGGATGTTTCTTCAAGACTGACTGCCAAAGAGTAACCCAAAAGAAGAGATTTTGGATGTTAGGGCATTTAAATTTCGCACTTAATTTTGTCAACTTTTGCCAACAACAAAACTGCTGTTTTGTTAAGGATCACAGAAAGTTAATTTTCTTGAAAGATCTAGCCTTACATGTAGCCTTGAATGTATAAAACCTGTTAACAGTTACAGAACACACAAAATGTTCACAAAGACTCAACACAATGTCTCCCAAAGCTTACAGGGCGGGATGGCAGAAGTCAGGGCAGCCTTAAAACAGGAGCCAATTCATGCAATACCTGACAAAAATGCTTTGCTATCATCTCTCAACATTTTCTCAACATCTTTTCCGTTACCGGGGCAACAATTCAAAATGACTCGCAGTGATCTCACAACTCCTGCTGAAGTGGCCGACACACACTTACTGTCTTTCCTGTAAATGATAATTATTAAATGTGAGCCCTAATGCCAAAGTACCCTAATGTGTGTACTTGACAGAAAAGTACCATTGCATAAAGATGTTAAAGATACGTATGCTGGGGATAATGCAAGTGATGCAAAGTTGTGTGTTTTAATGTGCAGCGGTCAATGTACAATGACTTTAAGCTTCTGAGTACTCTGTCATTAGAATAACAAACACTTAAAAGTACACACATCAGGGTAGGTTTACTCTGTCGGTACAATAACAAACACTTAAAGTACACACATCAGGTTTACCGAATCAAATCAGAAAGTAGTCCGATTGCAAAACAGTATTCATTCTGACAAATGAAATCTGTGGGAAATGAGCAATCCTAACTGAAGTTCGGAACAATCTCCGTAACCACTACTAGGTTAGTAAAAGTCAATGCTGCAACATGGCTGTCATCTTGAAGATATTGTAAATAAGCAATTTTCTGTAATTAAATGAGGCTCGGAAGTTTGACCATTTAATTGTACAGCTAACATCACATGGGGATTATAAGCAGTTTCACATTAAACAGAAAGCGATCATTGCAAGTGTTTCCCCGATAAAGGAAAAGTACCAAAAAATGCTACTTTTAATCCCTAATATGCAATAAAAAATATACATTTTTATAGGGAAATGTACATTTTTATAGTAAAAGTACAAGTGCAGTCCACAAAACTTGGCAAGAAATAAATAGCGACAGTAATAAAGTATAAAAATAAAAAAGTTTAATTAGTTACAGTAAGTGCTTTCACTAAATAGCTTCATAAGACCATGAAACAAACTGATTACAAAACATTTAAAAATGTGGAGCAGCCAATCAGACTGCTCCAAATTATAACATCACATCCTATCTGAGCATGATACAATGTTTCAAAACACGTAGTGGATAAACATAGTAAGCAACTTGTATCAGGCAGAAATAACGAAAACCCATAATATAAAGATGTGAATCCAACAGCAAAATAAACATTGGTTTACTTTCCAATTATACATTATAAATATTCTATCATAAATTCATGTACAACAGAAGAATCAGAAATCATTCAAAAACAAGGAAGCATATCATGTTCACATCTAAAACACGAGCCATGCATCCGCTTCAAATACGGGCAATAAGAGTGTACAATAAATAAGGTATACAATATGTATGTCACTTTCAGGCAAAGCTTATTCTATTCTTTAATACACTCAAGCTACATACTGGGTAAATGTTATCTATTTTAAAAAATAAAATACTTTAAGCACTTTAGATCATCAATCTATAGATTCCATGTACATACATATCCAAAGTGAAAAACCAAACCCTAAGGTGCAATAATGCATCTATGTATTACTAGTACTTAAAATAAGTTAAGAACATAATCCTATTCACGTCTAAAGCACAAACCTTGTATCTGTTGATACCTCTTTCAAATACAGGCAATTAAAATAAACAGTAAATGTAGTATTTCAGTATATATATATATATATATATATATATATATATATATATATATATATGCATAATAAACCGAGAGGACTCCAGAAGAACAAGAATTACATGCAACAACCACTTCTGAAACTGAGCAAACAAAAAATAATAAATAAAAAAGAAAAAAGGACCAACACTCTTGTACTGTGGTGTATTAAGCTTTCGTTCCTCTTTATTGCATCAGAATGAATCATATTACAAGGGACCAGATTAAAATACCTTAGAGAGAAAGCATGAATATTACACACAATGAAATAACCAATCACAAGCCCAATAACCAAATTGGTGAAGCATAAGTAAAAGTACAGTGGCAATCTATACTTGCTGGGACTTAATTTCAGTACAGCAGAAAAATATAGTACCCTAAAGCATCTACATAAGTTAATAAAAACATGTAAAACATGTAGTGATCCTAATTAAGTGAACTCCAAATGTATATATACACATATATATATATATATATATATATATATATATATACATATATATATATATACTGAGACTTAAACCATATGAACATAAGTAACAAGAGGCATATAAAAAAAGTAGTGAGTATAATTCCATAAACAGTAAAACCATATATAAACCTCTAAAAAGCACATATCAAAGCAGTCATGAAAGAACCATAGATATAAGGCTGTTTTGTGGACATAACCCTAGATTGGAGAGAAAATACCTAGAAAATTGTCTCCCTTATCAAAAATACAAAGGATACATTATCTGAACCACTTCAGGGCACACTTAAGATTCAACGAATCATTAAGGCCAGGATAAAATTCAGCATTCAATTTTAGCTGCCATATAAGCTCCTGGACCTGAAGCTTACAATCAGTATCACCAAAAAACTCCTTGACCTGATCCAAAATGAAAAACCTAAACATGGAAAAGGAAGGACAAACAGAACTGTGTTTCCCTAAAGCATTAGAGAAATCCTTATTCCTGATGGCAGAACAATGTTCTTTGATTCTGTCGCTCAATTTGCGGACGGTCTTCCCAACATAAAAACAGGAGCAGCTTACACATACTGCGCAGTAGACAACACTGGTAGAGTTACAGTCAAAATAATTTTGAAAATATACTCTGACATTACAATGGGAAAAGGAGTAACTTTTTTCATCAAAGATGTACTGACAGCAAACACATTTCCTACACTTATGCATTCCTGCTGGTTTACCAATAACTAAAGGAGATAACAAAAAAGGAAGATCCTTATTTTCAAAATGTGACTTTAAAGTCTTAGTCCTTTTGTAAGAAAAGGAAGGCTCCTTACCCAAGGAAAACCTAATATTAGGGTCACTGACTAAAATCCTCCAATTATCTTTCAAAATTCTTCTAAAAGCTTTCATATCCCTACTAATAGGTAAGGAGAAACTTAGGACATGAGAAGAGGGCATAGTGTGATCAGTATCACTGGAGACTGGAGAGAAGCCATATTTTAAAATAAGTCTAAATTTAACCAGCCTATCAATTCTAACACTATTTCTAACTTTATTAACCAGAGAAGGTGGGTAATTCTTTTGTAAGAAAAGGTGTGACAGAAAATTCGATTCAGCCTCAAAATCTGCATCTTCACTCGTTAACCTGGATATTCTAATGAATTGTCCCCTAAGTACATTCCTTTTCATGAAAAAAGGATGGGAACTATTAAAGTCCAAATAATTATTACGAAACGTCTTTTTTCTGTGAACAGTGGACTTAAAACAATTATTGATTCGATCAATACAAATAGAAGTGTCTAAAAATGAGACTTTATGGCCTTGGTCACCAATGACAAATTTTAAAAAAACAATGCTTTCTGAAAGAGACTCTACAAAAAGTTTTAGTTGATTTTCACTCCCCTCCCATACAAAAAAAATATCATCTATGTATCTCTTATAGAACTTCAAGGAGTGAAACCCAGGCAAATGCACAAGAGTATCAGCCTCCCACTCACTCAACACTAGATTTGCAAACGCTGGGGCCATCTATGAGATTGGAAAGAAAGTTTATGTCGTATAAGAGTATAGAACTGGACATTCATTTCCTTGATGCTTGCTTACAACAATCAGTAGTTCCTAAGGGGCTGAGAATTTGGAAATTTCCCAATAGAACTACGTTTAATTCATTTTTACACACTGAACTTAGTAAAACTTATAATGAGGCGGGTCTTAATGCACTAAAAGTTATTATTAAGGACAATGAGAGACAGTTAATTCAGCTGAAATCTGAGATTATGTCTTTAAATGACAGTATATTGAAACATCCTCAGTTTTGCATTTTTAAACAGTTATATGACTCAGTTGCCCCAAAGATCACTAGATTTGCTGCTACAATGTTAAACAGAAAAAGGGATAAACTGAAGAGAGACTTACAACAGTATAAGACTGGGAAAGCTTATCCTGTTAGAATTTCTAACAGTTTTTCTTCAGAGTATTCAGCTTCTTTTGATAATCGTCAGTTTGGTGTTGAAAGGTCAGACATTAATTTGAGACCTAAGTTTAACAGTAAAAGTTTCAATGATTTTAGAAGTTTTAGCAAAAACACTAACTACTATGGGAATTATTTCAACAAAAACAGGAATGATTTTGTTCCTAATGAAATTGGTTCCTTTTCTGGTCCCAGAACTAATTTTTCCGCTAATGGAAGAAATCAGTCTCACACTAACACTGGTGCTAATTTTCACTCTTATAGAGGTAGAAATTCAGCTCGTCCAGACGGCAGGAATGACTCTTTTAATAGTGGGGGTATTAATAAATCATTTTCCTCTGCACAACAGTGGATGCCCTATAGATGGGACAATGTTAATCAAAATGTAAGGTCTAGATTTATTCCTAAGCCCTCTTCTAATAATGGTCTGTTTGTTAACTCTGGGGTTCAGACGGGGAATGATTTTAATTTAAGTCAAGCTATTCCTGTCTCTAGTTCCCCATTGTTAGATTCTACGTCTGGTTCTGGGCAAATGTTTTTTCAACCACAGATATGTCATAGTCAGTTTGGTTCTAACCTGATTGGCAATCCTGGGTTAGCTACTGAGGCTACAGTTTCTAGCATGGGGAGATAGAGGTAGTGATGGTAATCCACATGGGCTCCTTTCTCCTTCTTCGGGGTTGAATCCTGGCAGAGGGAATGTTTTTGTTAATCCATCGGAAAATGGTAGTAACAACACAGGTAGTTTTTTACTTCCAGGTACAGAGACTTCTCTGAAGATTGTGGATCAGGATATGTCCCTAAAGGGAAAGGGAAAAGTGAAGAACAAAGGTGTAAGGTTTCCTCATTTACCGCCAAGGCATATGATTACAAGGAGTTTCCACAAGTAGTTTCTGACACAGTTCCTAAGCATGTTAACAGGTCTTCTTGTGTTAACGATACCTCCTTGTACAAAGCTTCTGGAAGTAATGATTTGGACTGTTTAGAATCTTGTTCTAAAGTTTTTGGATTGGTGACTAATACATGTGTTAGCTCTGTTGTCAATGACAATTTGACTGTAAATTGTAACCCTTGTGATGACTCTTTTTATGTGCACATACTGATGGTTTACAGGGTAATGATTCTCATTCAGTTTTCAATTTGTCCAGTAAAGTCTTGTCTAAAGACCACTTAAGTGTGTTGGGTAAGGGGTTCACATTTATACCGTCTCAAAGAGCCAATTTATCTAATGCATTACTTGATTTGAGACTATATACTAGAAAGTTAAACTTGAAGCTAAATTTTGAAGTGTACAATGTTAGTGAACCTGCCAATTCTCAAACCCTTAGTACTCAATCCTCTGGAGTGTCTTCTGCTTCTAGTGATTGGTTTGACTCTTCTTTGCCTAGGAGGAAAAGTTTGATTAATCCTCCTTTGAATAACACTTTAACGACTTTTTTAAGGGTCTGCGAAGATGATTTCAGAAATGCTGCAGCATCTAACTCCACTAATAAATGGTTTAATGTTTCCACTGATGAGAGGAAAGCCTTATTCGACTTAACGCATGATGGTAACGTGCGAGTGATGAAGGCAGACAAAGGCACTGGTATAGTGGTTATGGACCAACAAATATATGTAAACAAGATTAAAGAGGAACTAGAGAACAATGATTTTTATGAAAAGGTGGCCTTAGACTCTGTGCACTCTAATTTTGAACGTATTGATAAAATATTGAAGTCTTTACTGGAAGATTCATGTATTACAGAAGAAGAATTTGAGTTTATGTCTGTCCCCAACCCATGCTTAGCTAAACTTTTTGGAATCCCTAAGGTCCACAAGAATGATAAAGACCCCCCATTTAGATTAATTGTTTCCAATAAACGCTCTAAAACAGAGAACATATCACATTATATTGATTTTGTACTTAATCCCTTGGTACAAGCCACCCCCTACTACATTAAGGATTCGTGGGACTTCCTAAATAAGTTGTTTGAACTGGATGTTGATTTCTCTAAATGCATTTTGGTTACATTAGATGTAGTTGCCTTGTATACAAACATTCCCCATACTGATGGGTTGGAATACGTTAAACATTTTTTGCTGAAGTATGTTAAATTTCCTAAAAGTAGGATTCAGACTTTACATACCCTTATGTCTTTAGTTTTGAAAAATAATTTTTTTCATTTTCAGGAAAATATATACAGACAAGTTAGGGGTGTCGCGATGGGGTCAAAGATGGCCCCAGCATTTGCAAATCTAGTGTTGAGTGAGTGGGAGGTTGATACTCTTGTGCATTTGCCTGGTTTTCACTCTTTGAAGTTCTATAAGAGGTACATAGATGATATTTTTTTGTATGAGAGGGGGGTGAAAATCAACTAAAACTTTTTGTAGAGTCTCTTTCAGAAAGCATTGGTTTTTTAAAATTTGTCATTGTGGACAAAGGCCATAAAGTCTCATTTTTAGATACTTCTATTTGTATTGATCGAATCAATAATTGTTTTAAGTCCACAGTTCACAGAAAAAAGACGTTTCGTAATAATTATTTGGACTTTAATAGTTCCCATCCTTTTTTCATGAAAAGGAATGTACTTAGGGGACAATTCATTAGAATATCCAGGTTAACGAGTGAAGATGCAGATTTTGAGGCTGAATCTAATTTTCTGTCACACCTTTTCTTACAAAAGAATTACCCACCTTCTCTGGTCAATGAAGTTAGAAATAGTGTTAGAATGGATAGGCTGGTTAAATTTAGACTTATTTTAAAATATGGCTTCTCTCCAGTCTCCAGTGATACTGATCACACTATGCCCTCTTCTCATGTCCTAAGTTTCTCCTTACCTATTAGTAGGGATATGAAAGTTTTTAGAAGAATTTTGAAAGATAATTGGAGGATTTTAGTCAGTGACCCTAATATTAGGTTTTCCTTGGGTAAGGAGCCTTCCTTTTCTTACAAAAGGACTAAGACTTTAAAGTCTCATTTTGAAAATAAGGATCTTCCTTTTTTGTTATCTCCTTCTTTAGTTACTGGTAAACCAGCAGGAATGCATAACTGTAGGAAATGTGTTTGCTGTCAGTACATCTTTGATGAAAAAAGTTACTCCTTTTCCCATTGTAATGTCAGAGTATATTTTCAAAATTATTTTGACTAACTCTACCAGTGTTGTCTACTGCGCAGTATGTGTAAGCTGCTCCTGTTTTTATGTTGGGAAGACGGTCCGCAAATTGAGCGACAGAATCAAAGAACATTGTTCTGCCATCAGGAATAAGGATTTCTCTAATGCTTTAGGGAAACACAGTTCTGTTTGTCCTTCCTTTTCCATGTTTAAGTTTTTCATTTTGGATCAGGTCAAGGAGTTTTTTGGTGATACTGATTGTAAGCTTCAGGTCCAGGAGCTTATATGGCAGCTAAAATTAAATGCTGAATTTTATCCTGGCCTTAACGATTCGTTGAATCTTAAATGTGCCCTGAAATGGTTCAGATAATGTATCCTTTGTATTTTTGATAAGGGAGACATTTATCTAGGTATTTTTTTCTCTCTGATCTAGGGTTATGTACCCAAAGCAGCCTTACATCTATGGTTCTTTCTTGACTGCTTGGATATGTGCTTTTAAGAGGTTTATATATGGTTTTACTGTTTATGAATTATACTCACTACATTTTTTATATGCCTCTTGTTACTTATGTTCATATGGTTTAAGTCTCAGTATATATATATATATATATATATATATATATATATATATATATGTATATATACATTTGGAGTTCACTTAATTAGGATCACTACATGTTTTACATGTTTTTATTAACTTATGTAGATGCTTTAGGGTACTTTATTTTTCTGCTGTACTCAAACTAAGTCCCAGCAAGTATAGATTGCCACTGTACTTTTACTTATGCTTCACCAATTTGGTTATTGGGCTTGTGATTGGTTATTTCATTCTGTGTAATATTCATGCTTTCTCTCTAAGGTATTTTAATCTGGTCCCTTGTAATTTGATTCATTCTGATGAAGTTCCAATACAATGAAGAGGAACGAAAGCTTAATACACCACAGTTCAAGAGTGTTGGTCCTTTTTTCTTTTTTATTTATTATGTTTTGTTTGCTCAGTTTCAGAAGTGGTTGTTGCATATATATATATATATATCTCACTTCCAGTAAAGCTTATTCAACACTTCAATAAAACTGAGGTATATACTCGGCAAGTGTTATTATCTAATAATATATACCTCACACTCTGATCAGAAATATACCATTCTGACTCAATGGAAGCAAACACTTCAGCCCCATGGCTCCAATAAAAACTATACAGTTTATGCACAGCCTAGTGTGCCCTGCTAAGCACTTTAAAATAACAACGATCTTCCTTAGTATTCATGTATATATACGTTCGTAACAAAAAAGTGAACCATAAGGTGCAACAATGCATCTATGTATTACTAATACTACAAATAAATCAAAATATATATATATGTCCTCGAGTTAAAGCAATGCTAATTATTGCCTCAACCCATCATACTCGTTTGAAACTTTCAAAATAATATGATAGTATCATAAAAACACTACACCTCCTTTAGCTCGCAGTGTAGTGTTTTTATGAGACTGTCATATTATTTTGAAAAAAATTAAAACGAGTATGATGGGTTGAGGCAATAATTAGCATTGCTTTAACTCAGGGACATATATAAAGAAGTGATGTCTTACCATAATGTTCCATCTGTGTTGTAGATCTTTGTTTTGTCATTCATTACCATTAGGACCTCGGTTCCGTCCTCTGAACCGATACAGCCATTTCCAAGCTCGCGCCAGCCAAAAACTCTCAGCTAAGACCTACCCATAATGCCCCTCTCCTAATTACTTCAGATCGAGTTTGCCCACACTTAGATAGATGTAGTAATAGAAAAAAAAGTACTTACGTATTATCGTAACCAGATTTTCGCGGTTGCGAATTTAGTCCCATGTCTGAGACAGCAGGTCTATTAAGGTGGAAAAGGGAGTGTAAGTAAGTAAGTTAAATTGTGGCACACATGGTTTTGAGGCAGGGAGAGGACTAACTGCCAAATTTTGAAGTCCTGACTGGCATGTCTCACTTTGCCAGTGAACTACATACTGCTGCATGCAGCGCATGGTAGATCCTGCCTTCCTGATTACAAGCGCAATATAGGCTAAGTTAATCAGGAATATACCATCCTTATGTTCATCGCCAGTACTCAGATTTTATTTTCGTCATTTGAAAGATTTTGACCGGCTATCTCTATGTTTTTGTCCCCCATAGCAAACGTGCAGGTTGTAAGATTGTATTTTTCCTGAAACAGTCTTTTGCGCGTCTGCATTTTCACACGAAAATTTCACACTCCCTGCTTTCTGTAATGTGTGTGTTTAATAACTGAATCACGTCTGTAGGTGTTACCTTTCTCCCCTTTTTTGAATGGTGTGTGAACTGCCAGTTGCTTTTTACCCCTTTTGGGCTGCTAGTTCTGGGGAAGGGAATATATGCTGCAGACTCAGCTCTGTTGCGTGCACACATAACAGGACTTGGAAAAGCACTATGACTGACATGATGTCGGGAAACAGCATAGGTTCAAACAAGCAGTCATTTTTGTAGTACTACACTACTCCTACCTCGACAGAGTGTTTTTTTTTTTTTTTTTTTACAGATAACATTCCCTGTGTGATTCTGCATACATTTCTGGTTACAGTCACACACCGGGAAGCAAGCCGTATTATCGCAAAAAATGTGGTTGCGATAATACGTAAGTACCGAAAAAAATAATAGGAGGCTCTGTCTGAGCAAATACCCAAACAAGGAGTTCCTAAAGTCCACCAGGAGTCCAGACAGGGGGAAGGAGAGCGGGAAGTAATGAATGAACAAAGATCTACAACACAGCTGGTATGTTATGGTAAGACATAACTTCTTTATCTGATGTTGTAAATCTTTGTTTATTCATTACCATTAGGACCAAGTTCTCAGCTACTAGAGTCCTGGGTGGCCCCAAGGAAGGATATTCCTGAGCACCATAGAACCAAAAGATGCCCATCCTCTGGAGGCAAAATCTAATTTGTAATGAGATATAAAGGTATGAGGTCTTACCCAAGTAGCTGCTGCACATATATCATCCATAGAGGCTCTGGAATGAAAAGCTACAGAAGTAGCCATAGATCTGGTAGAATGAGCCTTTATTCTGGAAGGTAAAGACAGCTTATTCTGTTGGTAGATAAAGGTAATGATGTTTCTAAGCCAGGAGGATAAAGTCACTTTGGAAACAGGTTTACCCAATCTGGGTCCTGCAAAGGTTTTCCTGAAAGATTTAGTCCTATCCAAATAACAACAAAGCTGCCAATGCAAATCAAGGGTGTGAAAAAGGTACGCCCCTCTGTTAGAATGCTGAGGGAAGAAAACCAGAAGGTCAATTAGAGTGATTAATGGAAAAGCCAGAAATGACCTTGGGCAAGAAAGAAGGGTCAGTATGAAGTGACACCCTATCCGTGTGGAAGATCAAGTAAGGACTCTTGACACTCAATGCCTGCAGCTCAGATACTCTTCCCACTGAGGTAAGTGCTACTAGAAGTAAGGTTTTCCATGACAAAAATTGCAAATCACATGAATCAAAAGGCTCGAAAGGAGAACCTGGGAGACTGAAGTACCAAAGTAGAGTCCCAGGGTTCCAAGGGAGGCTTGACCGGAGGTTTAACATGTAATACTCCTTTCAAAACGTTCTTGCATAGGCGGTGTGACATAACTGAAGAATTATCAAGATCATTATGAAAATTGGCAATAGCTGCTAAATGTACAGTGATTGTCGAAGCTGAGGCTCCTGCATGCAAAAACAGTAGTCAGGAATTGTAGGATCTTTTGAATAGGCATAGCGAAAGGGTCTAAGTTCTGATATTTGGCCCAGATAGAGAACCTAGTCCATTTACTAGAATAAACTTTCCTAGTGGAAGATTTGTGTGAAGCCAGAAGAATTTCACGAACAAGAGATGGGACATCAGGCAGCCTGGCAATCATTGGAAGTGAAGGAACCAAACTGTGAGCTTGAGACTGTGCAGGTTTGGATGAATCAGTCCCCGAGGATGAGATAACAGGTCTTGGGAATGATCCAGGATCCATGGACTGTGAATTAGATGAGGCCATAGGTAAGACCTAGTGGCCAATCGTGCGTTAGAGCATCCCTCTGTGGTTCCCCCTGATGGGGGATCAGGGCAAAGTAGCTTTGGCATTTGTAGTTTAGGGGGGAAGAAAACAGGTCGCAGCAAGACTTGCCCCAGCGTTGGAAGATCGGATCCGCTGTTATAGGGTTGAGGGACCACTCGTGAGGCATCAGGATGTTCCTGCTCAGATTGTCTGCAATAAGACTGGAACTCCCGGGAATGTGTGTTGCTATAAGGAAGCTGTTGGAAGCTATCGCCCAATGCCAAATCCTCATGACTTCCCAACACAGGGGGTAAGACCTGGTTCCGCCTTGCCTGTTGATATACCAGACGAACAACATGTCTGACTGAACTGCAATGGTCCCAGAGGGTAGGGACACATGGAACGCTTGCAATGCTAGGAGAACTGCCCTCAGTTCCAGGACATTTATGTGCAAATTGGCATCCATGGGGGACCAGGTGCCTTGGACAGTCTTTCCCTAGAAATGCCCCCCCCCCCCGACCCTAACAGGAAAGCATCTGTGGTCACCGTGGCCATGGGCTGGGGAAGACAGGATGGTCGACACCAAAGATTTGTTTGTGGGTTCATCCACCATAACATTTCTTCCTTGCAATGGTTTGAGACGTATTATGTGGTCGAGTGGGTAAATTAGCAACGACCACTGTGCGGAAAGGAGCCACTGTAGGATTCTCATGTGCAGTCTCGCCAGTGGTACCAACGTAATGGCAGCTGCCATGGAGCCTAAGAGTTGCAGTACAAGACGTGCTGGTACACAGGTCTGAGGAAGAAGGTCTTGAATTTGGTGTGTTATATTTGAAAACCTGTGAGGGGGGAAGAGAAGCTTGACAGGATGTTGTGTCAAAGACCGCTCCAATGAATTCCAGTGTCTTCATTGGAGACATTGAGATTTGTCCTTGTTGACTGTAATCCCCAAGCAGAGAGCGAGACCTTAAGTGTAAGAAGATTACTGGTCAGAGCAGTAAGGAGCCAATCGTCTAGATAGGAAAACACCTGAAACCCTTGTAGTCGAAGATGAGCTACCACAACTGCCATACATTTGGTGAACACTCAAAGGGGCTGTCGAGAGACCAAATGGCAGTGCCCTGAACTGGTAGTGATTGGCTCCCAGCTGGGAGTGGAAAAACCTCCGGGAACTGTGATCCATCTTTATGTGGTAGTACACGTCCTGGAATTCTATAGAGCACATCCAGTTATCCCTCCCTAGGAAGGGAAGAATGGACTGTAACGTGACCATCCGGAAATTTTGAAGTTTGATAAATTTGTTCAATAGGCTGAGATGCAGGATTGGTCTCCAGTCCCCTGTTTTTGGCACTAAAATGAACCTCGAGTAAAACCTGGATCCTGTCTGGTCTGGTGGTACTGGTTGGGTGACTCTTTTCCTTAGCAGCTTTTCTATTTCTAAGGCTGCTAATTCCCTCTGATTGGGGATGGGAGTTAAACTGAACGGTATTTGGTAGCCTCTGGATATTATTCTCTGCATCCAAACATCAGTAGTAATAAGATGCCAGGCTGGTTGATGCAGAGAAAAATGACCCCCGACTGCTTCTAGAGGAAAGCAATCGGGCTGCTGCTCAGGAGCACTGGTAGGGTCTGCCGGAGAAAGAATCTCTAGCATCCTGGTTACGCAGACCCCCCCTCTACCCCGAAAGGGAAGTCTTCCATATGAGTTGCCCCCTCTGCCCCGGGGGGGATAGTTCACCACGAGTGCCACGAAAAGGTCCTTAGGATTTCTTGAACCACATATTTCCTCCCTTCTGGTTCCTGGAGTAGGACCTCTGGGGGTTGGAAAGGCATATGCCCACAGCAGATAAGGTCTTTCCATCTTTCTCACTACGTGTAAGTGGGTCTCATACTTTGGGTCCAAAAAGTGCAGATTTGTCGACAGGTGCAATGACGAAGGAAGATTTAAAGGGGTCTGGGAAGTCACACAACCGCATCCAAGCATTACGTCTCATGACAACGCCTGATGCAGCAGCTCGAGCTGCCCCTCAGTGGCGTGAGATAAACGCATCGAGGAGTTTGAGATGGATTCAAGGGTAGCTAGCTGTGAGGTGACAGTATCACACACCTCATCAGGCAGTACCCCACCAAAGAGGGAGACATTTTGGAATTTAGGTCTCTTTGGAGGCGAGTAAAGTGTGCCAGATAGTACAGCGACCAAATGGGGAATGTCGCTGAATCATAGGTCCATTTCCCTACTGTCCGGTTCCACTTTATTTCATCAAATTATCGAGACCAAATTGTCGAAAATTCATTTAGTTGAAAACTCATATCATCGAATCTCAAATCACTGAAAACTATAAAGCAACTACAAATAACATTCCACAAAGTTTTTACTACATTTATGCAGTATACCAACTCCAAGGTTGCACTACAGTGGGGGAAAAAGGTAATTTCCTAACCCCACTGTAGTGCGACCTTGGAGTTGATATATTTAATTACGGGGGGGGTGCAGGGGGGCTTGCCCCCCTGCATAAACACAGTAAACAGTGTCTGGGATGTTATTTATAGTTGCTTTATAGTTTTCAATGATTTGACAAAATGAGTTTTCGATGATTTGAAATTCGATGAAATGATAATTCGATATGAACCATCTGTCCATGGTCCGGGACTCTCTGTTTGGAGGAATGATGGTAGAACTATCTTCTGCCAGTTCCCCTCTCGGTGGCCGCCGCCACGACCATAGAATCAACTGTCAATTGCTAGAACCAGTGGGGCTGGTCTTCAGGTGTGGATAAAATTTTTTTGTCTGGCCTCTGAGGGACAGGTTCTACATTGTCCAGGGCCTTCCTGCTTTTGCCCACAGCTCTGATGTACTGCGTAAGCATACACATGCGCAGTACATCAGAACTGCCGCAGAATACCAGACAGCTGCGGAAGGGCAGCAAGGAGGCATTATACAATGCCATTATTTAAGAAAAGTAATTATTTTTTTTCTTAAATAATGTCATTGTATAATAGCAATAACCCATGCCTGGGTGTGGGTAATGCTGGATTTACCCACAGTTGTCTTTGTTTGGCCGCTGCACAAAGATTTTAACAAGATCATCTGCCGGAGGAGTCACCCAGGAAGTAGATGGCCCAGCACAGAAGGCCTGCAGGAACACAGATTCCTCAGAAGAAAGGTTATAGGACTTCCAGTCTCCCCACTGCTTCAGGATTTTGAGAATGTCTCCAAATGAGATGTCATCTGGGGAAGACCGTGGGGACCCTTCCCCCTCATCATAATCAGTGTCTTCGGTGATAGATTCCTCCGGTGAATCAAGGTGCTTCCTCTTGCACCATTTCTTCTGAGGTGGCTCCCCAGTGGGATTATCTGAGAAGAACTCCGGAGAAGGGGTTCCCTTCAAAGAGGGTTCTTGCGACTCCCATGCCCGGGGTCCTGAAATTGAGGGCTGGGACAGGTGCATGCTAGGAGTGTTCTGATACTGATGTCATTGCTGCTGACTGCAAGTCCACTACCTGTACAGCAGGCCCACCTGAGGAGGGATGGGAGTCCAGAACCAGGTATATTTCTGATCAGAGTGTGAGGTATATATTATTATAGCAATAACCCACGCCTGTGTGTGGGTAATGCTGAATTTACCCACGGTTGGTGTGGTTTGGTCACAAGGGCGAAGCCCGAGTGGCCAAACAAAGACAACTGTGGGTAAATCCAGCATTACCCACGCCCAGGTGTGGGTTACTGCTATTATACAATGACATTATTTAAGAAAAAAAAATAATTACTTTTCTTAAATAATGGCATTGTATAATGCCTCCTTGCTGCCATTCTGCAGCTGTCTGGTATTCTGCGGCAGTTCTGATGTACTGCGCATGTGTATGCTTACGCAGTACATCAGAGCTGTGGGCAAAAGCAACAGAGAAAGCAAGATCTCCATTGCTTTTTAGAAACTGTCTCACTTTGTTAAAGGAGTTTAACATAGCGAAACAGCTTTAAAAAAAAGCAACAGAGAATCTTTGTTGCTTTTTTTAAAGCTGTCTCGCTGTGTTAAACCCATTTAACATAGCAAGACAGTTTTGAAAAAAGCAACGGAGAAAGCAAGATCTCCGTTGCTTTTTACAAAGTGTCTCACTATGTTAAAGGAGTTTAACATAGCGAGACAGCTTTAAAAAAAGCAACAGAGAATCTCCGTTGCTTTTTTTAAAGCTGTCTCGTTATGTTAAACTCATTTAACATAGCGAGTCACCTTTAAAAAAAGGTAACTGAGATAGGAAGATCTCAGTTACTTTTTTTAAAGTTGTCTCACTATGTTAAACTCGTTTAACATTGTGAGACAGTGTGTAAAAAGCAACTGAGATCTTGCGTTCTCTGTTGCTGTAAAAAAAGTGTTATACTAATGGAAAAAGTCCGGGCGACCGGACCTTTTCCCATTACTATAACTCTGATTTACAACGTGCACGCTGACCAATCAGCGTGCACGTTTGGGAATATTAATGGGGGGGGGGTCATTGTATAATAGATAACCCTTACCCGGTATATACCTCGGTTGAATAAACTTTACTGGAAGTGATATATATACTGAAATACCACATTTACTGTTTATTTTAATTGACTGTGTTTGAAAGAGGCATCAACAGATGCAAGGTTTGTGCTTTAGATGTGAATAGGATTCTGTTCTTAACTTATTTTAAGTACTAGTAATACACAGATGCATTATTGCACCTTAGAGTTTGTTTTTTTTTTGCTATGGATGTGTATGTACATGAAATCTATAGAAGATCGATGTTCTAAACTGCTAAATTGTCTTTGCATGCAATGTATAGATTTCTACTGGAGTTACGGGGTTGATGCATTCACTCTCCTATTAAGTTAGAATGGAATATGTATGATCAGAGTGTGAGGCACATACACTGTATATGGTCCATTCCAATTGGTTTTATTTTTACAATAGATAACATTTACCCAGTATTTAGCTTGACTGTATTAAAGAATATAATAAGCTTTGCCTGAAAGTGACATACATACTGTATACCTTATTTATTGTACACTCTTATGAAGCGGATGCATGGGTCGTTTTTTAGATGTGAACATGATATGCTTCCTTGTTTTTGGATGATTTCTGATTCTTCTGTTGGACATGAATTTATGACAGAATATTTATAATGTATAATTGGAAAGTAAACCAGTGTTTATTTTGCTGTTGGATTCACATCTTTATACC
Source organism: Protopterus annectens (assembly GCF_019279795.1). NCBI lineage: Eukaryota > Metazoa > Chordata > Ceratodontiformes > Protopteridae > Protopterus > Protopterus annectens. Next base: position 249,544,426 of record NC_056750.1, read on the forward strand.
ATGGGTTTTCATTATTTCTGCATGATACAAGTTACTCACTATGTTTATCCACTAGGGTTTTGAAAGATTGTATCAGGCTCGGACAGGATGTGAGGTTATAATTTGGAGCAATCTGACTAAAAAACATTTAAAAATGTGGAGCAGCCAGTTTGTTTCATAGTCTGATGAAGCTATTTAGTGAAAGCGCTTACTGTAACTAATTAAACGTATTTTCTTATATTTTAGGACGGTCAGTATTTATTTCTTGCCAAGTTTGTAGACTGCACTTGCATTATTGTGACTTGTTTTTACGTTGTCAGCAGTCACACATTTATCCTCCCTGGTGCAGTATTCTTAGTTTTTGTTGTTTTACATTTTTAAAGTGTTGTCAGAACATTAAGGGCCAGCTCAAATGTACAAGAAAAAGAAAGAAAAAAAAAAACAAGGAAGGAAAAAGAAGAAAGAAGAAGAATCAGTACTTTTCCGTTATCGGGGCAACATCTTCAAAGCGGTTGCTGAGCTCCGACACTACTCTATTTACATGTCTTTCAGCTGTTCATCTCTTAGATGTTTATGTTAACAGGTCTCAAAAATGTAGAAGTCACATCTTTCCTCTAACTTTTATCCAATTTACTGAATAGAAGAAGCCAAGGAGGAGAAGGAATAGATGTATCCAATATGAACGCTTTATTAAAAAACTGCGTTTTCGTCTGATAATAGACTTCATCAGATATAACAACCATAGTGACCATTTTCCATTTCTTATATACTCATTAATTAATCTATATCCAATCATAACTCTACTACGTAGGTAAAACAGAAAGAACCCTAAAAAAGAGGATCTACGAACATATGTACGATATCAAGAAGTGCAAAGAAACAAATGCATTATTCAGGCACACAAGGATATGTAAAGAATATGATTTTAGTTTCTTTGTATTAGATCAAGTTAAAATAGATATCAGAGGTGGCCCTTGGGAGGAAAATATAGGCTACAAGGAACTGTGGTGGCAGATAGCCTTGGAAGCTAACAGAACTCCGGGCTTGAATGAATATATCTCTATTTTACCACTGCTAAAACTTAAAGCAGCTAGAACATAATTTATATAAGAAAAAGTGATAATAAAAATGGCCAGCAGATGGCGCCAATCCCCAACAATGGTTATTTATGTTTTTATATTACATTGTGGAATTAAATTCAATAAATGCACCTGAATTGGGTGGATATGTGTGTGTATACATATAAAATTACTGGACAATATCACTGTAAAAAAGTTTTTAAAGTGATCAAGGAGAAAGCAGTTTTAACAGATTTATTTAAACAATGGAACACATGTTTTTAAGTATAACATAACATATTAATGAGATTCTAAAGAAATGTGCAATTTGATTTGCTGATTTTAAAAATGATGGAGAGTTATGATTGGATATAGATTCATTGAGTATATAAGAAATGGAAAATGGTCACTATGGTTGTTATATCTGATGAAGTCTATTATCAGACGAAAACGCAGATGGTGGTCTAATGGTTGAGGTGTTTACCTTATAAACACAAGGTGCAGGGTTTGAGTCTCACAAGGGATAATTGGCTAGGCTTAAAATGGCTTGCAAGGGCAGTTAGCCTAGTACTACTCTATAAACTATAAACTTTTTAATAAAGCGTTCATATTGGATACATCTATTCCTTCTCCTCCTTGGCTTCTTCTATTCATTTTTTTGGTAACATTTGTTGAAGTTGACCGTTGTTTTATCCAATTTACATGATGTTTGCAGTAACTCCTTACAGACATGACAATACACAGCATTCTGGGCTCAGCAACCGCAGGAGCAAATTACCAATAAAAACACAATGTCACGTAAAAGGGAACACATTAAGCATTCTCTCAAAGTGTGAATGGCTCAACTTTACACTGAAAATTTTTCTTTTTTGGGGGGCTAAGTGTCCCTTATTTTCCTACTTTTCTGCGTCATACTTAATGTTATTTTCAGGACAGCCCGGCGAGATGAATATGGGGGAAGGAACTGACAGGCGCTTTGCACGGAGGTGTTGCCTGTGATAGTCAATCCCCTCATGACTTGGGTACCGCACACAGGACATTAACGCTAAGAAGACACTCTACAGGGAGATCATTCATTTTTCCTTTCTGGTAGGGAAATTATAACGATTGAATATGCTACAGAAATAAAAATGAAGAAAGCCCATGGCTTCCACATTTGCTGCATTTATTTACTTTTCTTAGCATTTCTCGCTGCACTTTCAATGCCATCGCTCAGCTGAAATCCAGTAGCAAGACACATCCATTAACCAGGCATGTGGACAGTTTACCCAAATAACTTCATTTTTTGCTTAGAAAAATTTTTAAGACAAATACTTTTTATACACATGTGGTCAATAGACACATCAAGGTTCTGGATTTCAGCTGAACGCTCGCGTTGAAAGTGTTGCCCCGATAACGGAAAAGGGTACTTATGTATTATCGCAACCAGATTTTCGCGGTAATGCTGCTTGCTTCTCGTTGTGTCAAGTAGCACCGAGAAAGTATTAAAAACCTCAGAAACAAGTTTTCTTTAATGTTTTCTGGTTTTAGGAAGGTTTATCTGTTAAACGGCTGAAAAAGGAAGGTTTGAAAATAGCTTTAACCTTTACTTTAGAGTGGTTGCGTTTGCACGTGTATTTGGCCGGAAAGGACTTTGCCAGTTAATCGTGCATATGTTAGGTGCTTTTCGGAGATACCTTCACTTATTTTTCAGCTGTAGTTTTGTACGTTAACCTTCGTGACAGAAACTTGCAGGAATTAAGGGCTTGCAAGAGTGATGGGGGCATGATGTTGACAGGTAATCCGGGGTACTTTTTCATGGCACTGCCGTGATGGCAGAAGGGAGTTACCAGGTGTGGTTTGTTTTGTTTTGGTGGGTACGTTTTGGTGTTGTGATAGTGACATATTGGGACAAACTCTGATGATGTACCTCAGGGATTTCTGCATGTTTTACAGCTGGAAAGCTATGCGTAGCTCACTCATTGTTTTTCTGTTGGTATGTGTGTGTGTGTGTGGTGGGGGAGTTATCAGCGATTGCACTCAGTTAGCCCTTCAAAGCAGTTATTCTGCTGTGGAACGTGCATCACACAGCATGACTGACATGAGTTAATCTCCGAAAAAGGGACAAGCTATTTTACAATATTATTTTCTCAATGTTTTCAAGGTTAAATAGTACTACCAATTACAAATATTACAGAAAAGACTTTATTTCATTTTGGTACTTACGTATTATCGCAACCACATTTTCGGTTATGTCACGTTTTACTAAAAACGGATAGTGGGAGTTGTGTTAAGCTGGAATTTGATGTTTTCAATGGGTATGACTTAGTTTGTCCTTACATTTGGTAAGGCAAATCAACATGGAGAAGGAGAAGTGAAACTACGTACTGTAAAGTTGGTCACACTGCTGTCGTGCCGGAGAAAATGAAAGATGGACACCTGGGAAATGTTTGGTTGAACTTCTGATGTTCTGCAACATGGATTACTTGTAAGTGTACAATACTTTCTTCAGAGAATAAGGCACAGAGACCTGCAAATCTTTTTTTGGTAAATTGTTGGATTTATTGTTGCAAACTGTTGAATAGAACTGAAGTTAAGGAGAATAAGTAAGCGAATATGTATGTGCACACTTTATAAAGTACTTGTACAATGACGCTGTTCTGTTAAGTGGCAGTCCGATAATAATTTCTTTGGAGTCGTTGACAATAATGGTTTATTTATTGGATTCAGATGGTGTTATCCTTGTGGATACTACTTACTGTTGTTGGACTGTTTAGTGGATGATGTTTTATGGCAGCATACTTGTGGATTGTTCAGTCGCCAGTTTACTGTTTGGAACGTGCCTAACACGTAACAGGACTTGAAAATATAGTACGAGTTACATGATTTTGTGAACGGCTTCAAACAAATCTTACTTTTTCTAATATTACACTGTTATTGCTACCTAAACAAAGTTTTTTTAAAGGTAACATTGCCTGCGCGATTCTGCATACATTTGTGGTTTAAATTACCCACAGCAAAGAAAGTGGTATTATCGCAAAAATGTGGTTGCGATAATACGCAAGTACCTTCATTTTAATACTGTCAATTTTGTTTTCTAAAGGAAAACAGAAGCAACCAGCGTTAGTGTGAAAATCTGGTTGCGATAATAGGTAAGTACCCGGAAAAGTACCGAAGAATCTTACTGCATTTTTTTTTTTTTTTTTTTAAAGAGGACACCCATACACTACCACAAAGAAAGAGAAGCTGCCCATGTCGGAGTATGACAGCCTGCACACTTAGTCCTAGGTCAAAGACAATGGGTTCAAAGGAAGCATTTCTAGCATAAGAAAAGTCACCAGTGATGACGACAGACATAACAGCACTTAACTGTCCAAGAAATTGAGTACCACGTGAGTATAAACGCATCCAGAAATGAGGGCCATCCCTTTACCAGTGAATCCACTGAAAATTTAAGTCTCACAGCACTACAAAAGAATACAAAAAAAAAAAAACACAACATCCCAGAGAGATAGCCTCAAGCCATCAACCACTGCTGACTCTTGCCTTTACAAGAGAAACAGGGATCTCATAAGCAGGATAGCTACCACAGGGATTCAAATATGAAACCAAAGAAAGAACGCTTAAAAATAAAATAATCCCACTGCTACCCACCTAAATGTTCCAACTACATTGTTACAGCAAAGAGGATAGAAACCAAACTTCAACAGCAGTTATAGAAATGACTTTGCTTGCAGATGCTTTTCTAAACATGTTGAATTAATCAGCAAAGTCAACCATGACGTCTTTTGCCAACAAAAACTCTAGTTTAGGATGCCAATATGAATGAGAAAATCAGTACAAATATAGTTTCTAAGGAAAAAAAAGTCAGAAATGACTCGTGCACAAGTCACAAATAAAAACTTGCATATGCTGGAGCAAGCAGTACGCAAGCACATCATCACAACTACTACCACAGTTCTCTGCTTCTTAAAGGGCCAGACACTTCACTTATCTGCCAGTCCAGCAACTCAAATTATAGTTTCAAGTTAAACACATCACCACTTCATTTCACCACAAACCAGTCACCATCCAAAAAGGTAAGTGACTCCGAAACTTCTAAACTATGGTCTGACAAACACCCTAAAATTCTAAAGGTCTGCACTCTGACCTAGAATTTTTTGTGAATTTTTCCACAGTAACTCCGCCTACTAAACAAATGCCCCTTTTTTGTTCCTAACTCCACACTACCCAATCTCTCCAATTCCATTACCAAAACCAGATGTCTCTCAAATTTTATACCTAACATCACAAAACTTTCTCAAAAATCAGCAACACAATTTCTACTGCCACCCTTTCTCATAACACCGTTAAAACAAATTACTGCAAATGAATGAGTGTGACCTTTATCAATGCAATTAGTGCTTTTGGCTCAATTAACTATAAGTAAAGCTCTCCATATATAATCTCATCCCATCTTCATTCAAGTAGGTGAAAAGCTATCAGTCAGCTAGACTTTCAACCAAGAAAAGTGGAAAAGATGCATGTTATAACATTCATAACCAAAAATCTATCACACTCTTGCAGCACCCGTAAAACACAGTTCCAAAGAGGACTTATTTCCCACATTTCTTCCTCTTTGAAAGTGTGTTTTACAAGACCCAAACGTCTGTGGGATGTTTTGGTTATCCATCAGAATTAACTTAAGTGAAAATAGTCAACTCTTTCTCACTTTGTAACCATGTAATTAAGGGTGGATCACAAGCCTCAATTCTGGAAACAGCTCCTTTTTTACAATATTTATAAGTGCCTCTCTCATCTCTCATTGTATGATCCTAGATAATTCTTATACTGCCGACACAATTGCCTTTTCAAACAAACAGTATACTAACATATTAGCTACAAATGAACTGGTTCAATACACCTAGAGACCCTCAATACACAAAAAAAATAAAATAAATGAAGCAATTTTTTTTAGCACAGTCAAATGCTCCTCTGTGCTGTTACTTGCCTCAGGGAGTGCCCTGCAGCAGCAATTAGCCATTCCAAGTACTTGGATGTTTTAATAACTTTAACTCCAAATTAATTCTAGTTTCAATCTTGAAAAATTGTCTTACAAAATAAGGGATACACACATACACGTGTGTGTGTACACACACTATTTACATTATATATATATATATATATATATATATATATATATATATATATATATATATATATACACATAAACATACATACATACATGCACACACACGTCTATATACACAAGAGATTCTATTATCCAAACTTTGAACTACGGTAGTTTTGATAATCAAACTGTTCAGATAATCAAACACATTAACTGAACCAAATCTAAAACTTGTAAAATCTTGTTATTTCTGCATGCAGGGAATACACTTTTCAACCATTCAGCGATTCCAATGGACAATAAAGAAAATATTTCACACGTGAGCAGACTACAACCGCTAAAACACGCACAAGCGAAAACATGGAACATTTACATTTTCAGACTATGATTTCTCCTACCCAAAACTTGGAAGAGTGTTTTGTATAAATAACATTTTCGATACTAAACTCTCAACTATATATCTATATAGATACACACACACACACACACACACACACACACACACACACACACACACACACACACAAGTATATGCATAAATAGGGTCCATATTAGATCACCGAACGCTTAAAAAAGCGAACGGTGATTAATCGACCCTATGTAAGAGAAAGCTTACAATGTCGAACTATCAGAACAGCGATTTTTTTCCCCTTGGGGGGGGGGGAAAAAAAAAAAATCGCTGTTCCAACAAAAAAATAAATAAATAAATAAAACACTTAAAACATTACATTAAGTGGGGGGCTTCACCCCCCCACACACACACACCCCTACTTAAATATACCAACTTCGAGACCACACTACAGTGCCAAAAACGGTAAAATAACGAGGCGGCCAAGCAAATTATTTCCCAGAGAAAGAATTTGCTTAAAAGCCACTTCGATATTTTGCCATTTCAGTCTTTTCACAGTTCGACCAAGACGCATTTGAAATAATGCGTCTTCGGTCTTCTAATAGGGAACCCATGTGTCTACTTCACATGACTGAAAACTCAAAATACTGAATTTAATTTAACTGAGACCACAATGCCTAATTTTCAAAATATTGAAAACTCATTTGACTGAGTCTCATTATATTGAAAGCTTACAATGCTGAATTTCAGAATACTGAATATTAAGCTATAGACATGAACACTTACACCACCAAGAACTAACTCTTTCCAAAACTTCAAAACCACATATTTACCCACTTAACAGAGACCGGATGACATAAAACCAAACTAGGGTGTGGGGCTGTGCCCCCCAACTATATATATATTAACTCCAGGAATCACACTACAGTGAGGAAAAGGGCATATACTTTTTCTTACTTTACAGTACTGTACACACTGCCAGGAGCGCACAAAATATCCACCTTATTACTTTAGAAACTTCCCATAAAAATGTAAAGAGCCATACTCACATTTAGAAACACTAGAACACTATTTTCTATGCTACTGTCTGTATTCTGGCAGTTGGCACTTTAAGTTACACAAATGTTTTTTAATCACAAGCAAGTCTCTGGTAAAGGAACACACACATCACTTCATAAACATATGTAAACGGCCAACAGTCATAAGGAATTAAAAAATAAGTTACTAAAGCCAGTGAATAACGGAATATAAACAGTAACCATGGTAACATAGAATCATAGTAACTGTGGCAACTGAGAAGCACTGGGGGAAATGCATGTGCTTAAATTAATTATACCATCGCAGTGCACATTCCAGGTTTAAAACTGTCATTTACACCAGAAGCAGACTGCCCCTAGAAGGAGCTGCCACTTGAGTTCCTTTACTTCTAATAATGTGTTATATTTTCCAACAAAAGCATCAACTTGCTCTAAAACAAAAAACTTTAAATTTAAAGGAGTTTAAGCAAAGATCAGTTTCCCTAATGCATTAGTTTTATCTTTAGTGCGAATGTCCCTACAATGTTCTTTTACTCTCAAGAGTTTGCAGCTAGTCTTGCCTATGCAAAATGAAGAACAATTTTCGCAAACCCCTGCATATATAACATTGCTACTGTGACAATTAAAATATTTGGAAAACTTGATAGTGTAGCTGCACTGCTTAAAAAGGAATAAAGTCCCTGTTAAAATATACTGAGAGCAGACACATGCTCCACATGTAAACATGCCAAGAGGTTTATCAGACATACAAATATTAGAGATCAATAAATGTTGGTTCTGATTTTCAAATGAGCAGAGTAAAGTCCTTGTTTTTATAGGAGAAAATTGGTTTGCTGCTAAGTGTGCCTTTAAGGTCGTTGTTGCTCTCAATGTTCCATTTCCTGCAGAAAATGTCTTTAACAGCATTCATGTCCCTGCTAATGGGGATTGGGAAACTGAGCAAGTGGTTGGATTGTTCTGACGTATTATTCATGTTGTTCGGTGCGAAGCCAAATTTAATTATTGGTTTATAGGCAGTGTATTTGGCCTTTATAACTTCCTCAGCTATTCTGTTCACTAGGTGCACGGGGTAATGTCTTTGGAAAAACAAATGTTTCAGGAAGGAGGGTTCTTCAGCAAAAGTGAAATCCTCACTCGCAATACGTGAAAGTCTGACGAACTGTCCCCGGACACAATCACTTTCAAGAAGTGTGTGTGCTGGCTCATATAGTCTTAAGAAATTATTTCTACAAGCATCTTTCCTGTTTATGTTAGAGACTAAGCAGTTATTAACCATGTCTACTGTAATTGATGGTCCAGGAATGTAACTGTGTGGCCACAACGTGAGACATGAAACTTCAAGAACCAATACTATCAAGACAGAGATTGAATGAACATGTCAAATTCATTTTTAGAGCTAGTTCATGTAAAATATATATTATTGCTATAACGACAATGCATGTGGATGCGTTGGAAACCAGGAAAGTGAACAAGCAGTACTTTTCTGTCAAGCCCCTACCAGTGCTTCGTGCTGCATACAGACACTTGAATTGGCTAATTTATTTCCCTACTACCAAACAGACCTTGATGTTTACCCTCATCTCAGCAGGAAAAGTACCATAAAATAAACAAACAAGTGATTCTGTTATATGGTGTAAAAAGTCTAAACTGCCTATGCTCATCTGAAATAGTATGCATGAATCATAAATACAAGTGATTTAACAATTTGTGGCTCAGTACAATAAATTCAGCATACTCTCAGCTTTGTTTCAGACTACATGTCTTTATTTTTATCAGAATAAAATGTCTACACCTCGTATATGTTACAGACAAAAGGATAAACGGAAGGCAACTGACTTCACAACCACGTAAAAAGACAAGGGGCAGGCAGAGAGACGGTCCACATATCTCAGACGCATGTTATATAAAGAACAGAGAGTGGAGTACGAAATAGGCAGACCTCATCCTCATTAAAAAAAACCTCCATTATCTATTATCTGTGAACTACTTAAGGGGCTAAAGAAAATGGCTGACGGGAAATTAACTGCAAAGTAGAACTACAATCATACATATATATATGCATGTGTGTATTTTTGATAAAATAAACCACCCAAAGCAGCAATTCCAAACTGTTCTACTGTTTGGAAAACGTGTTCAATGATAACATTCAAATATCGGAGGTCATGGATTCCTTGTATTAAACATTAACTGCAGCACATAGCAAAGTGGTAGGGGTTTAACGGGAAAGTACCGAACAGGCTTTTCAGACTCCCACGTACGCAATACTATATTAGCATATGCTGGGGTCTTTTTAGAGACCTGTTAAAATGCCAGGTTTTTGTGATATAAAAAATGAGACCACAATAAATCATTTCAAAACTTTTCCAACCTTTAATGTGACCTATAACCTGTACAATTCAATTGAAAACCAAATCCGTTAAGGACAAAATTATAAAAAATAAAAACGTACAATAAACTGGTTGTGTAAGTGTGTACATCCTTAAACTAATACTTTGTTGAAGCACCTTTTGATTTAATTACAGCATTCAGTCTTCTTGGGTAGGAGTCTATCAGTACTGCACATCTTGACTTGGCAATATTTGCCCACTCTTCCTTGCAAAACCATTCCAGATCTGTCAGATTGCGAGGGCATCTCTTGTGAACAGCCCCCTTCAGGTCACCCCACAGATTTTCTATTGGACTTAGGTCTGGGCTCTGGCAGGGCCATTCCAAAACTTTAATTTTCTTCTGGTGAAGCCATTCTTTTGTTGATTTTGGATGTATGCTTGAGGTCACTGTTCTGTTGAAAGGTGAAATTCTTCTTCATTTTCAGCTTTCTGGCAGACACCTGAATGTTTTGGCAAAGATACTGGTATTTGGAACTGTTCATAATTCCCTCCACCTTGACTAAAGCCCCAGTTTCAGCTGAAGAAAATCAACCCCAAAGAATGATACTGCCACCACCATGCTTCACCATGGGGATGGTGTTCTTTTGGTGATGCAAAGTGCTGTTTTTGCACCAAACATACCTTTTGGAATTGTGGCCAAAAAGTTAAACCTTGGTCTCATCAGACCATAACACATTTTCCCACATGCTTTTGGGAGACTTGATGTATTGTTTTGCAAATTTTAGCTGGGTCTGGATGTTTTTCTCTGTAAGAAAACGCTTCCATCTTGCAACCCTACCCCACAACCCAGACATACGGAGAATATGGGAGATTGTTGTCACATGTAGTACACAACCAGTACTTGCCAGAAATTCCTGCAGCTCCTACAGTGGCAGCCTCCCTAACCAGTTTTTGTTGTCTTTTCATCAATTTTGGAGGGATGTCCAGTTCTTTGCAATGTCACTGTTGTGCCATATTTTCTCGTTTTTGATTACTGTCTTCATTGTGTTCCATGGTACATCCAATGCTGTGGAAATTTTTTGTACCCTTTTCCTGACTGACACCTTTCAACAATGAGATCCCTTTGATGCTCTGTAAGCTCTCTGCAAACCATGGCTTTTGCTGTAGCAGGCAACTGAGTAAATGTCAGGAAAATCCTATTAGACAGTTGAACTTTATTTGAGGTTAATCAGAGTCTCTTTAATTGAAGGCAGGTGTGTACCCAAGAAGACTGAATGTTGCAATTAAATCAAAAGGTGCTTCAACAAAATATTAGTTTTGATTTGATTTGAAAAACAGATTTGTTTGTTTTTCAATTGAATTGTACAGGTTAAAGGTCACATCAAAGGTGGGAAAAGTTTTGAAATGATTTATTGTGGCCTCATTTTTTTAGATCACAAAAACTTGGTATTTTAACAGGGGTGTGTGCACTTTTTACATCCAGTGTTATACCTTAAAGCCCTCTCTCTCATATATACACTGTTCCCTAAAGGTTACTGACTGGCAATCTAGGTCTGGCATACAAGGTATACCCAGCTTTGATGGACTTTTTACACATCTGAAAAATGAAAAGTATAAGAATCACTAGATAGAAGGATTTAAACTTTGCCTGACATAAATAAGACATGCTGGCAAGGCATGTATCTCAGAGGATCCACATACTCAACACGGGCTCCCCATCCATGTAAACCAGAGTCCATCCCTTACATTTACCAATGGATAGGAAATCAGAAATTCACCCTGGGCATGGCTGGCCCCCATGTCACTGACAGAGGAAGACAATCTCCAAACACAACATGTACATAAACTATTTAAACTTCCTAACATACCCCCTTCCAAATAAATGCCCATATTGCATACTAACACAATTGGGTTGCACTGCACGACTAGGCTTATAAAGGCCCTGGTGGTCAACAGCCTCGTATACAACAATGAACCTTACGTGAAAATAATTCTTAATACCTTGCACAATGGGAAATATTTCTATACATAAAAAAATACATTCTTCAATTTCGATTTTGCTACAGATTTGTCAGACACAAACATGCTTTCTCTGAAATATAATGCTTGCTATCACTGACTTTCAAACGTACATGTGATATTCTCAAACAAATCTGCACAGTCACGTATATTAGTAGAACACTTTCTTCTCATGACCATTCCTTCTTTTTCAGCAAATGACCTTTCAAGGAAATCTTCCCTAATTTTCTAATCATTCATAGGATCACAGGAGATTATTAGGCTATCAACCCTGAGGTCATTTTAAACCTAGTCGTTTCATCCCACTGTAGTACCATAGAAATGCTAGTCAATACCCAAGAGTGCATTTAGTGATGACCGCCCATGTCCAGGAAGGTTGTGGGCTCTATCCCCGGTAAGAATTTATGATGCCCCATCCACTTGTCCAAGTTCCTCTTGAACAGTGTCATAGAGATGCTCTGTTTCACATGAATTGCTAGCCTGTTCCAAAGATGTGGCAGTCGCTGGGAGATGTATCTGCCCCTCCAGCATGTTCTATTCAAGTCACAGGCCATATTTACGTCCCTGGAACAGGTAGCCCTAGTCCCATTTGATTTACAGATATGCAGCAAGTTCATTACGTTTGGGTCTTGGATTGCTCTGTAGGCCAGGCATAAGTCTCCCCTAAGAAGTCTAAACAATATGGAGCATAGTGACAGAGAATTTAGTCGGTCTGAGTAAGGCACATGCTGGAGCCCCCTGACGTTCTTTGTTAGAAATCTCTAAGGTCTCTAATTGCTGCAGGTCCTGAGTATGGTACATGCCAAGCGGGGCTTTATACTTAATTTTGAGCCGGATAAGTGCCAAGTTTAAGGAGGTTATTAACTTCTTTTGCTCTTGAAGCTATGCCTTTACTAAAATCAAGTGTGCTACTTAGAAAGCTTTCCTTACTACAGTATACACATGATGGTCAAAGTTAAGGCCGCAGTCAACTTGTTCTCCAGTTCCCTTACCACTTCACAGGTATTTAGGGTATTGTTGTTGGTCTGATAGCGTGAGGTGATAGTGTTTGTGTCAAGGGGAATGGTGATACATTTTTGTGTGATTTTATTTTTCTAGTTGAAGGTAAGTTATTTATATTATAATTATTAGTTATTAGTATCACATAACCCTACCCACCCTGCTATTAACTCCCCAAACTCCTCTCTGATCACATGCTGGATCTCTGATCCCCTGTAGGCTTGGTCATCTGAAAGGATACTTTTAACTGTAGAATCTTACTTGATATATTTTCTTGTCTTACCAATGTATAACTAATAATCCGCGGTGGTACAGTGGTAGCATTGTTGCCTCATAGCAAGAGGTTCTCCTGTTCGATTGTCGGCTGCAGTGCCTTCTGTGTGGAGTCTGCATGTCCTTCCCACAGTCAAGTGGCCTCTGAAAGACATGCGTGAATGGGTGTGCCTTCGCTGAAGGTTGGGCGTCGGGCAGGCAACTCAGCACCATAAAAATCTACTACCAATCATTAGCGGACAGGAGTTCCGCTGTGGCGACTCCTAACCGGAAAAAGCTGAAAAGACAAACAACAACCAATGTATAACTAATATTGTCTTTTTACCTACGTTCTATATCTTTTTCTACTTGGAGTGTTTTATTAATTTCTTGTTATATTACTATGGTCAGCATACATGATGTAACCTGTTTTGTGTAGTATGCTGGATGTACTGTATTTGTATAACTTGATGCTGGAGCTTTTCTCCCCGGGCCTCCGCTGAAAATGGACCTGGTCCAGTCGGAATTTCTCAGTTAACAAATGTAAAATAAATAAATAAAAATAAATTTACATTTATATGCTACAGAGTACATTTATACTGCATGCTTCTCATTCCTAAAGTAACACCTGTTCTTGATCGTATACCACTGAACATTTTCGTTCAGAAGTTGGGTCCTCTTAAAAATAAAAAGGTATCCCAGAAATAATGTATTTTTACCTTTCATAAGTGGTAATACACAGAAAAGTAAATTTAATAACTGTTCAATTTTATTAGAACATACAGCAAGGGAAGGAGGAGGCACAGTGGCTTCTCACCTGCATATGACACTAAGTTTGGGCTCAAACTCCGCTCATGATCTTCTAATCTAAATCTTGTGCTTTTGCCAAATAAAATGTGCGTCTGTCGCTGCCTGAACAAAAGATACTATATGTCTCAGAAGATGCACTACTTGCATGCAACCTCAATTACTCCTGATGACTACCCACAATAAATACTTACCTGTCGTAAAGAGCAGTTTACGTGCAAGTTACCACCCTATGGCTCAATGGCTCTTAATGTGCTACACTTCTATATCACACAACTATAAATTTAACATTGTTAAACCTGTACTACAAGTTGAACTGTGCCTGCAGAGTAAGACTAAACTCTAACAGCCGGTATTTAAATGAAATTACTGTGTTCAGAACGTTCCTAAATAGGTACAACATAAAGGCTTGTAAAATACCTCACCAAGCCAAATTACATGTCAAAATGGAAAGTATCGACTTTAACCAAAAAGCAAGTGTTTTAGCATACATGGAGGCTTACTCCGAGCTGTACACAAAAGCACTATACAACCACATTCATAGCTGC